>NC_141145.1:147034207-147384340 GCF_053477565.2 Lygodium microphyllum
CACTCCAGCTCTGTCACTGTATAGTTCCGTTCCCTATCAGTGACTTTTCGGCTTGCGTAATAGATTGGTTGATCCAGCTTCGAGGAGCCCTTCTGGCAAAGGACAGCACCTAAGCCTTCAATAGATGCATCCGTGTGTACATGGAACTCTTTCGTCCAATCAGGAGGTTGCAGAATGGGTGCCTCTATCAGACACTGCTTCAGAGTGTGGAAGGCTTTGTCACATTCTGCCGTCCAAGTAAACTCTGCATCTTTCCTTAGAAGCTTGTGCAAGGAGGTTGCCTTTGTTGCAAAATGGGCTATGAACCTTCTGTAATAACCCACATGGCCTAAGAATCCCCTCAACTGTTTGAGGTTGGTGGGTGCTGTCAGAGCTGCAATCTTTTCAATCTTTGCAGGGTCTGTTGATATCCCTTGTGCAGAGACAATGTGGCCCAACAGGACTCCAGAAGAGACCCCAAAGATGCATTTGTCGGGGTTGAGGAAAATCCCATACTCCCGGCATCGGTCAAAGCATTGTTCCAGGTGTTCCCAATGTTCACGGATCAAACTATAGACACAGAAGTCATCCAAATATATCTCAATGAAATCGTGCAGATGATTTTGAAATGCGGCTATCATGACTCGCTGGAAAGTAGCAGGGGCATTGCAGAGTCCAAATGGCATCACTCGGTAAGCGTAGGTCCCCCATTCTGTGGTGAAGGTTGTTTTGGATTGGTCTTCTTCTGCGATTTGGACTTGGTTGTATCCACTGAATCCATCCAGAAGGGAATAAAGTTCATGTCCTGCCACTGTGTCCAACAGTTGGTCTGTGAAAGGGATAGGAAAGTGATCCTTCTTCGTCTTGGAATTAAGCTTTCGGAAGTCAACACATATTCGCAATTCGCCATTCTTCTTAGGTACAACCACGATGGGTGAAACCCATTCACTATTTGCCACTGGATAGATGAACTCGGCTTCCAGAAGCTTCAACAGCTCCGCTTTCACTAATGTGGAATAATTCGGGTTCATTCGCCTCTGTCGTTGCTGTACTGGCTTGGCATCAGGTTCCAAGTCAATATGATGTTGACATATTGTGGGATCAATCCCCTTTAGGTCTTTGTAAGATCATGCAAACACGTCCAAATTCTCTTTCAACAAGTTGTACAAGGTTGACAACTCCTCTTCTGGGAGGCTACTACCCACCTTCAAGTGGCGTTCAGTGCCATCGGCATCCACAAAGGTTAACTGCCTTTCACCTTCCACTTCACGAATGAAGGTCCCACGGACTGCGTCTGGATACAGATCCGACTCCTTCAAAGGAGTGGTATCCTCTTCTGATGTCCCACTAGAACCAACTTCTTCTTTTGGTGGAGACTTAGGTTGCTCCTTGAGATGTTGAAATGGGATTAGGGCCGTTTCGGGTTTAGTTTCAAAATTAATTACCTCTTGTCTTGAAGACTCCTCTTCTGAAGACGCGTCCAGGAACGTCACATAACAAGGACCCTCTGATGCCTGTTGGATTGGTGGGATTGGTGCTTGTTGGTGCATCATCATCATCTTTTCTTGGTAAAGATGGGTTAGGACGGCATGAGCCACTGTTGAAAAATGGCTTGTTCTTCTTAATCCATTTCTTATAAAGATTTTGCATATGAGAAGATCCATTTACCAGACCAAATGGTACCATCACCATTCTGTCCCATAGCATGAGCTCGTCTACTTCTGATGCTTCTGAAACTTCTTCTCCAACTGTATCCTCTTCAGGTGGAATAGACTCTTCTAGCTCACTTTCATAACCTTCTTCATCCATATCATAACCATCCTCTTCTGTCTCTGCTTCTGCTTCTGTCTCTGTCTCTGCTTCTGTCTCTGTCTCTGCTTCTGTCTCTGTTTCTGCTTCGGCTTCTGCTTCTGTAGGAGCTCTGTAATAGAAGAACAGATTCTCTGTTTCTTCTTATGCCTCTGTCTCGGCTTCTACTATGGCCATGTAATAGGGAGAGCAATACATCCATGCTTCTATCTCACTGTCAGAAGTGATTTCAGAAGTCATTCCTGGTTCAGGCAGGAAGTATTCACCCATTGATAATGGCTTTGCATCTTTTGGAAGTCGGCTTACAGTATCCACTGTTAAGGAATGTGCCACTGTTTTCTTGGGAAGAATCTGTTTGACAGCATCTTCGTCTAATGACGTTCCATCTGTAGCCTCATTAGGGGAGTCAGAAGATAATTCCGAGGTAGATCCATGTCCTTTTTGAGAACCATACAATTTCAGCACCACTTTGTTGGGTCCTCTATCCAAGGTCAAGGTTCCTTTGAACCAATCCGTCCTTGCTCGAGCTTCAAAAAGCCATGGTCTACCCAGTAACAGAGGGTAGGATGTACCATAAGAGTTTGGCTTCACCACCAGATAGGTAAGCCAATAATCTTTTCTAGCCACTGTAGTCTTCACATATGGGAGAATGCCCAAAGGCTTGATCCTACTCTGATCTGCCAGTCTGATGAGCCATTGGGTGGGTTGCACACCTTGTAGGCCTAAATCCTTCATTGTCACATCCGTCATAATGTTTACTGATGAGCCTCCATCAATCAGTGCATTTGCAATAAAGCAACCTTCTATCTATACGCCAGTCTCTGGAGTACCCGGATCTAGGAAAGCGTTAGCCACGTCAACCTCTTTGATAGGCTCTGGAGCTTTGTTGGACTTTGTCACTGTTGAGGGAGCAATCCTTAAACCACGTCTTTTTGTCAGTATACTTTTGAATCTTTTCCGGCAACTGGGAGACAACATCAACAATTGTCGGAATGTAAGGTTTGGTTTAAATGTATCTAGATCTCTAACCAGATCGTATTCCTTAATAGGATCCACTGGCTTCTCTAATCGGTTAGGGAATGGGGCAACACCCATTTTCATTTTCCCTCTTTCTTCCAACAGAGGCATCATGGGAACTTCCTCTGCAACTTGTGGCACATCCTCCTCTTCTGTATCCTGGACCTCTGGTCCTGTCTCTGTAACTCTCTGTGGCACTGTAGGGCTCTGTACGGCACTGTCAGGCTCTGTTCTATTCTGTTCTTCTGGTGGAAGATTGAACTTCACTGTTCTGGCAAGAGGGTTATTTTCTTTCTGGACAGGTGGTTCCTTCTGCTTTGCATGCATGATGGCAGCAACTTCCAATTCCACCAAATTGGAGGTAGGCTCTTGGGCCTTAGCCTGACTATCAGTAGCACTGTTTTTCACTGGGGTTGGGCTTGGACAGTCTTTTGCAGTGTGGCCTTCTCCTTTGCATCGACTGCATAAGGGCTTATAATCCACTGACCTTCGAGGATTTGGACAATTTGGTGAGATGTGTCCCTTTTCTCCGCATCTGTAACATTCCACTTCTGATCTCTGACCACCGCCAGACTGTCTTCCTCTGTAACTTTGGGAGGGAAATCTTCTGGGTCCGAAATTAGGACCAAACTCTCTAGGCTTGGGTCCAATATCTTGTGTTGTCATTTTGGATTCCAGCAAGTTGAATCTTGTGTCTTCTTCCTTCCTTCTCCTATCATGCATCTCCTTCAGAGAGCAAATGTCCTCTGTATGGTTCTTCCGCAAACAGTAGGAATAGAAGGCCCCAGGAATGGTTGGTTTTCGTGTACATTCAATGGCTAAATGGCCTGCTTGATGACACTTACCACACCAAGTATTTGACCGCATCACATCTCTTCCTGCTCCTGCAACGTTGGATATGCTCCCGGTATTCACTTTCAGCGTCTGTAGCTGCTCTGTAATTACATCCATCAACTCCTTTTTGATGTTGGCAACTGAGTTAGATAAGTAGTCCTTCAAGCTTTCTCCTCCTGAGGCACTGGCAGGAGGGTTTTGAGGAGTTTCTGTAATCACTGCATAAACGGGTTGGGCTGGTACAGAGGGGTCTCTGTTCTGGTTCTGATTCAGAGCTCCTGTTTGAACTATTGGCTGTTGGCTCCAGTTGGTAGGATTCCACTGTTGTTGCTGATTTGGCATTGAGGAAATTGGTCGGGACCATTGTTGTTGTGGTTGAACCATCATTTGAGGCATGGATTGTGGCCACTGTGGATTTGGTGCACTATACTGTGATACCGAGGGCATCTATTGGTAGGGATAGGGAACAGTCCCTGGAACTGCATTTGGTGGGTACATCATTCCTGGCATCAGAGGAAGTAGGACTCCTCTTCCTGATTCATTGCCAATCTAGCTTCCACTTCATCGTACAGTCTTGCACCTTCTGTTGCAGCTTGCAGGGTGGCTGGTCTTTGCAGCTCCACAAACTTACGGACTTCTGGTTGTAATCCTCTGAGAAACACCCCCTTCTGAATACCATCATCTAAATTATGGTTAGTCCATCTCCTCAGGATGGATTCCATTCGTGAGAAATAGGCTTCTACTCTTTCTCCAGAGGACTGACTTAGGTTCATAAATTCCTCTCTCATCCGCTTTTCAAAACCTTCACGCCTGAATTTAGTGAGGAAGGCCAACTTCAGGTCATCCCATGTGCCAAAAGTTCCTGCTGCTTGTCTCTCATACCACTGAAACGCCGCGCCTTTGAAAGTGGCGGGAAATATTGCTAACCAATGCTCAGGGGTTCTGGCATTGTTAGCCACACATGCTACCATAAACTCTGCTACATGAAGATCGGGGTCTTCATTGTACTCTTCCTTAAAAACTGGCAATGGAACTACATTCGCTGGCTTGTCATCAATATTTCCAGGACGGATCTGGCTTGGAAGTGGACCTCCAGCAGGAGGAGGAAGGGCTTGATGTGCTATTGGGACTTCTGTAAAGAGTTTCGCAAGGGCGTCAAAGGCGGCTTCTGCTGCGAGCTCGTTCTCAGCCTTGATTTTTGCTTTCTCTCTTCTCAAGTACCTCTGGACTCGTTCTAATGCTTGCCTCTTTATTGCGTCATTCATCAGAGGTGTGGCTTCACTATGTTGTTAGTGCTCCACAGAGGGTTAACAGAAGGCTTCAGTCTCTGGAGGACTCTCTTGCCAACATTTCTTCTACTTCTTTCTTTTCAACGTCCCTGAATTCTGCTTTCATTCCACTGCACAGAGGAAGGTATTCGGTTCTAAAGGTGTCAAAATGCATACGTCTGAGCATTGTGGTGGTGCCATCATCATAGTAATGCCAGCTTCTAATGGTTTCAACTATATAGGTTGTGAAAAACACTCTGTCTACCAACTTCCAGTGGGTTGCTAATTGAACAAACACAAGATTATCAGTGCACCAAGCATCCCATGTATCTTGCTGTTGAGCGTCCACGAATAAATTCCAACTCTTTTCCTTCTTGTCTTTGTGAACCTCTACAGACCAAGACTCCTGAAGCTTCTTCACAATCTCCCACTTGATGTTGTCTGGAAACTTTTCAATGAATGCCAAATATTCCATGGATGGTCATTCTCTCTATTTCTACTCTTCAGTTTATTCCCAAACAATTGGCCACCAAGATGCAAGTTGCTGCTGCTTCAACAGGAAGAGGAAACTGTCCACCACATAAAGCATGCATCATGATGGTGATGTGTTTCCGCCATTGTGGGATGAACTTCTTGTGAAAAGTGGCTTTGATTATGAGAAATTCCAACTCTTCAGTGGAAGAAGGAACTTTACAAACATCCATTGAATTCTTCTCTTCTTGGCAATGCCATTTCCTTCATTTTCAGCCTCTTCTGGTGCTTGTTGATGGCAAGTTTCCCCGGCTGCGCACCAAAAACATGGAGCCCCGAGAGGAACACCAAGGAAAAGGGAATTATCTTGCAAGAAAATCTATCTTGTAACATCAACAAGCTTGTTTATTATGTTTCATATGATCACAATGAAGAAAAGAACACCAGGCACAACAAATCTTCATGCAACATTATGTAGATCTCCCACGGATTTGATAAAATCAACCATATTCTTTAACATCTTCACAAAATCCATCAATAGAACAAAAAAAGCAAAGGAATACACCATCTTTGAATGGAAATACATCACATACTATTCATCTTCAATATATTCATAGTCTTCTCTCTCAATCTCTCATATACAATCACTCTGTTTCAGTAGAATTGGCTATCTTTGACTCTCTCTCTCTCTCTCCATCAATAATACATCATATCCTCACTACAATCTCCCAAAATCACTCTCAATAATCCCTCTTAGGTCGTGGATACCCCTCCTAAGAGGTATGTCTGATATGAAGAGTCACCAGAGTCACTACAGTGTCCCTTGAGAGCTCACTACTATCATTATCACTTCAATCTTTACTTGAGTCTTCAACAGCTACTTCTTTCACTTCTTTCAGCTCTTTTGCACTTGTATTCACCTCTTTCCAAGGTTAGAAAACTTTTCCAAGCTACACTCTCATCCATCAGAACACATACAGAAGCATACAGAACAGTCACAGAACAGTACCAGAACATCTACAGTACATAACAGAACAGAACAGAAACAGAAGCTCTACAGAAGACCTACAGAAGGTCATCAAAACCACATAACTCATACTCAAACCATTCCAAACTTTCACAAACCATTCAATAAGCTTTCACAATATCTCATTCTTTATCAATCAATACACCATCCCTCCTTTACAGAAGACAATCAGAACAAAATAGACCAAAACAGAAGGTATACAGAACCAATCAGAACCTATCAGAACATCACAGAACCACTAACATCATGAACTTCCAAAACACCATCATTATCATCCAAAACACTCTCAAACCACTTCCAAACCAATCAATCATCTCATAAAATTCAGCTCTCAAAAACAACAAAAATCAGCCAAAAAAACAAGTCATTTCAACACTCAACATTGGCATTGAGGTCATGGGATATGAAGGCACACTTAAGCGGCCATCAAAGGAGAAGCCAAAGAACTCAATAGATCTCTATGATGAGAACCTTCTAAGAAATAATGAAAACCTAAATGTATTAAAGATATTTTCAAGATCTTCCTAGGCATAATAATAGGTATTAAAGGCAAGTGACTTTAATATTTTTCATAATTTGACAAGGAATTTTTTTTTTGTTTCTTATGCAATTTGAAATTGAAGATCCTGATAGTTCTTGGAAGAGCCAAGTGCTCCAGGCCATTGAATCTTGGAAAAAGTTAAGAACTTGGCCATTATATTGGAAGTGTAAATAACCAAACTATTGCAATTTATTACAAGAAATTATCAAGCTTTCCAAGTTTGCCAATGATGGCTTTAAAAGCTATTTGCAAAGTCATTAGATCTGAAGTTTTTAATAAAGGAGTTGAGAATATAATTTTGGTAGAGAAGGAAAAAGGCATAAGGGTTTTTAGCCACATGCCTAGTTACAATTGTTTGAGAGTTGGGTACTTTAAAGTCCTTAGCTCCTATTTACTCTCCCATGTGGGAGATGCAAAATATTTGAAGCTTCTTCCAAGCCATAGAAAGCAAAAGTTTTTGAAATGTAGAGGCTTTATTGAATGGTATGAATCCAAGGATTCCTTACAATAGAGATAAACTAAAAGATCCTAAAGAGTCAAGGGTTTCTTGAAACCGATCATTTTTCTTTTCTTTGTTTAATTTGTAACCATTTTGAAAACCTCTGCTTTGCACAAGAGTTCCAATGTTCTTTCCTTTTGTATGTAACTATTTATATGGTTTTTGCCAGAGATGATGTATTACATGATATGGTTGTATCTTTAAGCTTGAACTTATGCCAATTCATCTATAAAACCATTGAAAGACCTCTAATAAACTATTTTCTTTGACTCTTCATCCTCCATGCCTTGTGTACCTAAAGTATTTTGTTCTTGCTTAATAATGTGATTTTTCTATGCCTTTTGTGTTGACCAGAAAGATAAACTTCCACACTATTTGATCAAATATGGAGCATGATTGTATAAAATATGTTGCATAATTAAAAAACAAGGAGAGTTATATGAGTTAGACAATGAAGAAATATATCAACTTCTTATCATACAAACATAAGAACTTCTTACCACATAGTGAGTGAAGTGTTGATTACCCCAAGCTTATGTTATTGCCTTTTTAAAAAGGTTCAATTAGTCTTTGAAGCCTTTGAGATCATCATCTTTTCAATCAATTTCATCACAATAAAATAATATTTTATCTAGTGTTTTTCAAACTTTGGCTTTTCTGTTCTAAGCATGCCCATTATCAGCAAGATCCTTAACTACATTATGTAGGGATTTCCATTGATTATATTTAATGGGTTAGCCCCCATTTCTAAAGTTAATCTTACGAAGCTTTCCACAAAAGCCTAAGAACCTTCTAACATTTACCCAACTAATAGATGGCTCTTTGGAGATATAATTTCCATCCTTGGACTTTTGAAGATCCAGTTTAATAACAACATTACCTCTGGCATGCAAACCAATTATAGATAAAACTTGCTTGATCTTTGTTATATTATCTTGTCTAGCTAATAAGGATTTTAGCTTTCAAGTAAACCCTATATAAATATGAATGAGGTTTTCAATTATTTTGTGAAGTACGTGAAATGTACATATATGAGCATTGACTAAAGGAATATCTAAAATTGGCTTGAATTGTAGGTCTTTGATATGCCTGGAGAGGCCTCTATTTCAATTGCTTGAGCTTATGTATGCAACTAGGGACATACAATATAGGCAGGGGCATCTAGACTTTACTCCTTTAGACACATTATACATATGTTTGAGTGTCTTTAAGTCACCAACTATATATCATTTGATCTTCTACTTCCCAAATCCCTCAACAAATAGCTCTTCTCTTATTTGTTGGCTTTTAATCACATTAGATATTGAAGTTTTATGAAAAAACCAATATAATATATCAAAATAATATGTGTCTACTTCAAAAGCTCCTAACTACCAGATATTGTGTTTTGATTGAATACTAATGACATTGAATCATTGCAATGACGTGATGAAAGTGCTCTATTTATCAAAGTAATAGAGACCCTAATTTTGTACATTTAAAATCTCACTTTCATCAAATTTAATCACAAACTTGGCTACTCATTGTGCCTCTTCTAAAGTAAAATCATACAATATAATCATTAAACATTGCAAGATAGGCATATCAATGAAAATACTTTTAAATTCATTATAAACAACCTCTTTCTTCTTGCTCTTAAAGTTGGCCTTGATATGGAGAGGCTCACCCAAAGCTTACATCACCTTGCCAGTGACTCTTTGGCTAATAGTCTTCACTACATATGGCCTTGGAAGTAAACAATTTTGTATATGACCATGTTTCATATTTGATTACATTAGCTGAAAATTTTGTGTATATACATCCCGACTAATACCAATACTATCCAAAGTTTTATGCACCAACTTAGAATCCAAAGAATTATGCCTAATAAAAGAATTCAAGTTTACTTTTTCAAACTTTGTTTCTTAAGAATATCTTGGGCATTATTGAGGACAAGATGATATGATAATAGAACTGAGATGCCTTTGAGCATCTCTCTCACTTACATTTGGTTGAAGAAGAGACCTAAAAAGAATCAACATCGTAACTAAGATACTATTAGAAGTAAAGTTATATTCAATATTTCTAAGTAAAAAGATATACCTTGCTGCTTGGATTATTTTAATGCAACCACCTTGTCCTTGTTTGAGATACTCGATATCCTTAAGAGATCTTTGTTGGTTTCAAAGGCCTAAACTAGTTTGTTTTCTTTAGTATGCTTTGATGCATTTCTCCAATGAATGATTCTTCTATTGACAATCTTGTAGTTTTTGTAACAATTCATCTCTATGTTTTGTTAACAAGTGATTCTCCAATTTCAAAACATCCTTCTCTGCAATAAGTTTAAATGTATAGCACAAAAATCTATTATAACCATCATCAATAAATTGCATTAGTGAAGTACTATTTTTTATAAAATCTTCAAGATATAACCTTCCATCCAACCAAAGATCAATATCTTTTTTCCCTTCAAATTAAAACACATGTTTTATTGACCCTAAAATAGTGTTTTGCTTTGTTCTTTTTCTTATTTGTTCATACTCACATTCTAGCTTAGCATGAAGGTAATAGAGATCTCTTTTATTAGTGTTACAAGGATCATTGGATGATTGATCCATAGCTAAAGATGTGATTTGCAACTCTGAATAAGAATACTGTGTGAACTCAAAAAAGTCAAAGAGAATGAGTAACCAACAAGGAGAAAAATAAGAAAAGAAAGAATGAGGATAGAGAGAGGTAATGAGATATCAAAAAAATTCAAATTGAATATTCACATTCACTTTCATTGAGACAAGGCAAGATCCTTATTAAATCAGTCATTGTCACGTACCTATCTAACAATTCCCTAGTAGCACGTTTCAGTGTTCCATCAGGGAACTATCCTAGATAGCTTCGCCCGGCACTCACGAGAATGCACAGGGTCTATCGTCTAAGTTTCCCAAAGTCCACCCCATTACGAAAAGTATTGGCCATCCCCACGAGGATCAACCTGCAAGCTCGGGGTCCTAATTTGACAACTAAGGTCTTGATGCATCAGCTAGCTCCATTGGAGGTGTCCCACAAGGGCTTCTTGTCTGTTTGGAGCAATCATAGTTGCCCTTGGTTCATGGAGTGCAATGTTTTTTCCCATCAACTAGTTAGGATTCAAGGAACCTTAACGCAGTTTGGGCACAACCACTGCACCTTTCCCCTAAGTAATTATTGATCAAGGTTTTAAGACCTGACCCTAAGTAAGTCAATGCTCGACTCTACCTAATTTCTCCTAATTAATGTTTCATTTAATCTCTTGAAAGAAGCTCCCAGCTTACCAGGACCACCCATCCGTAGGACGGATCCATCAGGGATCTCGCCCACCCACTTCCCACAAATGGTTTTCTTTAGTTTTCTAATTACCTATCACATTAAGTTATGACATATAAAAGAAGCTTCGTTAATTAACTCGTTATCATAGGTTCTTTTGCGTAATTTTACGACACAACACAAAGACAGAGAAAAATAATCTTTTGGCAAAATATATTTATTTATTATTTTGCAAAAGTTGTTTACAATGCTTTTCCCCTTCTACCTATGCAGAAGATAAAACGTCCCTTCATCAGAAAATCCATTTTGTCTGTGCAGAAGAAAGCAAACCCTCCAAGATTTTCGTCCCTTCATTAGTACTGAGGACTCCAGGATCCCATCCTGATTCGCATGAGGGTCAAGCAATACCTAGGAGTGATCGAGAGATTTATGGCCAGAGCCCCCTGGCACTCTCGCCTCCTCTTTCTTAATGGATTCCTCCTCACCGAGCGACCTCTCGCCATCAGGGCCAGTCCAAAGCTCCTCGTGGCAGTACAAAACAATCCCCCTTGGAGTAGGGTTCCACGTCTAGCTGTGGAGGAGGCATAGCACGATCTTTCCTCTTATTATCTTGATTATATATTTACAATTAGATCTAATTGCTAAAAGCACAATTAATCATTCTTGTACAACCATCAATACATGCACAAATAAAAAAAAGAAACGGCAGCAAGTGTTTTTAGCATAGGAAGTAGTCCCACCCAATTCTAGGGTTTCTCTTTTAAGGTCCCACCTTGTTCTTAGGGTTTCACTTCCTACTTGCAACTCTTTTTTCCAGATCCGCAAGTTATTTCGCGAATCTAAAGTCTATTTTATCCTTATGAAAACTTGGTATTTTCGCCCTAAAAGATAGTATGGGCATTTATACCTATGGCAAGCAATTCATGTGCTACCCTGCCCTAACCCACACTTAATAGGATTTCAAATGCTTTTCCAAGTCTGTTTAGACATTAGAATTTGTATCAACAAATTCTTATCAATGTCCAATAAGTCTTATAAACTTTCGATATTTATTTAATTTTCTGATACCGATAGTTTCAGGGTTGTCGAGTATTTTATAGTTGTTTTTACTTTAACATCCTCGATATTTTAGGTAAGGTTTTCTCGTTGATTCTGTGGGTCGACTCATGATATTAACGCTCTCGCTAATATAACCATTAATATTAACATTGTGTGTGTTTTCAGTAAGAAAATAGTTTTTATTTTATTTTGCTCGTATTCTATGGTTTAATCGATGATGTTCGACCATTTGTCAAACTCTCAACATTATCTAGGAATACCAATTTTCATTTAGCTATGTCATAAATGCAATGCTAATTTTTTTCTGAAAACTTTATTCTAAGCAATGTAAAAATCATAAGTGTTTTTTTTTTTCATCTTTTAGACATCGAACTATATTACTACGCACCTAATTTATGCGCGTCTAGTATATATTTTCCTATACAATTTTCTGTTGATTTAATGCATTGATTATTTCATGATATTATCTAAATGATTTTTTATAAATTATTATAAGACACATATGCATATTTTTATCATTAGCAAAATAAAATAGAGATAGTCACTTTCAGAAAAAAATTATAAAATATTCCCCTCCCTAACACCGTCTATCCTTTTTTAGTTATTATAATCACACACGTCATTAACGAAATAACAATAAATATCACAAAATAAACCATAATTACGATATTTTCTTCATTATAGACATATAATCCTTTTTCAAGTGAAAAAGTCTTTTCACTGAATAGTTTATTATTATATTGCTTAGGTCATTTTCCTAAGCGGTAGTTCATATGCATTTTCTTTAAAATGTGTTTATAATCATTTAAAGCCAAATATAGGGATAAGCTTATAAAACATTATTTTTTTTCCAATCCGATAAGATGTTACCTCTATCAGGTTTGTAGTAACGGGGGTTTTGCCAATTCCTATCGCGTCATTTTCTCCATCGATCGTGTTTCTTGCTTCTTTTACTTCAAATGGGCTTCTTGAATTTTTGCGACCTCGTGGAGCCATGGATGTTAGGTGAAATTAACGTGGTAGATCAGGGAGAGTTGATGGTCATCTAGAAAAATTTTTCCAACATTTTTCTTAGTGATATGGCTGTATGGAAGAAAGGCATAACAGGGGGTAGAGAAAATGGAAAGAGGTAGAAGAGGGGTATTTTCCTTCTTCAAAGCTCAAGCTAGAATGGAAAAGAGATGTAGAGGAATTTTTCCATCATCAGGAGGTCTTCCTTCTTGCTTTCTTTGTGAAGGAGAGGGGTTATATTTATAGCCATGAGGGGAATGCATGCAATCACTAATTCTTTTGGCTACTTGTCAAGAGCTAAGTAAGCTTAATAAAAAATATTTTTTGATTGCCTACCTGTTGGATGGTGGCATGGGGATGATTTTAAAATGCTTTCTCTCCCTCCAAGCATTAAAAACGTCATGATTTTTTGCCTATTTTTTCATAAACGTCTTTTTTTCATCAAAACGACTTCATCTGGTAGTTTTTGGCCAAGTTACCTCATGACTTATCTAGTTTATAAAGTCATGCCATACTCTTTGTTACTTAACTTACTCAATATCATGCTTATTCTTATGCGTTCCTTGTATATCGATTAAGGCTTTTGCGATTTGTCTTGCCATTGCAAAATCAATGCGATATTTGATGCATTAAATGGAATCGGGAATGCTAAATCAAATGTAATGTGGGAAATATTATGATCAAGCCGTCCTAATATTATTTACGAGACGTATTTGCTTTTTTGTTGGTTGGGTTCATTGAGGCGTCTTCTCGTGTCGAATTGCAGAAATTGATTTAATGCAAGATTTGATATTGCATGCAGTCACTTATGTGATAACTCAATGAGTAATTTTTAAAACATTTCAAGCTTGAATTTGTTTTATGAAGTTTTATGGCGGGAATATTACAGTCATCATAATATTTATGGTGGCCTACATTTTTAGGTTTGATGTAAGCCACAAGAATATTATGATAATGATATTTTAATAATTTTATATTTTAATTTCTTAAAAATCAAGATATTAAAAATATTTTCATTTTATATTTAAAAATAAAAATATTTTAATTTCTTAAAATATTTTCTCTTTAGGATCTCTTACAAGGCATTTTTGAGACATCAAATCTCCCCTAATGACTGATTGGTCCTCTCCCAAGAGTGACCATCACATCTATGCATGGTTGGATATTGCATTGGTATATGTCATTATGAGTGATTGGTTCTTTCAATGATAGTGTTGTATTTAATATTGAAAAGCTTGATGGCAGAAATTTCATCTATTGGAAGACCATTGTATGGTAGGTATTGGTCCAAAAGAAGCAAGCTAGGTCATTGAAAAACAAGGTATAATGCCCAAAGGCATAGATCAAGAAATGCACCCTTATGCTATTATTTCTAGATAGGTTTATTTCAATGTTGTTGCACCTAAGGATAATGATTGGCAATTATGGAAAAGATATGCAATCTTTATAACAAGCAAAGTCTTGCATCATAGATATATTGGTTGGAACAACATATGGACATTTTTAGAAAGTTGACTTCACAAGGCATTGAGTTCAAGGATAACCTACCCCCTTTTTTATTGCTTGTGACACTTTTAGAGTCATGGGACACTTTTTGTATAACCATGTTTTTCAATATGCCTAAGGATGACTTCAAACTCTAGGATATTCAGGGTGCTTTACTCACAAAAAAGGTAGATAGCAAGAATGTAGATGCAACTCATACTTCTTATGCATTCACTGTTAATGCTAGACATGATGGTAAGAGTAGTAATGACCACCATGGTAGAGACTCACAGAGATCTCAATCTTGTAGATAGTCCCATAGTAAGTCTTGTGTTCATAAGTCCTCTCTGACATGTCATTACTGTGGGAAGAAGTAAAATCATATTTGATCGTAGCACTATAAGATTCCTAATGATAATCACAAAGAGAAAGGCAAGGGAAAAGTGTAAGAAAAGTCTAATGATCACAATATTATCCCTAGTAAGTCCACTGTAAAGATTGAAGAGATAAATGTAGTGCAGCTTGATTCATATGATGAGTACATCTTAGCAGCTTCCTCTATTGATGATTATTAGTTGATTGATGCTTCATCTACATAATCTAGCTACTTGATTCAAGGGCTTCTTTTGATGGTACCCCACGTAGGGATTGATTACAGTCCTTTCAGAGCATGATAGGTTCTGTGAGGTTGACTTGGCATTGTATATTTATTGGCATTGAAGATGTACGATTAGAATTTTCTTTAAACAATCCTTTACTTTGCATAATGTACATCATATACTGGCTTTGACTAAAAGCCTTCTATCTATCAGATAGTTGGATGATACTGGCTATTATGTAGCTTTTGGTGATTCCACATGGAAGATTATCTATGAGTTTTTTTTTTTGCTCGAAGTACCAAGGCTCATAGTGGGTTGCTATAAATGACAGCAAATTAGCCCCAAAACACATAAAAAACAAGGGTAAAATAGTAGGGAATGCTAAAATATAGAGCTATCCACCAACAATAAGTAATAGATGACTAGAGTACAATATTTGCTCTCAAGACAATGCTAAAATTTGTGATTATAGCACAACTATGATAAATGCAATAGTATGACCAAGGCCACTATGGACAAATAATTAGGAAAAAACACTAGGCTCCCACTATTCAGATAACAATCGAAATGTGTAAAGGTAACCAGTAGTGAATAGGTATACAATCGGTACTAAAGTCTATCGTAAACACAAGGGAATAAATAACCAATACATCCCATAGGCATGGGCATCGTATGTAAGAGATCTCAAGTTTTAGTGCGGTGATCTATCAAATATGCAATTGACTAAGCAAAAACTAAGAATAAAACCATTTTTTGCTCTTGATTACACCCCTAATAAACCGCTTTGAGTTTGGATGGGGCAAAAGCGGTTTATAAGGGTGTAATCAAGAGCAAAAAGGGGTAAGTAAAGTCAAGGGGCCTTCTAATGCCACCAAGAATGCAAAAGATAAGGTAGATATTAGTAAGCCTAAAGGGAAGGACTGATGATGGTCAAAGTGGCAACAAGAATGTTAAGGTAAGACAAAATCAAGATGTCTTTGAGTGGCAAAGTAATTTCTTAAGAAATTGGTTTGCAAATTGTTGGTGGAGGATAATACTTATGCATGCTTGGTAGAGAGGGATGATAATTACTAGCATTTTTA
Organism: Lygodium microphyllum; assembly: GCF_053477565.2. Taxonomy (NCBI): domain Eukaryota; kingdom Viridiplantae; phylum Streptophyta; class Polypodiopsida; order Schizaeales; family Lygodiaceae; genus Lygodium; species Lygodium microphyllum. Next base: position 147,050,168 of record NC_141145.1, read on the forward strand.
TTGTGAATAATGTAACAAGCAAGTCAAGGAATATTCACTCATAAGAGGAACCTAGTCTGTTACACATTGTTTAAAAAACACAAGCTAGATGTTGAGGTCTAATAGATGTTGAGATTCCACCTAGTGTTGAGGTTCTTGGGAGGCTTACACCTCACATATCAATCTATGCTCAATTGGTGGCTTAGAGAGAGGTAGAGAAAGAGCTCTCATTTAGCTATTCTCCATGCAAATTCATGGATACCATGACTGTGATTGTCTCATAAGTAGAGGCTTACGTGTAGGACAATCTATGAGCATGTGGTGTTATACCACAATTAAAGCATTTCTATCAACATCTTTCCTTTTTAGGTTTTCCCTATTGGTTTTAATTTTAAGACCCATTTTTGGATTTTCTAATGCCAATAATGGGGTTATGATTAGGCTTCCTAGATTTGAGCTATGAAAACAATCCTAAATCCACTTTTTAAGTGCAAGAACCACTCCTATCTTCAACAAATTTGACTTGGTACTCCATGGCTATAGCTAAAGTGTCATGTGCATGTGTTTGAGTTATCTACTAGAATGGGGGCTTAAGAAGTTAACACTACAATGAAATCCTAAGCTAATGCTTGGAAGAATACAAAATATAATGGATATTATTATTTTGTTCAAACAAGATTTCACACCTTTTATTTTAATTGTTCACTATTTGTATACTCTTATACAAGCTTCGAGCTACAAAAATAAAAGGAAGTGCTCTTGAGTAAAACTTACAAATACTAGGAAGGTCTTAAGATCCTACAATAGGAAAGTGAAGGTTTAAGGTGAAAACATGTGAGATAGGCTTTGGCAAAATAGCATAGGCCAAGTTGTTATGGCACATGAATAACAATGTAAACAACTAGAATTTAGATCCTACTTGGGATACTCAAAATTTTTATATACCCTCGTACCCTTGCGCCAACATGCCAATGATGCCTTGGCACCCTCGAGCCTTTATTGCTTAGGCTTGCCAAGTTAATGTCAAAAAGTACGCATTAGTCTCAACCTTCAATGTGTTAGGGTAAATGTCAATGGCCTATAGTTGGGTGGGCACCACTTGTATCACACATTGTATAATCATATATAAGTAAAGATAACAAAGAATAAGGGTACCATTCATTTTGCACCCACACAACTCTCTCTCTCTCTCTCTCTCTCTCTCTCTCTCTCTCTCTCTCTCTCTCTCTCTCTCTCTCTCTCTCTCTCTCTCTCTCTCTCTCTCTCTCTCTCTCTCTCTCTCTCTCTCTCTCTCTCTCTCTCTCTCTCTCTCTCTCTCTCTCTCTCTCTCTCTCTCTCTCTCTCTCTCTCTCTCTCTCTCTCCACAACTTTTACCTCACATCCCACCATTGCTTCCCTCTCAACTAGTATCAAAGTGGTGTTTGATGTTTGTGGAAACTCGTCCTTAGAGCAAGGAGTGAATCTTTGTCATGAAGGTTGAGGATTTGAGCTTCTTCGTTGACATTGGTGCTTGCTATTTGAATCTTGATAGATGTATGATTCTCATCATCAAGCTCTATATCTAAGCTGAATATGTACTTCAACTTGAGAAGCCATTGAGACTTGATTTGGGGGCTTCCATTAACCAATTTGGATGTATTTGGGCAGCCATTAGTGGCTAGAATTGATAAAAACAACTTGATTTTGGATGCTTAGTGAGTGAGCAACATTGAAGCTTTCCAAGAAAGAGAAATTAGTATTATCTTCTATTTTCTTCCTTTGAAATGTGTGTGCAATATAGGAGAAAGTGAGAGTACCTCTCTCAAGCATTCACTTTGAAGCCATTCCATCCATTTTGAGTGAATACACAACATCCTAAAGAAGTCTTACAACTATGGTAGTTTAATAGCACTTCAATATTTTGGCAGCCATAACTTTTGTATCCAATTTTGAATTGAGGTGTTGTATAGCTCAAAACAAAGAGCACAATGGGAGCTATAGATTTGGGTAATCATAAAGTTAATTTTTGTGTAGTTTTTAGTTCTCCATTTTAAACATAATAAAATAACTATGGTTGTTTGAACAACACTTTTAGATAACAACTTGCACTTAGAGGCTCTCAAATTACTTCCCACTTTGGATTGCACATAGATTTCAATGGATTTGTTGCCTTTGTCAAGGGTTAAAGGTCACCTACACCTAGCCACCTATATTTACCTTGTACTTAGTGCCTACACACCTATACATTGTAGGTGGTAGTTGGCCATCAATGTCATCTTTATTTCGATTCTTTACTATGATAGAATAATAAAGGGAAGGTAGGTTATACATTGTGACTCTTGGAAGTTCCCACACATTGATCTTGCTCTTTTCGATCCAAGTCTCCATAGCTCTTTTTTTCTTGATTCATCTTGTTCTCTTATCTCTCACTCCTACTCATTCTTTCAATAGGTATCAGATCAGACATTCAAGGAGATTCAACCATTCTACTTTAGCATAAGAAAGAGAGCTTTAATCCCGACTACTATGGTAGCTATGTCTTTAATCATTTGAGGTAGATAGTTTCTCAGGTTCTAGAGGGCCTTTATTCAATGCCAAGTGATGCAAGATGGTCAGTATTAGTCAGCAAAAGACCTGTCAACCTGAGAACTATCTACCTCAAATGATTAGAGACATAGCTACCATAGGTGGGTGCGGATTAAAGCTCTCTTTCTTATGCTAAAAGTAGAAATGGTTGAATCTCCTTGAATGTCTGATCTGATACCTATTGAAAGAATGAGTAGGAGTCAGGAAGAAAATATCAGCCATTGATTATCATTTGTGAACAAACCTACAATTCTCAATTTGAGACAACAAGAATTTCAATATCTATGCTTTGCTAATGCTTATTCACTATACTAAGATGATGTATTCATTCCTATGGATGATGTACAGATTGATTAGAGCTTATTTTACTAAATCATTGGAAGGATATTTGATGTCATAAATAGTAGATAGCAAGCATATGCTTTGAATGTCAATGCAATCTATGCTTGTACACCATCTAGGAATGCTCTTTGATTGTATGTATACTTGACAATGCTAGTCATGTATTGATGTGCTCTCCCTTGGGACTCTCTTGGATGTATTCTTTGGTATCTTTGAGCTTCTGGATGTTATGACATACATGAATTGAGCTTTCTTTCCTCTTGGATACCCTAGTTTGCTTCCAATTGAAGAACTTTAAGATTTTATTAGAGAGCTTGGCTTTTAGAGACTATGGGAGCATCTTATATGTGCTAATTAGTTTATGCTAACATTGTCTTTGTAGTTATTAATCACTATGGGCTGACTTTATTTGATTTTTTGGTTACCCAATACTTCTTCTTGTCTGAAGGGTTATCATTAGTTATGGATACATGGTTTATTACATACTGAGCTTCACTATTCAAGACTAGTGAGTTGATTACAACTTGGTAGATCTCCTTATTTCTTGGAGATATGTTATGCACAATGATCTCATGTACTTTGTTACCTTTTGGTTTGGGATGTATCTATGTATTTGGCATTCTTTTGGTTCTCTGTTAGTATTTGATACTTGGAGTTGTATGCTCTGCATTGGTTCACTACTAGTTACATTGTAAGTTTGATTGTTATCTGAACTTTCCTAACAATGGAAGCACTTTGTTTTTGACATTTGCCTATAGTTGAGTTCTCATTTACTACAATTTTCTAGAAAACACTATTGTACTTCATTTTCGAGCTGTTTTATTAAAGGTAGATACTTTTTTTGGACACGAGTTGATTTTGTGGATAGCAATACATTGCTTTGTACTCCTCCTTTTGCATACACTTTTGATTCAATTTTTGGGGCTATTAGGCTAAAATTATAGGAGCCCATATTCTCTTTATTTTGCAATCATTATGGTAGGTGCCTCTAGTGCTTCTGGTGATAGTGCTATCTTTAACTTTGACAAGTTGGATTGCAATACTTTTAACTATTGAAAGGCATAGATTTGACATATTGGTCCAAAAGAAGCAAGTTAAGACATTAAAATGCAAAGATATAAAGTCAAATGACTTTGATATTCATACTTGGGAGGAACTTGATGAGCTATGTAATTTTATGATTATTTTATCTTTGTCTAAGTAAGTCTATTTTAATGTCATTCAGACTACTGGTGGTGCATGGTAGTCATGGGAAAAGATATGCAATCTTTATGATAAGTAGAGCTCGACTTCATAGTTGTATTGGATCAAGAAGCTTGTGGACCTTCATATGAAGAAAAGAACTCATGTTTCTACTCATTTGAATGAGTTTCATTCTATTTGCAATCAGCTTACATCACCAAAGATTGTCTTTGATGACAATATCTAGTCTATTTTCTTGCTTATCACTCTCTTTGAGTCATGGGACACATTTTGTATTGCCATAAGTACTAATGATCCTAAGGGAGACTTTATGTGCTTAAATGTGGGGGGAAATTTACTCACTGAAGAGGTAAATAGGAAGAATGATGATGCAACTTTTACCCCTCATGCTCTCACAATTTGAGGCTAGCATGTTGCTAGAAGCACTAATGACTCTCATGTTAGAGACCCACAACAAAGTAGATCTAGGCAGGCTCGTAGTAAATCATGTAGTCCTAATTCTTCACTTACATACCATTATTGTAGGTAGCAAACACATATGGTTGATGCACCATAAGATGCATTAGAATAGACGTGATAAAGGTAGAGGGAAAATGGAGGATAAGGTTAAATCATCAAATGATCAACATATCGTTGAATCCACTTTCAAGATTAAAGAGACCAACACATCAGAGTACAAGTCAGATAATTACATTATTGGATGTTTCTTCATTTCTATCACATAATTGATTGATGAATCCTCATTCTCTTAGTGTTGGTTACTTGATTCGGGTGATTTCTTTTATGTGACTCACCATTACAATTGGTTTTACACCTATTACATCATTTCACATTATGTACAAGTAGGAGATAATCATGTGCATGAGATAATTGGAATCAATAATGTTTTCTTATAATTTTCTACATGGATTCATTTGTTTTTTTGGATTCTGTACATCATGTCCCAACTTTGAGGAAAGTCTTATTTCTGTTGGGCTATTGGATGATGCTCTAGTATCATGCCTCTTTTGGTGATTCTTCTTAGAAGATTACTCATGGCAACCTCATTTTTGCTAAATGTGCCAAAGTTAGCAATCTTTATCCCTTGCTTATTTCTAGTTCTACGAATCATGTATTGGCCATCACTAATCTTCCTCATGTATCTCTATGGTATCATCGCCTTTGGTACATGCCACTTAAATTAATGACAATTTTGACTCATTTACAATATCTCTTAATAATAGACTAATCTTGTCTTGATTCTTGTGACCATGGCTTATATGGCATGCAAACTCGTAACACTAATAATAAGTCTATGCCCATAAGTGAGCCATTGGCTCTTGTTCATTCTGATGTTTGTGGTCCCATGCCCTATCAATCTTAAGGTGGTTTTTAAGTATTCTGTTATGTTCATTGATGATTTTTCACATAAATTCTCAGCCTATCCCATAAATAAAAAGTAAGATCTCTTTGCTACTTTTTAGTACTTTGTTGCTTTCTACTCTGGGCATAGGCTGAAATACCTAAGATTAGATAATGGGGATGAGTATGTATTCCATGCTTTTGAGTAGTTCTATAATGATCGAGGCATTAAGCGCATGAGTTGATAACTCCTTATACCCCATCCCAAAATGGTGTTGCTAAGCATATGAATAGGATCATTCATGAGAGGGTCCATAGTATGATTATTGATGTAGGCTTAGCCCATCCATTTTGGGTTGTGTCAATTACTACTACAATTCCTTTTTGATTAGCAAATCCCCATGCACTACTTTGGTGGTAGAGTTGTATAAAAGATATGGTGTGGTAAACCTCCTTCATATGCACACTAGAGAGTCTCAGGATGTGAGGCATCCTACCATATTTCCAAAGACAAGTGCAACAAGTTGGATTAGAAGTTTGTCAAATGCATCTTCCTTGGATATGGTGATGAAGGTGAGATGGGCTATCGTATTTGGGATCCACACACTAGAAAAGTTGTTCGTAGCCATGATGTTGTATTCCATGAGGATAACATGCATAAGAAACTTAAGCAAGTGATTGAGGTATGAAAAGTGATATTTTAGGGGAAACCTCTTAATATTGTACAATGAGCTCCCATTAGACAATCTATAATTGTTGTTGATACTCTAGTGGTCTAGGATCCACCTATTGTTCAAGATCATACTGAAAGTGACTCAAATTATATAGGACGTAAAAACAATAGGAATTCCACCTCTATGTATATCTTCATCTTTGCTAGAGATGTTGTTTCTTGGATGTTTAGGGTGTATAAATTCACTACCATATCTAATATAGAGCTTGAGTACATTGTAGCCACTAGTGAGGATTGCAAGGAGGCCCTATGGTTAGGCCAACTGGTTATAGACCTCGGTATTACTTCTATGCCTTTCACCTTACAATTAGATTCTATGAATGTTATCAAACTAACATGCACTCCAGTCTTTCATGCAAATACTAAGCATATTGACGTGTATAATCACTTCATCAGAGAGGTCATTGAGGGCAACCACATAGAGCTTATCAAGATCTCCACGGATGATAATCCTATTGATTTTCTCGCTAAAAGTCTCCCAATGGAATGTTATGCCTTAAGAAGAAGTTGATGAGTGTGAAATGAGATGATGTCTTCCCTCATCTAGTTGTACTCCTATGTCTATATTGTAATTTTCTTCTCATGTCGAGATCATTCACCTTTACGTGGGAGGTTGTTAGGGGTTAAAGGCCACATGCATTTACCTTATACTCAATGTTTGCATATCTATACACTACAAGTGGCGACTACTCATAACTATTATATTTATTTCTTATTCTTTACTATAATAGAATACTAAAGAAAAGATAGGTCACATAGTACGATTGGAAGTTTCCACACATCAATCTTGCTCTCTTTGGTTGAAACCTCCATAGCTCTTACTCTTCTGGAGTGGTTCACTATATCTAAATCCTTTATGTCACATGCGGTCAATGGATATTTAAAAATACTCTTATCTATGAATTTTTTCTAAATTAAATACACCCTTTTTTGTTCAATTTATGAATAGACCCTTTATATGGCACCCTTTTGTATGTAAAAAATATGAAAATTTTGCATTTTTTTAAATCCCTTCTTTTAAACCCATGTGATATATTGACATATTTATGAGTGACTTCTCCCCCCCCCCCCCCCCCCCTTGAATTGCGCTTACTTCCACTTGTGCTCTTATCTCTCACTCATGCTCACCTTTTCAGTCTTGAAGGATTTTCCACGCTGGTTTATGCTCATTTGTAGAGATTATATGCGGTAAATTTGATTGTGAAGGCAGTTTTCATGTATTTGGTCTCTATACGAATTGTCCTTTCATGTAAATAGATTATGCTATGTGACAAAGTCATCAATCACAAGTGTGACATGACTCAACTTGCAAGGGTGCAATTCCATTGAAATATGGATGTGATCCCTTGGGGTATGCAATGTGGATGCAAGTATAAAGTTTGCATGATATGATTTTGGTAGCTATATAGCTTTAAATGCACATATCATTTTCCATCTGACCATATTTTTCCTTGTCCTTTTTTCCAACACACAAGATAAAGCAAGCGTACTAGTTTTCTATGCAACTTCTGAGAGGTCAAGTTTGAATTGTCTACTTCAATCATATGGTGTAATTCTAGACCCTGTCAAAGTGCAATTATAGGGTTTAGCAAGCCTTTCTACTCAACATTTCTATGTTGCAACCACTTTGGCAAATGTGTTTGGATCTCCATGGAAATTCAAAATTGAAATGAAAATAAATAAATAAAGAAAATATAAAATTTCAAATATAATTTGATCTACCATTTCTTTTCTTCTCTATTCTCGAACTCTTTCTTACAATGGTTTTGAAGGTCCTTGTGTGCATTGTTTCACCAAAAGCACAACCTAGCTTGCTCTCCATTATCATCAAGGATGCTTTTTAGTTCATCCTTTTTCCATTAAATATTTTTCTTCAGAATGAAATCCAATGGAGGAAAAGAGAGACCATGCCTCTCACACTCACAATGATTTGCATGGATATCATGATCTAGGGAATCCCTTGATGGAAGGGAGAAAGAGGTGGATCATTGCCCTATCACAAGCACACCTTGATGTAATCTAGGAAGTTTTCCTCCCTCAAATAACCATGAAGTAGGCTTGCCTCTTGGAGCTTGATGCAATACCAAGCTCTACACCCATGCTATTGCACTCAGTGGTGGTGGTTGTACTATAATGCTCCATGCATTAAAGGAGAGGAGAAGAGAAGGATATAAGGAGATGGAGGAGGAGCTCTCACACTTATGCTCACTACCTTGCATTCTCATACTCACTCTTAACCTTTCTCTCACACCTCACAAAGAGGTGGGGACTACAAGGTAGTACCTTGCTCCACCATTGTAAGGGGTAAGTTCCTTGCTGCCATTACTAGTTTTCTTGGTGCATTGCTTCAGATTAATAATCAAATTTAGGCTATGATAATCTTGATCGTGTTTCTATAATTTCTTGAGTCTATTTTTTATTTCTTTGTATAGAGTCTAGCTCTTTTACATTGGTATCAGAGCTTAGATTTTGATCCTATTAGAGAGTCCCTTTTCATGTCAGCATTTAGTTGCAGTCATTGAAAATAGGGAAATGTAGTTAGATCTTGGTCAAAGGGTGTAGTTACATTATAATTTAACTAGGCTGTCTTTACCATTCTTAACCATGGTCATTTTCGAGACTATTGCTGAAAATGTTGTGGAAGAAGTGGTGATTGGAATGCTATTTTAGTAGGTCATGACTTTTCTAAATACCAATTTTGGTGTAACTTGGATAAAATGGTACTCGAAAAGTTTGGAGAAGACTAGAACTATGATTACTTTTCAAGAAACCCTTAGTTTCCTCCTCTTCTTCAAGCTTCCTTCAAACTCCATGGCTAATCTTGGTTCCGATGCTCTTCCCATGACTATTTATGTTGAAAAGACTTGCAAAGCTTGATTCTTGGGATCAGTGGGAGTAAGGAAAGCACCATATTACTTACATTTGGATCAAATCAACCACATGGACAATAGCTATTTTACAACACAGATTGCACTACATTTTTTAGGCAAAATGTGACAACATACAACAATCATAATCTTATGCCTTAGATTGATGATTTCGGCACTCTAAGATGAAGATACAACAAGATTTGAGCCTTCAAGTATTATGAGGTCAATAATAAAGATATTTCTTCTCGATGTCTAAGATTTCAAGACAACAAATGAATACTTTATTAGTATAGTCATTGCAAGCATCTTAAGCTTGCTTCCTCTAGCATTAAGGCATCTCTAAGCTTTCATCAAAGCCATACTATATTCCTATGTCATTGAAGCTTGATTCTTTTTTCCCCATGGTTGTAATAAATAGGCAGCATGAGTTTTGGTTGAAATTTTGGTTAAATCGTGTCAATTTCAAGGGGATTTTAGAGCCCAATCACTTCAGCTATCATTATCTTCATTATACCTTCAAGATTTAGCAAAGAGTTTGGTTCTAATCATGGGGCTTTTAGTCTACTCCACTCCTAGGAAGTAAGGAGAAGCTCAAGAAAGTCGTTCTTGACTTGCATTGATGATTCATCATGGGATCTTTGGAATTTACCTTCTCTTGAAGCAAGGATATCAGTGAGTATTTAGGAATAACATTAGATTTTTTATTCTTCTTCATCAACAAAGCTTATATCAAGGATTTGGATGCTACATCAGTAATCATTAAAGGACTTTAATCAAGATTCCACCCCTTATCAGTGAAATTGATTAGCCTTGATTACCTACAGTAAGGGCATATATGGAGCAATGATTCTGGCAAATTGACCATTTGAGCTTCAACAACTATCTTTAGCAACTACAAGATGTAACATTAAGCTCCATACTCTTAATCTCTCTTCAATCCTCTTGCTTACCCTATTTTATTGTTGCTTAAAGAGGGATTAGGAGTAGTCCATGATTAAAATTCAACATTGGGCAACATATAGGACTGATCTAGGAATGCTTGAAGCTATGCTTTTATTTCCCTTATCCCATCCATGAAATTCTTGTGCTCCACTGATATTATACATTGATTCAATGCAATCATTTTATGCTTAAAGTTAACTTTCCTTGTTTGGTTGATCATCATTGATGTGTCATATGAGAAAAGTTTTCAAGTTGTTAAGTGGAAAACATTTGTAATGCAATGAGTCACCTGCAAAAGGGTAAAATCCCTATCCTTTTCATTCTATTTCAATCCATTTCCCTATTTCCATTTGCATTTCATTGAAAGTATCAAAGACTTATTTATGCCCATATACATCATAACTGTTTGATTAGTCTAGCATCCAATTGCCATGTCAAGATACTTGCAAGGAAAAAGTAGATACTAGGTGACATGTGAGCCAAAAGAGACATAACCCTCCCTCACATCAAAGATCCCAAAGGGGTGCACAACCTAGCTTGGGGAAAAATTTTGCACACCCCCAAGTCTCAAAGCCCATCTAGGTGCATGTTCTTTCGTTTTATCTCTCACACAAGTACATCATGGTAGAGGAGTAAAGACATTATGGCATTGTATTTGGGTCTCATTTTGTATCCTTACAGTCATCCTAGCTTACCTCAGTATGATCACATGTCTTACAAGTTTATTTTAGTCTAACATGGACAAAACTGGGCATTTCAAATAGTCTACATGATATTTCACGTTGAAAAAGGTACTTACAAGTGCTTTTATCACTTTTGGGAAGTTATTGCAAGTTATATAGCTACCCTACATGTGCAATTTAGTATTATGTAGGATTTGGCACATGAAAAATCACTTATAGGTGGTGTTACATGTGTAAACAAGGTCTAGATAGGGTACTGAATTTGGTTCCAGGATCAATAAACATGATTCTAACAAAACTCGATGACCATAGATGGATAAGGGACTTTGTCCCAAGGTCTCAATATATAAATTACTTCATTTGGACATTCCAATCAAAATTTATTGCAACTTTTGTGATTGTTGATCAATGTAGACGGTTTATACTAATGATGACCAAAACAAGAGAAAATACCAAATTCTAGAAAAAATTAATGAGGATGTCAAGATGTACCAATTAGAGCCTAATGGATCTAATCTTGGATTCAACCAACAACAAGAGGATAATGTTGGTACAAATGCAATTAATGCTCAGCATAGTCATCCTAAGAATGTAAAGTATCATATGTCTCAAGGCTCTAATGTCTACCAACAACTGTTAAAGGAGCTGACAACGTGAATGAAGGGACTCTTGGGGGCATATACTTGGTTAACAAGTCAATGGACAATAAATTTGATGAATTGATTACTGTAATCAAGAATTTGGGAAGCAAAATGCAAGAAACACTTCTCCTTTGCATCAGCTGCATAAGGGCTTGTAATCCACTGATCTTCTAGGATTTGGACAATGTGGGGAGATATGTCCCTTTTCTCCACATCTATAACATTCCACCTCTGATCTCACCACCGCCAGACTGTCGTCCTTTGTAACTTTGAGAGGGAAACCTCCTTGGACCGAAATTAGGACCAAATTCCCTAGGCTTTGGTCCAATATCCTGTGTTGTCATTTTGGATTCTAGCAAGTTGAATCTTGCATTTTCATCCTTCTGTCTTCGTTCATGCATCTTTCAGAGAGAAAATATCCTCTATATGGTTCTTCCGCAAACAGTAGGAACAGAAGGCTCCAGGAATGGTTGGTTTTCGGGTACATTCAGTAGCTAAATGTCTCGCTTGATGACACTTCCCACACCATGTATTAGAGTGCATCACATCTCTTCCAGCTCCCACAGGAGTGGATATATCGGCGGTATTCACCTTCAGCGTATGTAGCTACTCTGTAATCACATCCAGAAGCTCTTTCTTGATACTTGCAACTGAATTGGATAAGTAGTCCTTCAGATTTTCACCTCCTGAAGTGCTTGTGGTAGGGTTTTGGAAAGCTTCTGTATTACTGCATAGAGTGGTTGGGTAGATCTAGAAGGTCCTCTGCTCTAGCTCTGATTCAGAGCTCCTGTTGAGACTTGGGGTTGTTGATTCCAATTGGTAGGATTCCACTGTTGTTGAGTCGCCATTGGAGGAATTGTTTGAGGCCACTGTTGCTATGGCTGAACCATCATTTGAGGCACTATCGTCTGTGGTGACCACAGTGGATTAGATGCATTATACTGTGGCACTGTTTGCATTTGGGGATAGGGGTAGGGAACTGTCCCTGGGACTGCATTTGGTGGGTATACCATTCCAGGCATATGAGGGGTCAAGACTCCTCTTCCTGGAGTCATTGATAGCCTTGCTTCAACTTCGTCATACAATCTTGCACCTTCCACTGCAGTTTGCAAATTGACTGGTCTTCTCAATTCCACGAACTTGCAAACTTCTGGTTGTAGGCCCCTGAGAAACACTCCTTTCTGGATTCCTTCATCCAAATGGTGGTTAGTCCATCTCTTCAGGATGGATTCCATTCGTGAGACATAAGCTTCTACTCTTTCTCTAGAGGTCTGACTTAAATTCATGAACTCCTCTCGCATCCGCTCTTCAAAACCTTCACGCCTGAATTTAGTGAGGAAGGCCAACTTCAAGTCGTCCCATGTGCCAAAATTTCTTGCTGCTTGTCTCTCATACCACTGAAACGCCACGCCCTTGAAAGTGGCGGGGAATATTGCTAACCAATGCTCAAGGGTTCTGGCATTGCTAGCCACACATGCTACCATAAACTCTGCTACATGAAGATCAGGGTCTTCATTGTACTCTCCCTTAAAAACTGGCAATGGGACTACATTTGCTGGCCTATCATCAATATTTCCGGGACGAATCTGACTAGGAAGGGGACCTTGAGTCGCCATGGGGACTTCTGTAAAGAGTGCTTTTAGGGCGTCAAAGGAGGCTTCTGTTGCAAGCCTTCTCTCTTCTCACATACCTCTACACTCGTTCTAACACTTGCCTCTTTATTGTGTCATTCATCAGGGGTTTGGCTTCAACCAGTTGGTCTGGACTCAACAGGATAGTATCATAGAGGGCTTCAGTCTCTCTGAGGGATTCTCTGGCTAACATCTCCTCTACTTCCTTCTTTTCAACATCTCTAAATTCAGCTTTCAAACCACTACAGAGGGGAAGATATTTTGTTCTGAAAGTATCAAAACTCACTCTTATTAGAATCGTTGTTGCATCATTATAATAATGCCAGCTTTTGAGGATTTCAACAGTCTATGTTGTGAAAAACACTCTGTCTACCAACTTCCAATGGGTTGCTAATTGGACAAACAAAAGATTATCAATGCACCAAGCATCCCATGTATCTTGCTATTGAGCATCCACGAACAAATTCCAACTCTGTTCCTTCTTGTCTTCGTGAACCTCCACAGACCAAGACTCCTGAAGCTTCTTCACAATCTCCCACTTGATGATGTCTGGAAACTTCTCAATGAATGCCAAATCTTCCATGGATGGTCATTCTCTCTGTTTCTACTCTTCAGTTTATTCTCAAACAGTTTGCCACCAAGATGCAAGTTTCTGCTGCTTCAATAGGAAGAGGAAACAGTCCACCACATAGAGTATGCATCACGATGGTAATATATTTTTGCCGTTGTGGGATGAAATTATTGTGGAAAGTGGCTTTGATAATGAGAAATTCCAACTCTTCAGTGGAAGAAGGAACTTTACAAACATCCATTGAATTATTCTCTTCTTGGCAATGTCGTTTCCTTCATTTTCAGCCTCTTCTGGTGCTTGTTGATGGCAAGTTTCCCCGGTTGCGCGCCAAAAACATGGAGCCCCAAGAGGAACACCAAGGAAAAAAGAATTCTCTTTCAAGAAAATCTATCTTGTAACATCAACAAGCTTTTATTTCATTCTTTTGAATATCAAAACAAAGAAAACATCAATTCTTCACGTTGCATCATAGTATATATCTCCCACGGATTTGATAGAATCAACCATAATCTTCAACATCTTCACAAAATCCATCAATAGAACAAAGAACACAAATGAATACACCATCTTTGAATGGAAATCAATCACATATTATTCATCTTCAATGTCTTCATAGTCCTCTCTCTCAATCTCTCATATACAGTTACACTGTTTTGATAGAATTGACTATCTCTGACTCTCTCTCTCTCTCTCTCCATCAATAATACATCATATCCTCACTACAATGCTCTCATAATAACCCTCAATAATCCTTCTTAGGTCGTGGATGCACCTCCCAAGAGGTATGTCTGATATGAAGAGTCACCAAAGCCACTACAGTGTCTTTTCACAACTCACTACTGTCATTGTCACTTAGTCTTCTCTTCAGTCTTCAACAGCTATTTCTTCCACTTGTTTTAGCTCTTTTGAACTTAGATTCATCCTTTCCAAAGGTTAGAAAACTTTTCCAAAGTCACACATACTTTCTACAGAACACTTACAGAAGGTCTACAGAATAGTTACAGTATAGCACCAGAACAGCTACAGTATAGTTACAGTACAGAGACAGAGCAGAGACAGAGGCTCTACAGAGGGTCTACAGAAGGTCATCAGAACCTCATAGCTCATACTCAAACCATTACAAACTATAAAAAACTATTCAATAAACTTTCAAAAGATCTCAATCTTCATCAATCATCAATCCATGCTTCATACAGAAGATAATCAGAACAAAACAGAAGGTATACAGAACCAATCAGAACCTATCAGAACATCACAGAACCTCATACCTCCACTGAGAATCATCATGAAATTCTAAAACATAATCAGTATCATCCAAAACACTCTCAAATACTTCCCTTAATAACCATACATCACTCTAAATCCATCAAAAATCAATCATTCAGTCCTCAAAAACAACAAAAATCAGTCAAAAATTCAGTCTTTTCCACTCTCAATAGGCCTCATCTTAGTGTTTCCTTTTTTTGTGCGAATGTTTTCTTCAGTGAAGTTGTGTTTCTTTAACCTTCATTCATCTTTGACATTAACAATTTTCTTATCATTTGTACATTTAGGTAAATGTTTTAATTGTCAATATTTTGAAATATTGTGGTCTTTTCATACCATTTTTTATTCTTTTTTTTTTGTGTAGAAAACTAAGTCCTTACTTCATGACCTATTAGCTCTCTTTCTTTGAGAAAATGATGATATGTATTCTTTAAGCTTAGATAATTCCAAAGTGAGGAATGTGTCATTTAAGGCTTCATATTCTTTAGCTAGCTATGAGAAGCATGTCTAGTACATCATTTTCAAGGATAGTGGTTTTATTTCCTTCAAGCTATTTCATGCTTCTTCTTAACTTAGCTATGTGCTTCACATTGTGTCCAACTCATGATACAAAATGTAGCATTCAAATTTTAGGTACACCTCTTGATTTTTTACTTTGGTTCCAAATATTACATTTACACTCCTTTAGATCACACTTTTGTGATTATATGATGGATAAGGTTGAGTCCAAGATATGGCCCAATAAGAGCAAGTGCTTGTTTACGCTTTTTAACCCAAGATGTTAAGCATAATCAAAAGCCTTGAATGTGTTACCTTGATCCTAGTTGCAGCCTTAGGAATAATTAGGTTGTTATTTCCATCCTTAGGAAGTTCAGTTTTTACTAAAACAATAATTTATAAATGTTGTAAAATCTGAGCCACAACTCTCCAATATACTTTTGAACAACTATGCAAGAATGTCATCAATATTGGAGACTTCTCTATCCCTCATCTTCATAAGCATGAAGTGTAGTCTATCATTAGCCTTTCATCTTCCTCCTTGCTTATGATGGGGGCATATCCTTCAAACAATTCCACTACTTTCTATTTACAGTTATAAGCTTTAATGTAATTATGCCCTACACTACTAGTCATGTGATTGGTCAACATTGCTAAAATCTTGTTACCATTCATGTGGATGGCCCCTTGATCATCCTCTATATAGGTAACCATTCATGTTGATGGCCCCTTGATCATCCTCTATATAGCTAACCATTCATGTTGATGGCCCCTTGATCATCCTCTATATAGCTAACCATTTCTCTAAATATTTTTTCTTTCAAGGCATTGTAATAGAATATTATTGGGGCATCACCCTCAACTTCCCATCAAGCCCTTGTTTGTACTTTCATGACTTGTACTCAAGCATGCTCTTGCCTTACCAAGAAATGCTCACAATCCTACAAGAGCTAAACAAGCACACCATTACCATTAGTACCACAAACTATAGAAAGTAAATCAACTCTAATTTTGGAAGCATTAGCCACATCCCTTCTCCTTGAACTTGGTCATGATTTTTTTGTCAAGATTGTGGGAGAGAAGGAAGGAGTCTCACTTGTAGCTTTCTTGCTTGCACAATGGGGGAATACACACAAGGGTGGAGGCTGAAAAACAGTTTTCCTCTTCTTAGTTGTGGAAGCCAAAAATGAACTCTCTTACAAAGAAATAGAAGAACCCTGTATATATGGGTCTCAAACCAAACTCAACTAACTAAGGTGGCATGCTAACTGAGCCACAAACTAGAGTAGATAAGGATAGCTATCGTGTAGCTATTATTCAGGGGCGGTGTACCAACCGCGTCTGCAACTAACACGTCGGTGACATAAATGCACAACGGTCACCCTGGCGTATCACGAGTGGAGCTCGATATCTCAACACTCCCCCTCGAGCTCAATCCCAATTCCTGCACACCAAGCAGGTCTCTGAACTTGCGCAGCTTCTCTGCACCCAATGCCTTCGTGAATATGTCAACTACCTGATCCTCTGTGCTGACATAAACTAGATCAATAAGACCTAGTAAAACCCTCTCTCGCACATAGTGATAATGCACCTCAATGTGCTTTGTTCTAGCATGATAGACTGGGTTATTTGCCAAGTGTATACTACTCATGTTGTCACAATAAATGACAACTGGCCCATCTGTAGACTGATGCATATCATAAAGTAGCTTATGCAACCAAGCTACCTCACATGCAGCCATTGCTGCACCCCTATACTCAGCCTCTGTGCTCGACAAGGCAACTGTAGGCTGTTTCTTGCTGCTCCAAGTGACTGCAGCACTCCCAAAAGA
The DNA here is from genome assembly GCF_053477565.2 of Lygodium microphyllum. Lineage (NCBI taxonomy): Eukaryota > Viridiplantae > Streptophyta > Polypodiopsida > Schizaeales > Lygodiaceae > Lygodium > Lygodium microphyllum. Next base: position 147,067,264 of record NC_141145.1, read on the forward strand.
GAACACATATCCACTGGTAGATCGTCTATCAGAAATACTACCAGCCCAATCAGCATCAGTGTATCCATGCAACTGTATCTGAACCCCAGTCTCATAAAATAGTCCATACTGCAATGTGGACTTCACATACCTGAGTATGCGTCTAGCCGCATCCAAATGTGGTTTCCTTGGAGCCTGCATAAACTGACTTACCAATCCAACAGCATAGCTCAAATCTGGCCTAGTAATAGTCATATAAATCAAGCTTCCTACTATGCGTCTGTACATAGTAGGGTCTTCCAGAAGCTCACCTGCATCTGCGCTCAGCTTCACATTCTGCTCCAAAGGAACTGAAATAGGCTTACAGCCTGTCATCCCATATTTGGACAGCATGTCCAATCCATACTGCCTCTGCAAGAGCTGTATCCCACTTGGTGATCTAATCACCTCAATGCCCAAGAAATAACGCAGCTCTCCCAAATCCTTCATCTCAAACTTCTGCTTCAATAGCATTTTCACATGAAGGATATCTTCATCACTGTCACCTGTCATAATCAAATCATCAACATAAATGACAAGTAGCATAATACCTTTCTCTGTTTTTCTCACATAAAGTGAGAAATCTGCCTTGGAAATCTGAAAGCCAATAGTGACAAGATACTGTCCTATCTTGTCAGACCATGCTCTAGGTGCTTGCTTCAAGCCATACAAAGCTTTCTTCAACCTGCAAACAAACTCAGGATGAACAGCATGCACATAACCTGGTGGCTGCTCCATATAGACCTCTTCTTGCAAATCACCATGCAAGAAGGCATTCTTTACATCCATCTGATGTAAAGACCATCCCTTTGATGCAGCCATAGCAATGACTACTCTTACGGTTGCCATCCTTGCAACCGGACTGAATGTTTCTTCATAGTCAATGCCATATGTTTGTGCATACCCCTTGACTACTAATCTTGCCTTGTATCTGTTCACAGAACCATCAGCATTGTGCTTCACCTTATAAACCCACTTACAGCCAATTGCATTCTTACCTTTAGGCAAAGGTACCAATTCCCATGTAGCGTTTGCTTCCAAGGCATCCATTTCTTCATCCATGGCTTTCTCCCATTTTTCTTTTCCCATGGCTTGCTCAAAAGAAGTGGGTTCTGGTTCCTGTATCACCTTGACCATATATGCATAGTGAATGGCTGTAAATCCATCATATTTCAGCCTATCCACAGGATACCTAACTCTGGTAGACCTGCGCAAAGTGGGTTCACTCCCAGGTGCTCTCAAAACATCCCTAGTCTTCCTTACTCCAGGTGTAACAATAGAAGGAATACCCAACTCATCATCAATGCTCTGTTCTGAGCCACTGGATTCTCCATCCACATAAGAGTGACCTGCATTCACATCAAACATGGGCTGATCAACCTTCTCTTTTCCTTTTCGTGATACCTGCATACCACTATCTGCATTACTTTGAGAAGATTCTCCTGATCTCAATCTGCCTGTCCATGGCGAAGAATGTGAACCACTGCTAGAGGACGCTCCAGGTCCACTAATATTTTGTGACTGCTGCTGCTGTGAATTCTGTGCAGCATTACCATTTTGTGCATCTACATCATCAATCACATTTACTGGTTTATACCAGCTACTCATCTCATCAAAAACAACATCTCTGCTCACTGTAAACTTACGAGTAGAAGGGTTATAGCATCTATACCCTTTTTGCTGCAGAGAGTAACCAATAAAGATGCACTTCTCAGCTTTTGGATCCAACTTGGATCTCAGCTCATCTGGCACATGTACATAGGCAATGCAACCAAAAATTTTCAAATGAGAAATATCTGGTTTCCTACCAGTATACCTCTCCTCTGGAGTCATTCCATGTATTGCTGCAGTGGGAGTCCTGTTCATTATGTAGACTGCTGTAGCAACTGCTTCAGCCCAATAAAAATCTGGCAGGTCTTTTTCATTGAGCATGGCACGAGACACCTCTCCAATATGTCTATTTTTTCTTTCTGCAATTCCATTTTGTTGTGGGGTATGACTGCATGAATATTGCTGCTTTATGCCATGCTCCTGCAAGAACCTTGCAAACTCATTTGAGAGGTACTCTCCCCCTCCATCTGACCTTAGGCATTTTATCTGCAGACCTGTTTCTTTTTCAACCATAGCTTTAAGAGTTTTGAAATGCCCAAAAACTTCACTTTTCTTTTTCATAAAATACACCCAAACTTTTCTGCTATAGTCATCAATAAAACTGACAAAATAATGACAGCCTCCAAGAGATGCAGCTTTAGTAGTCCACACATCAGAGTGGATTAATTCCAATGGCTTCTCACTCTCTTGAACATGTCTAGGAAATGGTTTCCTTGCCTGTTTTCCAAACTGACAGGCTTCACATACCTTATGCATTTCTGCAACCTTGAACTTAGGCAATCCTGCAACAATATTTTGGGCCTGCATTGATTTAAGTCGCTGTACATTAACATGACCAATGCGTTTATGCCAGATATCAATATCTGCAACTACACCGGTCCCATGTGCAAACATTGCTGCACTCAATTCAGGCATGTCTGCATCCAATGTAAACATTCTGCCCTTCTTCTTTCCTTTTGCTATCAAGCGACCTTTATTTTTCATATCCTCAACAAAGCATCCATGAGGATTAAATCTGACCTGCAAGCCCTGCTCAACCATTTGACCAACAGAAACCAGATTCTTGGTGATATTCGGGACATGAAATACATCGGACAGGTATTTCTTTTTCCCATCCTGCATAGACAAAGGAATTTTTCCAATCTGCACAATAGGATGTGCAGTATCATCACCAGTCTCCACAAATCCTGGTTTTTCCATTTTCCTTGCATCTTCCATCCATTCTGCATGACCTGTCATGTGGTTTGATGCACCTGAGTCAACATACCATACATCATTGCTTTCTTCTCCACTTGTTACAGAATTGTTCATGTGATGCACCATGAACAAATGCTCATTTCTATCATCACCCTGTCTGCTAGAAGATGCGTAATTCCCTTGTTGCAGTTTTCCATTCAAGATGTCATTCTGCTTTTTATAGCAGTCTTTAGCCATATGACCCATTTTACCACAGTAGTAGCATTCAACATTACTGTTTGCATTTTGACCTCTCTGCCATCCACCACGACCTCTTTGGCTCCCCCTGCCTCTAGAGTTACCACGTCCTCCTCCGTAGGACTGGTTTTCTTGAGTTTGCTGCATATTTTGATTTCTACCACGGCCTCCAAATCGGCCTCCTCTACCTCTGCCTCTACCTCTTCCAGCATTTGAGTAGAAGACAGCTTCTTTTGAAGTTCCTCCTGAAGAAGATGCACCACCATTTCTCTGCTCCTCAGAAATTAGAAGAGCAATCAACTCTTCAAAATCAGGAAATCTTTCACGGACGGAAATGGATGTCCGAAACTGCGCATAATCCTTTCCTAGACCATTCAAGGTCACAGAAACTAAATCATCATCTTCCACTGGCGACCCAATGGAAGCAAGTGCATCTGCAATCTTCTTCACCTTCATGTGGTAGTCATTGATGCTCATATTTTCTCTTTGCACATTGTGCAACTCTTGCTTGAGCTACATTTTCCTGGCTTGCGTATTTGTGCTATACATCTTTGACAGAGTATCCCATGCCTCCTTTGGCGTACTTACATCCTGAATATGCACAATCATAGAGTCAGAAATGCTGATAGACAGCCAATACATAACTTTCCTGGCTCTCTCATGCCATGCTTTAAATGCCTGCATTTGTTGTTGATTGGGAACATCAGGAAGAACTGGTTCTTCTTCATTTCCTGCAACAAATTCCCAATATCCTTTTCCCATAAGGAAATTCGTCATTCTAAACTTCCATGCTTGGAAGTTGTTCTTGTCAAGCTTTTCAGTGACAATCTGTGAGAGAGAATCAGATGCCATTACAGAGGACTGCAAAAAATTCTGTCACTGCAAAAACCACAGCTTCACCCTCACAAGGAAAAATCTGCAAAACTGGCGAAAGTGGTATTTGACCACACAGTCACTTCCTAGTGACAATTTTGCATCAACAGGCAACAGGGATGATTCTGTAACTCCCAATGTCTCTGCGCACAAGCATACAATGCAATTTTTATAGTAACTATTCACCGACCTGTAGAACAGTGGCTGCACAGCATAAAACTGGGACATTTCTTGAGTGCGTGCAGAAAACTTCCGCCTCCAAAACAGGCCCCGAAATTGTCAAGAATCGCGTGGTGGAGGGGATTGCTCAAGATGCTGCGCCGAACACACACAGAATGCACAAGGAGAAGCTCACTCAAGAGACAAGAAGAGAGATGGAGGCAAAACGTTTTCTTGCTGATTTCTTCTTCTTCTTCCACACACTTTACAATGTACACAAAGTATAGATAAGATACAACATAAAAGGAAAGTGGCCTACTAAGTCAAACAATGCATAACCGACTACACTAGTCGACTGGCGCTATAACTATGCCAGCTGTAAATAGGTGTAACAACCTGAATATAATAAGTAATGAGTCAGTGGCCATGTGAGAGTCATAATGACCACCGACATGCTAAGTGTAGACGTGTGGACCCATCTAACCAGGCGGTCCATCATCCATGTCTACATGTGTTGAGCTTGCCATCTCAACACTCCCCCTCAAGCTCAACTATATCTCTGCAACTCCAAGTAAGCTTCGAAACTTTTGAAGCTTCTCTGTACCCAATGCCTTCGTGAAGATATCAGCTATCTGATCCTGTGTGCTGACATACACCAAGTCAATCTCACCTGCTAGTACCTTCTCTCTCACAAAGTGGTAGTGTACCTCAATATGTTTTGTCCTGGCATGGAACACAGGATTCCTAGCCAACTGTATACTGCTCATGTTGTCACAATAAATGACAACTGGACCTTCCACCTGCACATCCAAATCAGCCAGTAACTTTTGCAGCCATACTACCTCACATGCTGCAACAGCAGCACCTCTATACTCAGCCTCTGTACTCGACAAAGCAACTGTAGATTGCTTTTTGCTGCTCCAAGCAACTGCTGCACTACCAAGAGAGAACATGTATCCGCTGGTAGATCGTCTATCAGACATACTACCAGCCCAATCTGCATCTGTGTATCCAAATACCTGTACGTCTGTACCTGCCTCATAGAAAAGCCCATAATGTAATGTGGACTTCACATATCTCAATATGCGTCTCACTGCATCCAAATGTGGCTTTCTAGGTACTTGCATAAACTGACTCACAAGACCAACAGCATAGCTCAAGTCTGGCCTTGTAATGGTCATGTAGATCAAACTCCCCACTATCCTCCTGAACATAGTAGGGTCTTCTATCTCATCCCCAACATCAGCACTCAGCTTTACATTCTGCTCCAACGGGACTGAAAGTGGTTTGCATGCAGTCATACCATACTTGGACAACATATCCAAGCCATACTGTCTTTGGAACAGCCATATACCATCATCACATCTGATCACCTCAATGCCAAGGAAGTACCTTAGCTCACCTAAATCCTTCATCTCAAACTTCATCTTCAAACAGCCCTTGACTTCAGCAATCCCACTATCACTATCACCTGTAATAATCAAGTCATCCACATAGATGACTATGATGACCAAACCTGTATCTCCCTTTCTCACATAAAGTGAGTGATCAGCATCAGAAACATAAAAGCCAATATTGACAAGATACTCTCTAATCTTGTCAGACCATGCTCTAGGTGCTTGCTTGAGCCCATAGAGTGCCTTCTTCAACCTGCACACATACGTGGGATGCTCTAAATCTTCATAACCTGCTGGCTGATCCATATACACTTCTTCCTGCAAATCACCATGCAAGAAGGCATTCTTTACATCCATTTGCTACAACCTCCAACCTTTGGCTGCTGCCAAAGCAATCACACATCTGACAGTTGCCATCCTAGCAATTGGACTGAAGGTTTCATCATAATCTATGCCATATGTTTGAGCATAGCCTTTTGCAACCAGCCTAGCTTTGTACCTGCTAATAGAACCATCTGCATTGTGCTTAATCTTATAAACCCACTTACATCCAATAGCTTTCTTTCCCTTTGGCAATGATACTAGATCCCAAGTCTTATTGGCCTCTAGTGCAGCCATCTCCTCATCCATTGCTGCATCCCAATGAGCATGACCAACAGCCTCCTCAAAACATGTGGGCTCAACATCCTCAACTAGTTTCACCATATAAGCATAATGGTGAGCTGCATAACCCTCAAAACCAAATCTTTTAACAGGGTATCTCACCCTGCTAGACCTGCGTACCACTGGATCACTCAATGGAGTCTTTGCATTAACACATGCTCTCTGCACACCTGGAGTCCTCACTGAAGGAATGCCAAGCTCATCATCCAAGCTCTCTGAGCCACTGGATTCTCCATCAAGAACTGCATCAATGCCTTCTGACACTTTATTCTTTCCTTTGTCTTTACATGTAGTGCTACTAGATGCACTCAAAGATGTAGAGGTACTCCTTAGTCTCCCAGACCAAGGACTACCAGATGATGTCTCTGGTCCACTAAGAATCTGTGATTCTTGCTTTTCAGCCTGCACATGAGTGTCATGATCATCATCAACATCCAATGCATCACCACTAGATGCATACCAACTGCTCATTTCATCAAAGATGACATCCCTGCTCACTCTGAACTTACATGTGACAGGGTTGTAACAGCGATACCCTTTTTGCTCTAAAGAGTATCCAATAAAGATACACTTTTCAGCCTTTGGATCCAGTTTCTTTCGCAACTCATCTGGTACATGAACATACGCAATGCAGCCAAACACTTTCAAGTGTGAAACATCAGGCTTCTTACCTGTAAAACATTCTTCGGGGGTCATACCATGAACTGCAGCTGTGGGAGTTCTGTTCATAATATAAACAGCAGTATGAACAGCCTCAGACCAAAAATGCTTAGGCATATTCTTTTCAGCCATCAAGGCGCGTGCAACTTCTGCAATATGCCTGTTTTTCCTTTCTGCAACCCCATTTTGCTGTGGGGTATACCTGCATGTGAACTGTCTCTTTATCCCATGAGACCTCAGAAAATCACTGAACTCATTTGAGAGGTACTCTCCCCCTCCATCTGACCTCAGGCACTTTACTTTCAAGACTGTTTCTCTTTCAACTGCAGCCTTGAAAGTTCTAAAGTGCTCAAAAGCTTCACTCTTTTCCTTCATAAAATATACCCACAGCTTTCTAGAACAATCATCAATGAATGTGACAAAGTATGAACTGCCTCCAAGAGATACATTTTGTGTAGGCCCCCAAATGTCTGTATGCACAACATCAAGGATATTTCTGCTTACATCTCTGTCATGTGAAAAGGGTTGTCTTGCCTGCTTACCAAACTGACATGCTTCACATACCTTCTGAAATTCTGCAACTTTAAATGTAGGCAAACCTGTAACCAACCCTTTGGACTGCATTAATTTCAGCCTTTGTACATTTGCATGTCCAATGCGTTTGTGCCAAATTTCAATGTCTGCAACAACACCTTTTCCTTTGGCATACATAGCCGCATTCATAGTAGGAATTCCAGCATCTAGAGTGAACATACGTCCAACTCTACTTCCCTTTGCTACCAACCTGCACTTGTCATTGAAGTCTTCTACAAAGCAGCCCTTTGCATTAAATCTGACTTGCATCCCTTGCTCTACCATTTGACCGACTGACACCAAGTTCTTTGTAATAGATGGTACATGTAATACATCTGAAAGACTCTTTGTCTTACCATCATGCAAGGACAAGGGAACTTTTTCAATGTGTGAAATTGGGTGGCATGAGTCATCACCCGTCTGCACATAACCTGCATTTTGCAAATCCTGCATCTCTCCAAACCATTCTGCATGGCTGGTCATATGATTGGATGCACCTGAATCAACATATCAAACATCTTCATGTGTTCCCTTTCCTGTAACAGCATTCAGCATATGCTGCATAACGAACAAACGTTCATTTTTGTCTTCATTCTGTCATGAAGACGATGCATAGTTTCCTTGCTACAACTTACCACTGCGGATATCATCTCTCTTAGCATAACATTGGGCTGCAATATGACCTGTTTTGCCACAGTAGTGGCACACAATACCAGAGTTGTTAGAACCTCTGTTCTGCCATCCACCTCTTCCTCTAAAGCTCCCCCTGCCTCTAAAGTTACCACGACCTCCTGAAACCTGCATATCGCCAAATTGCTGATTCAATCTGTTTTGCTGGTTGTCACTACCACGTCCTGTACCACGGCCTCTTGAAGAGAACCTGCCACGTCCCCTTCCAGAACTGGAGTAGAAAGCTTGGACCTGTTCACCACTTCTTTCAGATGTCTCACTCTGCATGTTGATCTCTTCAGTGATCATAAGGGAGACCAATTCATCGAAATCTGGAAATGGCTTTCTGACATATACGGAAGTTACAAAAGACTTCCAAGCCTTTTCATTGTTAAGTCCACCCAAGGTAGACGACACCAAATCATCATCATCGGGCATTGCATCAATCGCTGCCAATGCATCTGCAATGCTTCTTACTTTCAGTGCATACTCATTGATAGACATCTTCCCTTTCTTCAATGTATTCAACTCTTGCTTGAGTTGAATCTTTCGTGCCTTTGTATTTACAGAAAACATACTTTCAAGTATGGTCCAAGCTGCATATGCATTCTCTGCATTTCTAACGTGTCCCAGCATGTTATTGTCAATTACTGCAGACAACCAATACATGACCTTCTTGTCTTTTGCATTCCATTCCTTTCGTGCCTTTGTCTCTTCTACAGTTGGAGGATCACTCACCTCCGGCTCCTTTTCTTCACCTGAAACGAACTCGTAGAGGCCTTTTCCAATAAGGAAGTTCGTGACACGAAACTTCCATGATGGGTAGTTGTTCTTGTCGAGCTTCTCAATGATGGGGCTTCCACTGTTCTCTGCCATTATCACAAAACTAATACCAAACAGCAAGCAAATCTTCTGCAACCCTTGACCTGTAGTGCACACCAATACACCAGACAGCCTTTTTTACTGTCTGCTCAACAATACATGCAATCTGCAACCAGTTTGCAGATAAACCTTGTGTTTACTCACTGATAAACACCTTTGAACTTACAGATCTGAAATCTGTAACCTGCGCACCCACGTTCGGTCAATACAGTCGAAGTCACAGTGTACCCCGAAACTACTATCCGCAACCTTGCGGCTCTAAAACGGGCCCTGAAACGGCCACAAATGCCCAAAATCTCTGTGGAAAAGCCCTAAAGGGCATATCTGCAGAATACACAGCGCTCTTCGCGCACACCAAATCTCACTGCAATCTGAGATTTTTGCTCTGCCCTGCTTCCGGTGCCTCCACAGGCACTATCCAAGAGGAGTGGAAGAATGGAAGAGATTCTTACCCGTAGCTTGCTTGCTCGAACCTTGCTTCTTCTCCTTCACTTCAACCTTCGAAATCAACCTCTCTCAATGGCGCGGCTCTGATACCATGTCAAGAATCGCGTGGTGGAGGGGATTGCTCAAGATGCTACGCCGAACACACACAGAATGCACAAGGAGAAGCTCACTCAAGAGACAAGAAGAGAGATGGAGGCAAAACGTTTTCTTGCTGATTTCTTCTTCTTCTTCCACACACTTTACAATGTACACAAAGTATAGATAAGATACAACATAAAAGGAAAGTGGCCTACTAAGTCAAACAATGCATAACCGACTACACTAGTCGACTGGCGCTATAACTATGCCAGCTGTAAATAGGTGTAACAACCTGAATATAATAAGTAATGAGTTAGTGGCCATGTGAGATTCATAATGACCACCGACATGCTAAGTGTAGACGTGTGGACCCATCTAACCAGGCGGTCCATCATCCATGTCTACATGTGTTGAGCTTGCCATCTCAACAGAAATGGCCTCAAATCAAAAAAACAGGGTCGCCAAGAGCTAAAGCTCTTTCCCGCAACATATACTGCCCTCTTGCTTCACCGCGAAGGGCGTCTCAACCTGAGACAATGCACTCCTGCACTTTCCGGCTGTGCTACCTGCAGAGATCTGCTCCCAAAACAGAAAATGAAAGCAACACTGCTCCTCTTACCAGACCACCACGAGCTTGGCTTGCTTTCTTGAGCTCCTTACCACGAACAAGGCTCTGATACCATGTCAAGATTGTGGGAGAGAAGGAAGGAGTCTCACTTGTAGCTTTCTTGCTTGCACAATGGGGGAATACACACAAGGGTGGAGGCTGAAAAACAGTTTTCCTCTTCTTAGTTGTGGAAGCCAAAAATGAACTCTCTTACAAAGAAATAGAAGAACCCTGTATATATGGGTCTCAAACCAAACTCAACTAACTAAGGTGGCATGCTAACTGAGCCACAAACTAGAGTAGATAAGGATAGCTATCGTGTAGCTATTATTCAGGGGCGGTGTACCAACCGCGTCTGCAACTAACACGTCGGTGACATAAATGCACAACGGTCACCCTGGCGTATCACGAGTGGAGCTCGATATCTCAACATTTTTTCCCCTTGAGATTAGCTTGCATAAAATTTCTCTACATTACAACCAGGTCTTGCTCATCTTTTTTAATTGCAACCCATGTGTTGTGCAAACTTGTTACAAAATGAGGGTCATCTAAAAACCAAGGTTCCATCAATAGACCTTTTACATGTGAAGATGCGAAAGATATATTGTAAAGGGCAATGATCAAAGGCTATGAAATCAGGAATTAGGAAAATTCTACTATCAAGGATTGCCATCTTCCTTGATTAGTGTAGACTCTATCAAGTCTCGTTGGTCTCTAGTTCCTTCTAATTGATGATTATGCCAAGTGTAACGAGGGGGATTTTCCTCAATACTAACAAGTATCATAGTCCTAAGATGATGAGAGGCTTGCAGTAGGCTCCAAGAATCCTTGACTGCACCAATAGAAGTCGAGATTTCTTAAGATCAATCATCTACTTCTAGAGTCATATTTCAATCACCTAGAATCAAAGTAGTTTTTTCATTCATTTTTATCTCCAAGAATAGCTAGCAGCTTGCTCTACTCATTGAACTATTATGGGCATACACTAATATTATCATCAATCTGTTGATCACTACTTTAACAACCCACTATTATTGATCCATCCTCCCTTGCCCATGCAAATTAGGGCTCTAATTCTTGTTGCCCAAGCAACATGGTCCCACCCCTTCCTCTTTGACAACCTCTTACATAGGTAGAGTAGCTAGGACTAAGAAGCCATTCACTTTCTCCTAGCTTAATTTCATGCGAATCAATAATGTAAAGCTTTCACTTTCTAACCAACAAGGGAAAAACTTATTTCCTCCTATTAGAGCAAGCCCTCTAACATTCCATGTGATAGCATTAATTCTCTTAGATCTATTGTTAAGTAGGTGGACGTTTTGTAGTCCTAATGGATGCTTCTATGAATATCTTATCTAATACTCAAGAATATCTCACCTAAAATTAAATATTACATATGCTTATGTTTCCATTGACAATACTTTGATTTTAAATACAATATGGGGCATCACCCTCAACTTTCCATCAAGCCCTTATTTGTATTTTCATAGCTTGTACTCATGCATGCTCTTGCCTTACTAAGAAATGCTTACAATCTTGCAATATCTAAATAAGCACACAATCACCTTTAGTACCAATAACAACAAAAAGTAAATCAACTCAAATTTTGGAAGCATTAGCCACATCCCTTCTCCTTGAATTAGCAAGAGTTTTGCCTTGATTTTTTACTACTTAAGTAATAGCTTGCATCCAATTTATCCACGTTGCAATTGGGTCTTGTTAATTTTTTCTAGTTGCATCAAAGCTTGTTGCAATCTCATTAAAAGTGAGGGTCATCCAAAAATGATCTAATAAGGCTGAAAATTCATGGCCCATCAAGACCTGTTACATGTGAGGATTGAAAGATATATCATAAAGGGAAATGATCAAGCGATATGGCATCAGTAACAATCAGGTGAATTCTACTATCAAGGATCGCCGTCTTCCTTGATTAGTGTAGAATCTATCAAGTCTAGTTGCTCTCTAGTCCCCCCCCCCCCCCCCGACTGGTGATTATGCCAAGTGTAATGGGGGGATTTTCCCCCTGTACTAATAGATGCCATAGTCCTAAGATAATGAGAGGTTTGCAATAGGCTTCAAGCATCCTTCTCTACACCAATAGAAGTCTAGCCTCCTTGAGAACAATCGTCAGGTTCTATAGTCATATTCCAATCATCTAGCATCATAGTAGGTTTTGCATTCATTTTTGCCTCTAACATTAGCCAAAAACTTGGCTCTACTCATTGAACTATTATCAAGATACACCAAGTTTGTCATCAATTTTTTACCCACAACTATAATAGTCACCGCACCATCCTCCCTTGCCCACACAAACTAGGGCTCTAGATCTCATTGCACAATTAGCATGGCCCCAACCCTTCCTCTTTGACAACCTCTTGCAAAGGTGGATTAGTCTAGGACTAGGGGACCATTCACTTCCTCCTCTACTAACTTAATTTCCTAGACTGCAAGAATCTGAAGCTTTCGCTTTCTAATTAACAAAGTGCAAAGCTTGTTTTCTCCTATGAGAGAGCAAAGCCCTCTAACATTCAATTTGATAGCATTAATTATCTTAAATATGTTATTAGGTAGGTGGATAGTTGTAGTCCTAATGGATGCTCCTATTAATATCTTATCTGATACTTGAGTATGTCTCACCTAGCATTATGTACTACCTATGTTTGTGTTCCCATGTATAATTCTTTGATTTTAGTTACAATCTATCACAACATGGTTGTTTTTAGCAATTCTCTCATGTTGTTGGAAATGAGTTTATAAGTATGTTAAGACCTAAAATGTGCCGAATGGTGGCTCATTAAGCTCTAGTTGGACCTCTAATTACGCTCCTGTGGCCTAGTAATCATGAGCTAGAGAAAATATTGTAAGTTTTTTAGCATCTTTTCTAATATATAAATACTTGCTTGACCTCTAAGCTAGGAGGAATATATACCTCCAAACTAGGTGGCGTGCAAAAGAAACACTCATACACAATTAAGGAATGATTCTCCTATGGCCATGGAATTGGCCCACTTTTGTACTATTTGACTATTAGATACATAAAAGTACTTCTCTCTACTTCACTTAGGCCCAAAACCCTTGAGTAAACAATAGCTAGGCATACCTCACCCACTCAATCATATGGAAACTACAATTGCTATGCAACAAGGTATACACATAGTATGTGGTGCATATAGAGAATGCTTGAGTGTATAATCAAGGGTTTCTTATAAAGACAAATTGTATGTGCAAAAGTACTCTTTCCATTTTCCCATTATATGCAAAGTATTGCACATGGTGCTTAGATGTTACATTTGATAATATTGGTATCGGGCCTTTAATGCTACTACCAATTATTTCCATGCAATGTATAGTAACATGAAAAACTAGAAAAAAGAAAATTTATCATTGCTTCTTATCGTGATTTATTAGTCCATGTCACGTGCCTGTCCAAGCTTGTTTTTAGCAGTCCATCGAGAAACGAATCTAAGCGTCGCTGCCCACATTCGCATGGAATGTTTCGGGGTTTGTTGCCTAGCATTTTTTGAGTCCACCTCGTAATAGAATGTTCGCAGCCAAACCCACTAGGATCGACCTGAAATCTGGGTTCCTAGTGGTCAAGATCTCATAACAGCATTCTAGCATCAAATCTTGGACATCCTACTTTACGTAGAGATACCCAAGCCACACTTGGTTCAAAGAGAATGGAAAATGAGAGTGATGCATTGCTAAAACCTCTTTGCCTGTAGGGCATAGTCCCATTTCGGTCCCCTAAAACGGCATGAATTGGGTTCTAACCTAATATTACCTAGAGCTCATATGATTGTAGAACCTTGTGAGAAGTCTCCCAAACCTCTGGGACTACCCTTTCGTAGGACGAACCCATTGGGGGTTCTGCCTACCTACTTCCCTCAATAGGTGTTCTTTAGTTATCTAATTAGGTCCTACCACATTTATGTGTGACATTTAGAATCAGCTTTCTTAATTAATCCTTTTAGGGAACAGGGTTTGTTCACATAACTTATGGCATTGACATGAAAACAGTTCAAACAGGTTCCTTGGAAGCAAACTTTATATTAGCATTTTAATTAAGATACAAGTCTTGCCCAAAAAGGATCATTTCCACAATGTGTGAGGATGTGCCTTATTTCTTCCAAGTTTTCGCCCATGCACTAGTAACAGGGCCTCGAGAATCCATCTCGAGTCACATAGATCGTTTGAGTAGTAGGACTCAGAGATAGGGAATTTATAGCCAGAGCCCTCCCTGGCATCCAAGCATCCTCCTACGTACAAACTAATCTGTGGAGAGACCTCTTGTGGAGGGTTCTGTCTATGTTCCCGTCACGGTTATTTAGAACCCCCTTGGGTAGGGTTGGCGGCCAACTAGGGGTAGCTTGGTGCCCCCTCCATGAATTCAACCTAATTCATTATTAAAATTTCTTTTGTGAGCTTGGGTCATACATTCCTTTCACAGACAGTGATTCTAGATTTACAAGCACAAACAATAATGAAGGTGAGTGCTCAGGGCATCTGCTAAGGTGGAGTTCCCATCTTTGAATGCTTAGCATCACCCTTCTTGGGTCTTTCTTGCTTTGGCGTCAATTTCCATTATCTTCTGAGAGATAGAGAATACCCTCTTTTTTACCTCACTCCTATGTAATAGGAGCGAGCAATTACGCTATTGGATTTATGTCTGATAGTTTTCGGATGGTACCTTCCCTAAGTTGCTAACCTTTGGTTCTTATCTTAAGGTCCATGTCTTAGGTGATTCAAACTAGGATTTCAATTGGTCAGTTGGTACCCACTTTCCCACCTTAGAATTTTATTGGGGTTCTAATTTTGCCCTAAGGTTTCCTTCCCTCAAGATAGAAGGAACTTTTGTTCATTCCTCTCACAAGTCAGGAGTAAACTAAGCCCATTTACAGTCCTTAAATAGTTGCGAGCATTGAATGTAATGTGATGAATGGTCGTTCTTCTTGTGGATATGACATTCAAGTTTTCTTGTATTAGCTTTGAGATGTATCATATTTTGAAAATGATATCTCCAAGAGTGTTTTGGACTCATCGCGGCTAGTTATTGGGATAGAGACCAAAGAGCATGTTTACTTGACTCTAAGTCAAAATATGGTCGTAATAACAAGTTAACCTATTTACAATTAAATCCTAGCTGAGTCGGAATTAAACCCTAGCCTTACTTATCATATAGGATTTCAATGGAATGACCATTCAAGTTTTCTTGTATTAGCTTCGAGATGTATCATATTTTGAAAATGATATCTTCAAGAGTGTTTTGGACTCATCGTGGCTAGTTATTGGGATAGAGACCAAAGAGCATGTTTACTTGAATCTAAGTCAAAATATGTTCGTAATAACAATTTGACCTATTTACAATTAAATCCTAGCTGAGTTGAATTAAACCCTAGCCTTACTTATCATATAGGATTTCATTTATTGAACTACCTCTTGCAATTAAGTTTAGCAGTTCACATGCGCATCTTAAATCTATCTTTTAAGATGAATACCTATTATGTAGTGCAATCGAAACTGTCCATGATTCCATGCAAATCTAGATGCAAGTATTTTCTAATTTGATGATACGATGTGGGATTCCCATTCATGAAAAATCCTTTTAGCACATTTATGCAAATCATAAATCGTGACCTAAGTATTTACATGATTTCTTGCTCGTGGTGCTCTTTTGCTTGTTGTGGTTCTCTAAAGAATGAAACAAAATACTTTTGATGTTTCAAGTTAGATTTCCTTAGTATCTCTCTTGGGGCTCCATTTTTTTGTGCATAGCCGGGGAAGCTTGCCATCAACAAGCATTAGAAGAGGCTAAAAATGATGGAAATGGCATCGCCAAGAAGAGAAGAATTCAATGGATGTTTGCAAAGTTCCTTCTTCCACTGAAGAGTTGGAGATTCTCATTACCAAAGCCACTTTCCAAAAGAAGTTCATTCCACAATGGCGGAAGCATATTACCATCATAATGTAGGCTCTATGTGGTGGACTATTTCCTCTTTCAGTTGAAGAAATGGAGACGTGCATCTTGGTGGAAAATTGTTTGGGAACAAACTGAAGTGCAAAAACAGAGAGAATGACCATCCATGGAAGATTTGGCATTCATTGAGAAGTTTCAAAACATCATCAAGTGGAAGATCGTGAAGAAGCTTCATGAGTTGTGGCCAGTGGAGGTTCACGAAAACAACAAAGAAAAGAGTTGGAATTTGTTCGTAAATGCTCAACCTAGAACATGTGGGATGCTTGGTGCACTGACAATCTCATATTTGTCTAATTAGCAACCCACTGGAAGTTGGTAGATAGAGTGTTCTTCACAACATACACTCTTGAAACTATCAAAAGCTGGCATTATTATGATGATGGCACAAGAACGATCCTCAAAAGAATGAGTTTTGATACCTTTAGAACGGAATATCTTCCCCTTTGTAGTGGTTTAAAAGCTATTCAAAGACGTAGAAAAGAAGGAAGTAGAAGAGATGTTGGCCAAAGAGTCCTCTAGAGTTTGAAGCCCCTTTGTTTTCTTTCAATTGAGTACAGATTAACTGGTTAGAGCCAACCCCTTGATAAATGATGCAATCAAGAGGCAATCACTAGAACGAGTCTAGAGGTACGTGAGAAGAGAGAAGGCAAAAATCAAGGCTGAGAATGAGCTTGCAAACAGAAGCCTCATTTGACGCCCTAAAATCACTCTTTACAGAAGTCCCCATGGCAACTCAAGGTCCCCTTCCTAGTCAAATCCGTCCTAGAAATATTGATGACAAGCTATCAAAGGTAATCCCATTGCCCATTTTTAAGGAAATATACAATGAAGATCTTGATCTTCATGTAGCAGAGTTTATGGTAGCATGTGTGGCTAACAATGCCAAAACCCCTAAGCATTGGTTAGCAATATTTCCCACCACTTTCAAGGGCACGACATTTCAGTGGTATGAGAGACAAGAGCATGAGATTTTAGCACATGGGACGACTTGAAGTTGGCCTTCCTCACTAATTTCAAGTGTGAAGATTTTGAAGAGCGGATGTGACAGGAGTTCATGAACCTAAGTTAGTCCTTTAGGAGAAAGAGTAGAAGCTTATGTCTCCCGAATGGAATCCATTATGAAGAGATTGACCAATCATCATTTGGATGAAGGCATCCAGAAAGGAGTATTCTTCAAAGACCTAAAACCAAAAGTTTTCAAGTTCGTGGAATTGAGAAGACCAGTCAATCTACAAGCTGCAGTGGAAGGCACAAGACTGTAGGACAAAGTTGAAGCAAGGTTGTCAATGACCTCAAGAAGAGGAGTCTTACCTCCTCCCATTCCAGGAATGGTATACCCACCAAATGCAGTTCTAGGGACAATTCCCGACCCCTACCCCTAGATGCAAACAGTGCCACAGTACAATGCACTTAATCCACAGTGTCCGCAAACGAAGATGCCTCAAATGATGGTTCAACCACAATAGCAGTGGCCTCAAACAGTTCCTCCAATGGTGACTCATACAACATTGGAATCCTAACCACTAGAATAAACAATCCCAAGCTTCAATAGGATCTCTAAATCAAAACCAGAACAAATGACCCTCTCGATCAACCCAACCACTGTATACAGTAATCATAGAAGCTTCCCAAATCCCTACTATAAGTACTCCAGGAGGTGAAAATCCGAAGGACTACCTATCCAATTCAATGGCTAGTATCAAGAAAGAGCTTATGGATGTGATAACAAAACAATTACAGATGTTGAAGGTGAATACCACCAATATATCCACTCTTGCAAGAGATGGAAGAGATGTGATGTGTTCTAATACATGGTGCGAAAAGTACCATCAAGTGGGACATTTAGCCACTGAATGTACGTGAAAACCAACCATTCTTAGAGTCTTTTGTTCATACTGTTTGAGGAAGAACCATACTGAGGATATATGCTCTCTGAAAGAGATGCACGAACGAAGAAAGAAAGATGAAGATGCAAGATTCAACTTGCTAGAATCCAAATTGACAACACAGGACATTGGACCAAAGCCTAGGGAGTTTGGTCCTAATTTCGATCTAAGGAGGTTTCCCTCTCAAAGTTACAGAGGACGATAGTCTGGCAATGGTCAGAGATCAGAGGTGGAGTGTTACAGATGTGGAGAAAAGAGTCATATCTCACCTAATTGTCCAAACCCTAGAAGGTTTGTGGATTACAAGCCCTTGTGCAGTCGATATAAAGGAGAATGCCACGCTACAAAAGATTGTGCAAGTTCAGCCCTTGTGAAATCTACTTTTGATACCCAACAGAAGACCCAAGAACCTGCTTCCAATTTGGTGGAATTGGAAGTGGCCACAATAATGCGTGCAAAGAAAGGAGAACCAATAGTTCCAAAAGAGAATGTTCCCTTTGCCAAGACTATGAAGTTCAACCTTCCTTGAGAAAAGCAAAAAAATGTAGTCCAAAACAATGAAGTACATAGCACTACAGAGCCATAGAGAGCTACAAAGACAATCGCAAAGATAAGATCAGAGGTCCAAGACATAGAGAGCGAAAGTACCTCCTCATGAAGAAGAAGCGCAGATGTTGCTGCTCCTAGAAGAAAAAGGGAAGATAAAAGTGGGCATGGCCCTGTTTCCTAGTTGATTAGAAAAGCCTGTGGATCCTATCAAAGAGTATGATTTGGTCAAAGACTTAGATACTTTCAAACCAAACTTAACATTCTAGCAGTTGTTGATGTTGTCTCCTAGCTATCGAAAGAAATTCAAAAGCATACTGACTAGAAGGAGAGGCCTAAGAATTGTTCCATCCGTTGTGACCAAGGCCAACAAAGCCTTAGAACCCGTCAAGGAAGTAAATGTGGCCAACGCCTTTCTAGATCCTAGAACCCCAGAGATTGGCATATGATTTGAGGGGTGCTTTATTGCAGATACATTGATTGATGGAGGCTCATCAATAAACATAATGATAGATATGACAATGAAAGATCTAGGCTTGCAAGGAATGCAACCTACATAGTGGCTTATTAGATTGGCAGACCAAAGCAGAATCAAACCGTTGGGCATTCTCATGTACGTAAAGACAACCCTCACAGGAAGAGACTATTGGCTAACATATTTGGTGGTCAAACCAAATTCTTATGAGACTTCATACCCTCTGTTGTTGGGAAGACCTTGGCTTTTTGAAGCAAGAGCAAGAACGGATTGGTTCAAAGGAACCCTAACCCTCGATAGAGGACCTAACAAAGTGGTGTTAAAGTTGTATGGATCGCAAAAAGGCAATGAATCCACGTCCATTAAAGTCATAAACAAATCCTCCAATGAAGTAACAGATGGTACATCAAGAAACGAAGAGGCTACCAAATAGATCTTTCCCAAGAAAATGGAGGCATAGTCCCTAACAATGGGCACTGTAAGCTAACTACCGAAAGAAGCAAAGTCCTTGTCCATGGGAGAATACCTCCTACTTGAACCCGAATTGACTTCTAAAATCACCTCTAATAGTGAAATTGAAGCATGGATGTATTGTTCTCCTTGTTACATGGCAATCACAGAGACAAAGGTAGAGACACAGATAGAAGCAAAGACAGAGACAAACACAGAGACAGAAGTAGAAGTAGAGGACATAACAGAGAGTTTGTTCTTCTCTTACAGAGCACTCATCGATGTAGAAACAGAACCTCAAGCGAACGAAGGGGCTAATGTAGAAGAGGATTATGAAAGCAAGCTAGAGGGATCTATCCTACTCATAGAAGGCAAAGATGAGGAAGAAATTCTTGAAGCCTCAAAAGAAAAAGATCCCTCTCTAATTGACAGAATTATTATGGTACCTTTTGGACTAATTAATGAGTCACGTCATGAGAAAAGCCTTTATAAGAAATGGATTAAGAAGAATAGGCCTTCTTTCAGCAATGGCTCTTGTCGTATAAAGTTACCCTTCCTTAAAGAAGATGATGATGATGCACATTATCAACAATCCCCAGCCTTACATGTTAAACGAAGCACAGAAAGTTTCTGTCATGTGACATTCTTGGATGCATCTTCAAAAGACGAATCCTCGAGCCAAGAAATAATTCATCCCCAATCCAAACCCGAAACCTCAATGATACCATTTCAACCTCCTAAAGAGCGAGCTAAGACTTCATTAAAAGACAACAATAGTTCCAATGCATCATCAGAAGATGAGACCACTCCCTTGAAGGAGTCTAATCTTTACCTAAAAGCAGTCCATGGGACATTTTCCATGAAGTGAAAGGTGAAAGGCAATTGATATTCATGGATGCTGCTGGTACTGAACATCACCTGAAGGTGGGTCTAAATCTTCCAAAAGAGGAACTAGTGGTTTTGTGAGACCTACTAAAGGAAAAATTAGACGTTTTTGCATGGTCGTACAAAGATCTAAAGGGGATTGATCCCACGGTATGCCAACACCACATCGACCTAGAGCAGCCTGATGCCAAACTTGTGAAGCAAAGGAGGTGTATCTCGATGACTTCTATGTTTATAGCCTAATCCATGAGCATTGGGGACTCCTGGAGCAGTGCTTCATAACGATTGTATGGGATTTCTCTCAACCCTGATGAATGTGTCTTTGGTGTCTCATCAGGAGTTCTTCTGGGCCACATTGTCTCTGCACAAGGGATAGCAACTGATCCTGCTAAGATTGAGAATATTGTCTCCTTGACAATCCCAACTAACCTTAAGCAATTGAGGAGATTCCTTGGCCATGTGGGCTATTACAGAAGATTCATTGCACACTTTGCAATGAAGGTAGCTCCTTTGCATAAACTCCTGAGAAAAGATATCGAGTTTACATGGATCAATGGTTGTGATGAGGCATTCAACACCCTAAAGCAGTGTTTGATTGAAACACCCATCCTGCAACCTCCTGATTGGATGAAGGAGTTCCATGTGCACATTGACGCATTAGTTGAAGGCATAGGTGCAGTCTTATGCCAAAAGGGTCCCTCTAAGTTAAATCAACCAATCTATTATGCAAGTCAAAAAGTAACCAATAGAAAGAGAAACTATATAATGATGGAGCTTGAGTGTCTAGCAATGGCGTTTGCTTTGGAAAAGTTCTGAAATTATCTGTTTTTGACACATTTCAAATTCTACGTGGACCATGAAGCCATGTCCTTCCTAATGAACAAGGCCGACGTGAAGGGGAGAATGATGAGATGGCTCCTTTTATTTTCAAGAGTTTGACTTTGAAGTGGTTACCAAACCTGGTCGCTCTCATGTCCTGGCTGATACCTGAAACCCTCAAAGCAATAAAGAAGATGAGCAAGATGATCCAAATCTTCTTGATGCTTCCTTGTTTCTAGTCAAAACAATTACCCCATGGTACTCAGACATAGCCAACCTCTTGGCAATCCAATAGTATCCCCCTAGCATCTCGAGCTGTAAGAAGAAGAAGCTTATGTTGGAATCATCCCCCTATACTCTATTCAGAGGTGGTCTGTACAAGAAAGGCAAGGATGAAATCTTGCGAAGATGTATTGCAAGGGAAGATATTGGCATAGTATTGAAATCATGCCATGACGAGCCCTATGGTGGACACTTTGCAGTAGAAGCAACAGCTAGAAAGGCCTTACTTGCAAGATATTGGTGACTGACCCTCTATAAGGATGCCTATGATTACTGCAAATGATGTGATGCATGTTAGTGAATGGGAAATCCTACCAAATCCAGTGCCATGCCCCTGCAACCCATTCTTCCCCTAAAGCCATTTGAGAAGTGGGGAATTGATTTTGTGGGGCCTATTGATCCTCCAACCAAAAGGAAATAGAATAGATATATCTTAGTTTGTACAGACTACATAACAAAGTGGTGTGAAGCTAAGGCCCTGAAGTGGGACGATGGTAATAGTGTGGCCTTATTCATGTACGAGAACATTATCACCCATTTTGGCACTCCCCTAGATCTCGTCAGTGACCGAGATACCCACTTCCTTAACAAGATGATGGAAGAGTTGACCGAGCTATATAAGATTTATCATCATAAGTCCACATCCTATTACCCTAGAGCTAATGGCCAAGTTGAAGTTACCAATTGCATCCTCTGCTCGATTTTGACTAGAACGATAGCTGCACATCGTCATGATTGGGATGATCAACTTATGGAGGTCCTCTGGGTGTACGGAACCTCCCATAAGGCAACTATAAGACAAACTCCTTTCCAGTTGGTGTATGGAACAGAAGACGTCTTTCTTGTTGAAATCAAGCTACCCTCTCTACGCATGGCCATCAATGAACACTTGGGAGATGCCAAGTCCTTGCAACGCCATCTCTTGCACTTGGAGTGTCTCAATGAGATCCGTAGGATGGCCCTACAATGCATGGAAGCCACACAAGCCCTACAATGCATGGATAACTTGCATGGAAGAGTTCAAGGAAGGTAACTTAGTCCTCCTTATGATTCCCGATTTGGCAAGTTTCCATGCAAGCTCCAACAATGCTGGATGGGCCCTTATAAGGTACTTATCATCAATTCGAATGGCTCAATCCAAGTCCAGATAGTCGATGTTTCGGATGATCCCTTCCTTATTAATGGCTATCGCCTCAAGAAGTATTACCCTCCCTAGGGATCCTAACAATCACCATCAATAACTTCCTCATTCTTTGCACAATGGTCAAGATGGCTTTACTTAATGCTCCTGATAACCCTCTTGTTGATTCTGATGATATGGTTTCATCTTGATAGCCCCTCGCACCCACCTTCCCCCTCCCCTTGGCTTCCTTTCTGACTGATGCAACAGATGTGGTGAGGATGGTTCTGATATATGGCATCCCTACCATTCGACACTTCAAAGACAATAAGAAAAGGAAGAAAAAAGATAAAAATATATCAGTCAATGGGAGAAAATGACTTATGTCCCTGTCATGCCGAACTATTCTTCGAGAAAAGGTGGAAACATCCTTGCGAGTAGGGTAAAAGAAAAGAAAAGAAAAAAATAATAAAATAAAATAAAAATATTATGGGAGAAAAGGAAGTAATTCCTTGTCATAATAGGCCTCATTCCAAGACCAGGTGGTACACACCCTTGGATGGGAAGCTGGCTGTGGAAAAGGTCGTAACGCCCCATAGTCCAAGATTGCCAAATCTCTAGCTAAACTCTTGTAGACAACATTTTCAAGACACCTCCCTTGGTGCGCTAACTCCTATAACCTCTCCAGTGCTTCTGATTCCTCCAACAGATGTCATTTCCAACATGTAATCCCAGTGCCGAACTCTTTGGTTGCCTCCCTAGGTCAACCAATCCATGTTGACACCTTCAACAGATGAAGTTGATCTTCATCCACAAACTTATAGCATCGTGACCTTTCATCCTAACTGGACGGGGATGTGAGTATGGGCTGCCCTTTGTATTCATCAACAAAGTGTGAGACAGAGGGTAGGGTGAGTCACCAATCCTTGCCTCCTTGATATTAAACAAAGAGGTGAGATGTGTGAATGGAGAGTTGCACACATGGAATGGGCCTCTAAATGCACAACACACAAAATTTTTCATGTGCACGGCACTATAAGGCTTCTTGGCCTTCCTTCTTGCACGATATGTCGGCACATGGCCGGATGCACAGTTGCACCATCAATTATGCACAAGGCATACACCACACCCTCTACACAAGTGACCATGAGGATTACATCAATGGGTTTCAAGAATGGGATGCCCTCCTATATTTACCAACAAAGCATGAGACCAAGGGGGGGCTGAGCGTGACTGGTGTTTCCTCAATCAATTATCGAGAGATGAGGATTGAGGGATGTTATGACACTTGGAGTTAGGTACGTTCCTGTTTCTCTATGTACCCACGGTATGGGTTTCTGCCATCGCCACTAGACACATCACCCTGTTCTGTACACTACACAACAATGCTCCCTGGCCTTCTTGCTTGCACCTATGCCAGATAGGGGTGGGACGCACTAATGCACAATCAACTGTGCACATTAGCATACTCCCTCTGAATCATTTTCCCCTTGTTTCATTCTGAATCGAGTGTGAGTTATGGGTTCCCATGATCATTCATTGAGCAATGTGAGACTTGGGGCGAGGGACTACCTTTTCATCCTCCTCCATGAGCGACAGTGAGCTGAATGTCAAACCCTTCCTCATTATCGATGGACTTTCCCAACAGAGCTGCCTCCCTGGGTGCTTTTGTGTGGTCCCTACCACGTTGGATGTGTGCTATGAAGACACCTTGGTATGTCCTACGGCCGCCAATGATACAAGATGTGACATCGATAAAATCGACTTCACTTCTCGCACCATGGGCCAAGTTTTTCTAACCCTACACTTCTTGTTTATTAGTGATAGTCATGTTTTAAGTGTGGGGACGCTAGCAGTTGGTATAATGTGGGGTCCGAGGTCTTTATTGCTCGGTTCACCCTTCTGCGGACTCGTCCCTATGCGTTTATGATGCATACCCTCATGCATATCCCGATTCTGATCATGAATCTATGCCATGGCCGAATTTTACCCTGATGGGGTCCCTTCCCCACCCACCTGTCCTCTCTCACTCCACTCCTGAGGATGTTCCTTGCCCGTTTCTTGTTATCCCTTGATTTGACGAGCTTCCATGTGAATACACCCTACATTCACCGAAACCCACAACCAACTTGATAGCCTTGTTTATTCCTTTGAATGGTACACTTTTTCTTTTTATTGCCCCTTGTTTTGATTGACGGTTCAAAAGTTATTAATTTTTAAAGAATTTTACATCATCTTGGCGTGTTCCCATGTGACCGCACCCTTTTTGCTTTGGAACTGCTAATGGACGTGACAGCCCTGACCTACATCTTCCAGTTATCATTTTTTCTTTTTTATTGCCAATCATTTCAAGGTATGGTTTGTCTGTTATTAATTTTTGCGAGTTTTCGTATCTTTTTTATGTGTCTTTTCGTTGTTTTTTCCATGCAAACCTGCCCTATTCTCCTCAGAACTTTCTTATAATTTGATAGCCTTGTCACACCCCCCTTCTTGCCCATTATTCCTTTTTACTTTGTCCTGTTCAAACTTCCAAATTTTTTGTTATTAATTTTTATATGTTTTTTAGCTCCGTTTTCTTGTTTTTTCCATGTGAATGCCTCTTCCTAACCCGGGAAATGTATTCTAACCTCCTCGCCATGTTACCCACACTTGTCTTGATATTTTTCCTTTTATTATTTTTGTTCCAAGGTACAGATCTTTCCAAATTAATTTTCGCACCCTGTTGCTGATGTAGTTTCCTTGTTTTTCCCATGTGCAAACGCGTCTTTTTCGCTTCGAACCAGCAATCTGATGTGCTAGTCTTGCCCTATGCCTTCCTTTTGACATTTTTCCTTCTTATCGCTCGTCGTTCCAGTGTATGATTTGTCTATTATTAAATATTGTGTATTTTTGGATTTTTTTCTACGTGTTTTTTATATTTTTCCATGTGAGCACCCCTTTCTCGCATCGGAACTATGTTTTGACGTGATACTCCCATTTGGCTTATCTAACTAGACGTTTTTTCTTTTTCCACACTTTTAACTTATTTTTAAAAAACAAACAAACAACAAAAAAAACCACCCATAAATATATAAAAATTTTAAAAAAATCCCCCTGTCCCGTTCGTAACCACCGCTCACCCCTTCCCTCCTCTCTCCTCTCTCTTTGTCTTTCTTCTATCCCTCTCTCTTTTTCTTCTTCTCTCTCCCCAACCCCCCTCTCTCTCTCCCCTCTCTCCCCCTTCTTCTTCTCCTACTTCGTTTTTTTCTTCTTCTTCTCACTCCTCCTCCTCTTCCCGCTCCTCCTCCTCCTCCTCCTCCTCCTCCTCCTCCTCCTCCTCCTCCTCCCTCTTCTTCTTCTTCTTCTTCTTCTTCTTCTTTTCCTCCATGCCGCCACTATCGTGCCCGCCCGCCGCTGTGGAACCTGCCACCGTCGTGGTCATGGACCCGCCATCGCTGGAGGCCGTGCCCGCCATTGTTGCTGTGGAGTCTCCCACCACTATGGCACCCGCCCGCTATCATGCTACCATCGTTGCCACCTATGCCCCTTCACGCCACCCCCCAACCCCACTTGCCCCGCCATTCCTGCCCTTTCCCCCCACCACCCCTTCACGCCCCCTACTTAGCCCCCTTTCCCCCCCATAAACCCCTTCCCCCAACACCCTCCCTTACCACCCCCCCTTGGCCCCCATTCTCTCACAGAAACCCCCCACAATACCCCACTACCCCCACTTAGCCCTTGTTCCTATAGACACCCTACATTCCCGCAGCAAACCCCCCCTCTTCCCTAGCCCCCTTTCCCACCATTCCCCCAACCCGCAATAGCCCCGCCACCGACTCTCCTTCTAATCCATTTACAAAAAAATCTTAAACAAAAATACCACAACCCCTCTTGGGGGTGTTTGTGCACACTCGTGGGAGTCGTCGTGCCATGCCCGAAAGCCGCTCGTGAGTGTTCATGCATGGGGATGCATGTCTGGCCTTATCCATGCAGTGGTGCGTGCCCATTCATTCACACACAGCTGTTCACATGTAACCGAGTACCCCCATTTTTATTATAATACTATCCAAAATCTTCAACACACATAAAAAACCATTTAAAATCCCTAAATTTTCATTTTAAAACTTTAAAAATCCATAAAATAGAAAAGAAATTCTCTGCCAAATTGGAAATTTTCTGAAATCTTTTTCAAACTGAAATGCTGGTCACCAATTTTTTAAAACTCAAAAAATCAAAAATTCTTTTTTAAAATATTTAAAAATTAAAAAAATCATTTAAAATCCATAAAAACTTGAAATTAATCCCAAAAAAATATTGAGAAATTTTTCACCCTTTTCTCATGCGTTGATGAATGATAAATGGATATTCAATTCCTTAATTTATCACTTATTGATTTTTTGTTCATTAAAAATCATTTCAAATGCCAAAGTGCTTGAAAATTTGCCAAAGCTTTTGAAAAATGGTTGGTAAATTCCAAAAAAAAAATTAACAAGCTTCTTTTTAATATTTTCCATCTTTGAAGTTGTTTCAATCACAATTGGACCAATAATAGTATTATTATTATTATTAAATCCAATTTTAAAAAAGAGATTAAAAAACCAAAAAATAACAACACACAAACACTAATAACAACCAAAAAAACCAACTAGGACCACACTAACCTTGCCTTGATATTTATTTTTTTTAATGAGGTGTCACTTTTTTTCCAATAAGTAGCTTTTGTTTTTTTTACCTCATTACATATTGGGACTGATACATGCGCATTCAGTTTCTGGCATACACACTCCTGCCATGTATACCTTTTTGTATTTTCTGCTTTATTTACTTTTGGTTACCCCACAACCATGGTTAATTGTTAAAATAAAATTTAATCACCCACTTTTTCCACACGTACTCGCACCAAACACATATTTTTTTGATAAATTAAAATAAACCCATTGTTCACTTACCATGCACTTTGTGTGCTATAAACACGTGTAATTTTAATTAAAAAGGAACTAGTCGTCACAAAAAGCACGTGTTGGCAAAAAAATGTTCCATACACCATTAATTTCTAATGAATGAATCTACATTTAGAGACCTCAATCTAGGTATCGGAGTCCAAGTTTCGTTTACCGCACCACTTCACCCTAATCATTTGTAATTAACATTTGAAGAGGGAACCACCATTTTCTTTTTAAGGTTTAGCACCTAATAAAATTTCATCCATTTTTAACTAATTTCTTAAAATGAACCATTCATTAAACTAATTCCACTCACTGCACTTTTTTCCCTTTTCAATAAATGTGCTTCGTGGGATGGGCACGTGCAATCTTTTGAGTTGTTTCTATTGTCCAATTTGATTGCAGAAGTTCTGGTCATGTTATGAGTGGGTTGTTGTTGTATTATGGTTTGGTTGCTATGACACGCTTACAGGTACTGTCTGTAGTTTTCTTTTTTGCCTGATACAGGGATTCATGGTGTTTTTTTGTCTTGCATCGCATGAAGCTTTCGGTCGCATATGTCTAGAGGCCATGCCGAATTTTTCCTAGGATGTGGATTGCTTGGGGTGGTCAGTCGGTCAATCACATCTGTGTGTGCTTATTCTGGTCGATCTCTTATTTATGGTTGTCATTTTTTTTGCAAGCATTCACCGTGACTGTCTATGTGTGTGTGGTGTGTGTGTGTGTGTGTATGAAACTATCTGAATACATTCTCTTACCCCTCCCTCAATCCAGTATGTCCCTCTAGTATCGCATGATTACTCCTTATTACTGGATTCAGACATTGTCACTAAAGCGGGCTTATCCAAGTTTGTGGGTCTTTCCTTACTACTAATTCTAGATGATCCTACCCTTTGTGATCACTTTCTAGCCTGTTACAGTAAGAGGTCTGGTTCTGTCCATGGTACTACTATTTTCTTCTAACATCTAAGAATCTAGGCAAGGCTCTTTGTCTGCCATATCATGGGGGAGTCTGTCCCTACTACCCATCAGTTGTTTTCCAATGAGGATATTTTCTTCTAACACCTAAGAGTCTAGGCAAGGCTCCTTGTCTGCCATATCGTGGGGGAGTCTGTCCCTACTGCCCGCGTCAGTTGTTTTTCAATGAGGATATTTTGAAGCTGTTGCAAAAGCAGACTCGGGATATTCTAGATCCGAAGAAGGTCATTACCACGTCAGGGATCAGTGTCTCCATGATTTCCAATCCCCTCTAGAAGCAGACATGTCGATTCCTTCACGACAAGTTTATGCCTACCAAAACCCCATCTCATTACCTCTCCAAGGAGTTGTTCATAGCTTCCCATATGGTTTTGAAAGGTATCGCTATTGATTGGAGTACCTACCACCTGTCCAAGATGGATCAACATTTTTTCCGAGTTACTCGAGAAAATGTGACTAGTGTCACCTTTGGGTCTTACCTTCATGTCTTCTTGACACATGTTCCTCATGCTAAGGAAGTCCCTTTCCCTCCAATTGATCCTCCTGAAGTTCCTCCTCCTCTTAATGAAGAGGCTGATGTGATCATTGAGGATGATGATTCTCCCCCTCCATTAGTCTTGCAAAGAAAACGCCTTCAAAGGGAGAACAAGTAACCACTCAAGGAGAAGTAGGGAACCTAAGGTTCAACTAGCTAAAGATTCCAAAATAATAAAAGGGCTAAAGAAAGGATTACCCATCTATATAATTAAACTCAGCAAGGTTGAGCAAGATAGTGAAGCAAAGGATCAACCATCTTGGCTAAAAGAATATGCTGATGTTTTTCGAAAAGACCTGGCAGAGCTTCCACAAGCAAGAGAAGTAGATCACGAAATTCAACTCATTCTAGGTGCTACCCTTGTCGCCAAACGGCCCTATTGAATGTCAATTCTTGAAGCCATTGAGCTAAAAGAACTAGTCAAGCAGCTATAGTAATTCACCTTTTCAAAAAAAGAAAGATGGAACACTTCGCCTTTGTATCGATTACTGTGGACTAAACCAGATGACAATCAAAAACAAATATCCAATTCCTAGGATAGACGAGTTGCTTGATCGACTCCTGGGAGCAAATGTTTTTTCAAATATCGATCTCAGATCAGGCTATTATCAAATAAGAATTAGGGAAGAAGATATCCCTCAAACTCCTTTTAACACAAGGTACGATCAATATGGGTTTATTGTGATGTCATTTGGATTAACAAATGCTCATGCCACCTTCAACATGTTGATATAAGATATTTTTCAATGCTACCTTGATGACTTCGTCCTTGTCTTCTTTAATGATATCTTAACATATTCCAAGAATGAAGAAGACCATGGACCATAGCCACAAGTATTCTTGAAACAATGAGAGCCCACAAACTATATGCCCAAAAAAAGAAATGTGCCTTCTTCAAACAGCAGATTGAATATCATTTAAGTGGATCTTGCCAATGTCTAAGATGTATAAGATTGGCCACCCCCAATAACAATCAAGGATGTGGAAATCTTTCTAGGGCTAACATGTGGTATATAGTCATTAAAGACTATGTCTCAATTGTCGCACCTCTCAGCAACCTTCTCAAAAAGCACGTCTCCATTACATGGACGTCCACCAAAGAATATAGCTTTGAGAAGCTTAAGCCAAATTTGGTAACCGCCCCTATCTTAAGGCTACTTGACCTAAGAAAAGAATTCGAAGTCATAACTGACGCAAGCTCTCTTACTTTGTGTTGGGTGCTTATGTAAGAAGGACATCCAGTAGCCTGTGCTTCAAGAAACTTAAAGATCCATGAAAGAAACTATGCCATACATGATCTAGAGCTACTTGCTGTAATTCATCCCTTTAAATTATGGAGACATTACCTGCTTGGTAATAGGTTTTCTCTAGTCACTGATCATAAAAGCTTAGAGTGGATTTTTACTCAACCAATCTCAATATGAGACAATGTCGATGGATTGAGACCTTGGAGGAATTTGACTTTCAAATCAAGTATAGACAATGCAAGGAAAATGTGATTGTGGATGCCCTAAGCCGTAAATCATTCCTTAATGCTCTAATCCTAAAGGAACCCTCTAGGGCTGGAACTCTTGCTACAATGATTTCCATGCCCAATTCTCTCTTCACCTCAAACTTTTGGAAGAGTTTGTTTTAAACTCTACGAACCGAGCTCTGCTTCAGTAATGCTTACCATCCCCAAACCAATGGTCAAACAGAGTAGGTCAACCAAGTTATTGAAGACATATTGAGAGCTTATTGTAATAGGGAACCCAAACGGTGGATCCAATACCTACCCTTAGTTGAATTCGCCTACAATGCATCATACCATCAAAATATTCAAATTACTCCTTTTTAGGCACTATATGAGCAAGATTATCTCACACCATTAAATTTTTCCGATCCTATCCTACAGGTAGAAGCATATAAGCAAATGCTAGAAGAAATGGATTATGTATCTTCAAGTTATTAGGGTAGATATTCAAGCATATAAGCAAATGCTTGAATATCTTCAATAGATTGACATGAAATACATTATGTATCTTCAAGTTATTAGGGTAGATATTCAAGCATATAAGCAAATGCTAGAAGATATTCAAGCTGCCAATGATTGACACAAGGCATATGCCTATCAATGAAGGCAAGAACGCATTTTCAAAGAAGACGACATGGTTTTTCATCTTTGGGGAAGTTCAAGCATCTGTCCCAGGTATTGTGTCCATATAAGGTGCTAAAGTGTCTAGGAAGGACCAAATGCCTACAAGCCGCAACTCCCTAATAACTTGAAGATACATAATGTATTTCATGTCAATCTATTGAAATCATATATTCCTAACCTAGACCATGTGCTTAACGACAAACAAATTGTGATGCCGAGACAAGGAGTCCTCAAACTTCAACTAGAAAAGATACTTGACATGTGGAAGAAGACTCTAAGAAGCAAAACCCTTAGAGAGTATCTTGTCTAGTGAAAAGACAACCCTGAAGAGGATGCCACTTGGATTGACCAAAACTCACTCTGTAACCAATATTCCCAGTTTCATTTCAAATAAGGACATTTTGATTCCTCTAAGGGGAAGAGGATGTGATATTTCGACTTTATTTTCAATCTTCCCAACTTCTCACAAACTAGACTTGAGGAAGTCTAAATCATTAAATAGAGGAAGTCTCAAGCAAAATAGTCTAAGGTTTGTAACACGACACTTTCCCGGGTTGATAGTAGGGACTATAGCCATTCTTCACGAAAGTTACCACGCGAACACGAGTCATGGGCCATAAGTCGAAATCGTCCTAACCCATTTAAAACTTAGCAAAGCAAGACAAGTCTCAAATATTTAAGAATTAAAGCATAAAAATCTTATGAAAAAAAGAAGAAGAAGAGAAAAACGACGACGACACGTCGTTGCCCCACCCCTTCCCCCCTCCCCCCCGTGCTCCCCCCTCTTTTTTTATAAAAAAGAAAAACACCTCATGCTCCCAAATTTGGAGTCCCTGATAGAGTAGCTAAAGAAAAAACCTGAATTTTCCTCCTGTATCATAGTAGATAACTCCAGCAATCTCCCCCTCTTCTCAGTTCGATGATGAGAGGCTTAGATTGAAGCAAGATCATCCGAGATCCACGCAAATCATTCATGGCATCTCTGGCAACCTCTAGACCTCGAAGATCAAATTGCCAGCATCATATTGCATCTTGAAAGCTTCTAGATTGTTGATTTGCCAAGATACCCTCTATAAAGAACTCTTCTTCTTGACCACAACCCTTCTTCTTCAATTTAGCTATAAATACAAGGCATGAGAAGCCATTGGGGGGCAGTCTAAGCGAGAGAGGAGAGGGCCTTCTTAGGAGTATAGAGCAAGATGGAGTGGGGCAAGAGAAGTGCGAGGAGGGGAATTCTCGTCATGAAGACAAGGAGGATACTCCATGAGCTCTTACAATCGAATCCTCTATCCCTTCTACCCTACTTCACTGTGGAATAAAGACTCTTCTCGATTTTCCTAAAATCTTAGTGATCGCCGACCCCCATCAATCAAATTCCATCAATCCAATTGTGATGACCCTAGGCTCTCTTGCCAAAAATCCCCTCTACGATCTCGTGATTAAAGACCATGGCCCCAAAGAAGAAAGTTATGAAGACTGTGGAGGCAGGAGCTATCAATAACGCTGCGGACACAATTACTACAAACAGAATGACGAGTACTGGGATTACAAACGAAACTATGAATAATGTCAACCAAGCACTCATCATGGATCTCGATGTACTATATTTTTATAATAAAGGCAACTAGCAGGTCAATATCCCATGAATTGGCAACAAAAGGTGCATTCGTAAAATAGGATTTTATTCATTTTCTACACATAATCCTTTAAAGGAATTCTTAACTGCAAATTCCAAGGGATAACTTGGGTTTGTATAAGATGAACCTAAGAAAGTATAAGGAAGGTATTGTGTCCCTAAGTGACTTAATATTTTTTATTTGTATTAATTTAACAAAACCTCTAATGGATAATCACAGATGCTAATTCTCGATATATAAAAGACCTTGTGATGGAATTGTCGAAAGAATACTTTTTGTAATTAAACTAACTAAGATTTTTTTAATCACAAGCAAGGATCCACAAAAATCCAAGGGAGTTATTTTGAAGATAGAACTATTGTTTAGTCCAAACTAGATCCTGAGGAAGGGGAAATCCGAGAAGACTATTGGAAGGTATTACCACTTACTCGAAGTTTTGCCTTAATATTATTATTTTTGGAAAGAAAAGATTTGTCTTAAAAATAAATTTGTTTAAATTTTATGTATAATGCATTCGAAATAAGATGCTTGTGATTGTAAGTTAGGTACTAATCTTTCCTAAAATAATAAGACTTAAGGATGGATGACCGAGTACATATCACTATCTAAGGTAGTATTCCGGTGAGCATGGAATGCCAACTAAGGTAGTGTTCTTGATGGCGCTAGACATCCCCAAGGCCAGGGTGAATAAAACCTACTCCAAGGGGTTTGCTTTTTTTAATTTTTTGTTAGTGAGTATAGACCATCATGATGCGAAAGGTCTTGTCCTTAGGGAACTCTAGTCGGTAGGAGGAGGTGAGGATACGAGGGGGCTCTGGTCATAAACTGCTTAGGCTCTTAGGAACTGCCAACTATCCTTCCATTTCCAAAAAATATTCTGGAAGTTCCAATACTAGTTGAGAAACTGAACTTGGAAAGAATAATACCTTAGGATTGACATCACTCTAGTTAGAACAGAAAACATTGTAAAATGTTATTTTTCTTAAAGGAACCTATTGAGAAGAGATTTCTTTACTTTGTTTTTGTATCGTGAATTAAAGGCATGTAACGAATTTGTATCAAGAGATCATTCAAAGAAGCTATTTTTATATGTTGAACCTAAGTTGGTAGGTAATTAGGGAATTAAAAATACTCTCTCAAAAGGGAAGCCAGAGGATGGATCCCCAATGGATTTAGACCTATGGTTGGGTGGTCTCAATAACCCGAGAGTTTTCCTAAGAAGGAATAAAAATCACATTTTTAATGAACCATTAGAGATTAGAAAGCCTGACTCGCATCACTTTAGAACCATGGTCAAAAGGAATCAAAGTGACATACTTCCCTTTGTTTTCCATTCTCTTTGAACATAGCGCAACGTAAGCCCATTTTTGTCCACAGCAATTTCTATAAGGGACGGAATCTCAAACTGCTAACACTAGTCAATAGTTAGTAGTTGATTTGACCAAAAAATGACAAGAGAGGGGGAGAGATACCCAAAAAAGAGTGGATGGCATGGGATTGGAGGCTCAACCATTTTTCATGTTCATCTTCTTCTTTTTTTTCATTTTTCCATTCTCTTTACTACAAGTGGTATCCTCAAAGTGATAAATACCCTCAACTTAAGGACACTTTACACATGCTTCTACTTTAGGTACATACAACCATAGGATATGACTTAGGATATGTCATATTTATCAACACTCACCCTCAAGCTCAAAATGAGTGTGCACACATAAGACTGCAAGTGCACTCCTAAAGTACTCAAACTTATCTTTACCTAATGCTTTGGTAAAGATATTAGCAACTTGGTCATTTGTTTTCACATGGACCAAGTCTATCTCTCCATCAATGACTTTTTCTCTAATGAAGTGATAGTGCACTTCTATGTGTTTTGTCCTTGCATGGTAGATTGGGTTCTTTGCCAACATAATGCTGCTAACATTGTCACAATACATAATGACTCCACCATCAATCTCTATCCCCATGTCATATAAGATCAATCTCAACCATGTCTGCTCACATGCTGCTAATGCAATGCCTCTATACTCTGCTTTAGTGCTTGATAGAGCAACTGTAGGTTGTTTCTTACTACTCCAACTTACCATGGCTGAACCAAATGAGAATGCATAGCCACTAGTAGATCTTCTATCCATAGAGCTACCTGCCCAGTTTGCATCTGAGTATCCAAACACAATGTAGACTTGATACCTTTTTCATAAAACAAGCCATAGCCAATTGTCTTCTTCATAAAACAAGCCATAGCCAACTGCCTTCTTCACATACCTAAGAACTCTTCTCACTACATCCAACTGTGATTTGCATGGTTTCTGCATAAATTGACTTATCAATCCAACAACATAACTCAAGTCTAGTCTTGTAATGGTCAAGTAGATAAGACTACCAACCATCTTTCTGAACATAGTGACATCCTTAACATAAGGTCCATCATCCATCAACTTAACATTTTTATCCAATAGTATATCAACAAGGTTTGCATCATGTCATGCCATATTTTTCCACCATCTCCAATGCATATTGCCTTTGTATCAACCATATACCATGAGGTGTGTCGAAAACCTCAATACCCAAGAAGTATCTCAACAAACCAAGGTCCTTTATATCAAACTCTTTATGTAACCCATGCTTGACTTCAGCAATCTCCTTCTCAAGTGTATCTGTAATAATGAGATTATCAACATAGATGGCAACAACAACCATACCATATTTTGTATGCCTCGCATAAAGTGAATAATCAGCTTTGCTCTGCTGAAATCCCATACTGCATAAGAATTTACTGATTTTATCACACCATGCTCTTGGTGCCTACTTTAGTCCATATAAAGCCTTCTTCAACCTGCATACATAATGTGGGTATTTTGGATCTACATAGCCCTTTGGCTGATCCATATACACTTTCTCTTCTAAGTTGCATCATTTGATGAAGCTTCCAACCATACATAGAAGCCAAGGCAATCACCGATCTCACTATCGTCATTTTAGCTACTAGATTGAATGTTTCTTCATAGTCCAAACCATAAGTCTGTGCATATCCTTTTGCAACCAGCCTTGCTTTATACCTCTTAAGGAAACCATCCGACTTACATTTGACCTTATAAACCCATTTACATCCAATGGATTTCTTGCCATGAGGTAATTTCACCAAATCCCAAGTCTTGTTTTTCCTTAGTACATTCATCTCTTCATCCATTGCTTGTCTCCACTCTTTGTTCTCTATTGCTTCTTCAAAGCAAGTGGGCTCCACATGTTGTACATAAGAAACCATGTATGCATAATGCATCTTCGTGAACCCATTATAACTCAATCTATCAACTAGATACCTTACCCTTTTTGACCTTCTCAATTGAGGTGCACTACCATGTGTCTCAACTAATCTAGCGTGTGGTGGAACATACTTTCCTGCACTTCTAGTGCCAAGTGTTTTAACATGCGGAATGCCATACTCATCATCTATAGATTCATCTTTTCAACTTTCAGTCATAGGTCTCTTTCCTTTCGCAACTTTTGCACTCCTTTGTGCACTTCTCAACCTAGCACTCCATGGGCTATAACTACCACTACTTTCCACATTCTCTTGAGGTCCTGAAGTATCTTCCACATGCTAATTTTCAACCTTGTTATTCGCTGAAATTTTCATTCCATAGCCATCATAATCACTGCTTTCATAGGAATCAACATCCACTACAATTTTTGACTTGTACCATGATTCATATTCACTAAATCTGACATCCTTGCTTATGTATACTTCCTTACTCACACTGGATCATAGCATTTGTATCCCTTCTTCTCTCATCAGGATATCTAAGGAAAATGCATTTTACATCTTTTGGTTCCATCTTCTTTCTCAAATCATCTAAAACATGAACATAACAAACACATCTAAAGACTCTAAAGTATGCAACAGTGGGTGTCCTGCCATACATTTTCTCATATGGTAACATATTATGAGTCAAGGCTGTAGGTGTTCTATTCATAATGTGAACTGCAGTATGCATTGCTTCTGCCCACTATGACAATGGCATGTTCATTTAGTTCATCATTGCCCTTGCAACCTTTGCAATGATCCGATTCTTCCTTTCAACCACACCATTTTGTTGAGGTGTGTGCCTAAATGTCAATTGCCTTTTGATACCATGATCTCTCAAGAAGTCACAAGACTCATATGACATGTACTCTCCACCATTATCTAACCTCAAACATTTTGTGTAGCATCCAAACTGCTTTTCAATCATAGATTTAAATTCCAAAAACTATTCAAATGCTTCACTTTTATGCTACATAAAGTATATCCAAGTCATTCTGCTAAAATCATCAATGAAAGTGATATAGAATCTACATCTTCCGCTCATGGAAACATTCTAACATGGGCCCCAAATATCTGAGTGTGCCATTTCCAAAGGATAGCTGCTTATTCTCCCCCTCTTTGGAAATGGCAATCTAGACTGCTTGCCAAATTGACAAGCCTCACATACATGATCAAAATTCACATATCCGAAATGCAGTAGACCACAAACTATATGTCTTGATTGCATTTGCTTCAATCGTTGCAAATTGACATGACCAATCCTTCTAGGCCATAATTCCACATCCTTATCTTGCCCATGTCCTCTCTCAACATACATAGAGTTTTGAATCACTAGAGTACTTGCATCCAAAGCAAATAATTTCCCTTTCTACCACAAGCAATCACCCTACCACGTCTTCCATTATGGAACTCCTCAATGAAACATCCAAACTTATTGAATCTCACCTCCAATCCTTGATCTGCCATTTGACCAACTGATGCTAAGTTCTTAGTTATTGTGGGCACATAAAGTACATTACCAAGCTTATTCTCAATCCCATCTTTAGTAACAAGTGGCATACTACCAATATGAGTAATTTTATGTAAAGTATCATCACCAGTGGCAACATATTCCTCATTATGCATCTGCTCCTTGCTATCAAACCACTTAGCATGATGAGTCATGTGGTTTGTAACTCTTGAATCCAAAAACTAGTCATCCTCACGAGGAGGGTGAGTCATGCTCCCAAGCACATGCTCCATAGCAAATAGGCAATCCACCTCTAGGTCCATAACTTGTACCACCATATGTGCCTGCATAGTGGCCATATTGGGTCCTTCCATGACCCCTAGACATGGCATTCTGTTTGTGATAATAATCCCTCTCAAAATGACCAAACTGCCCACAATAATGACAAGTACCATCTCTATGTGAAGGACTAGACAGTCCTCTACCTCTAGGGAAAGATCTCCCTCTACATCTATGCATGAAGTCACCACGACCAAAGTTACCTCTTCCACAAGAAAAACCATCATTACCACGACCAGGTGAAGAGCCTCTTGCTCTAGATGAGTTGCCACGACCTCTCTAGTGATAGAAAACATTGTCTCCACTTGCATTTTTGCCAGTGCTAGATGCATTCAATCCCAACTTGATTTCTTCTATAAATAGCAATCCAATAAGCTCCTCAAAGTTAGGCATAAAGCCTCCTCTAACTGAAATAGAGGTATCCAAAGATTTGAAAGCTGGTCCAAGTCCATTTAGTATCACTGACACTAAATCATCATCATCAACATGTGCATTAATGGATGCAAGGTCTTCTGCAATTTGCTTGATTTCTGCCACATAGTCACTGATACTGTGATTGCCTCTCCATGCACCATCCGATCTCTACTTGAGTTGTATCTTATGAGCCTCTATACTTTTTAACATACAGTATGTGGGATCTCATTGATTTCAAGAACTACTCGTAGCTGTGGTCCACGGTCTTCTTCATTCTTGTAATATGTTAAGATATCATCAAAGAAGATGAGGACGAAGTCATCAAGGTAGGGTCGAAAAATGTATTGCATCAACCTGTTGAAGGTGGCAGGAGCCTTTGTTAATCCAAATGGCATCACAATAAACTCATAATGACCGTACCTTGTGTTAAAAACAGTTTTAGGGATATATTCTTCCCTAATTCTTATTTGATAATAGCATGGTCAGATATCTATATTTGAAAAAACCTTTACTCCATGGAGTCGATCAAGCAACTCGTCTATCCTAGGAATTTGATATTTATTTTTCACTATCACCCGGTTTAGTCCATGGTAATTGATACAAAGGCGGAGTGTTCCATCTTTCTTTTTTTGAAATAGTACACCGAGGCTCCCCAAGGTGAGTTACTTAGCCAAATGTATCCATGGCCTAATAGCTACTTGAGTAGCTCTTTTAGCTCAATGGCTTTAGGAATTGACATTTGGTAGGACCATTTGGTGACAAGGCAGCACCTGGAATGAGTTGAATTTCGTGATCTACTTCTCTTAATGGTAGAAGCTATGTCA
Source organism: Lygodium microphyllum (assembly GCF_053477565.2). Lineage (NCBI taxonomy): Eukaryota > Viridiplantae > Streptophyta > Polypodiopsida > Schizaeales > Lygodiaceae > Lygodium > Lygodium microphyllum. The sequence continues at coordinate 147,106,312 of NC_141145.1, forward strand.
AGTCTTTGTGAAAAACATCAGTTTATTCTTTTAGCCAAGATGGTTGATCCTTGGCTTCACTATCCTACTCGGCCTTTTTGAGTTTAATTAGGTAGACGGGTAATCCTTTCTTTAGCCCTTTTATTATTCAGGAATCTTTAGCTAGTTGAACCTTAGGTTCCATGCTTCTCCGTAAGTGGTTACTTGTTATCCCTTTGAGTTTTGGAATGTGATTTGGCCCTTCTTGCCATGGATATGGGCATTATTTGGAATTAACAAATCCATTCCTAGCAGACATTCATAAAACCCGAGGTTCATAATTCGGATGTTCATTTTGGAAGAATTGCCATCTAAGCTAAATTCTACCTTGCTAGTTTGTTGTGTTGATAGAACTTCTTTGCCATTTGCTAACTCTACAAGCAAACTAGGTGCAAGAGTAGTGTTTATGCCTAGCCTTTTCACACATTTTGATGATGCGAAAGAGTGGGTACTTCCACATCGATTAAAATTCAACAGGGTTTCCCTTGATAATTTGCTAGTGTTTGAATTACTGAGAATTGGAGCCCCAAGAGGAACACCAAGGAAAAGGGAATATTCTTGCAATAAAATCTATCTTGTAACATCAACAAGCTTTTATTTCATTCTTTTGATCATCAAAACAAAGAAAACAGCAAATCTTCACGCAGCATCATAGTAGATTTCTCCCACGGATTTGATAGAATCAACCATAATCTTCAACATCTTCATAAAATTCTTCAATAGAACAATGAACACAAAGGAATACACCATCTTTGAATGGAAATCAATCACATATTATTCATCTTCAATGTCTTCATAGTTCTCTCTCTCAATCTCTCATATACATTTACACTGTTTTGATAGAATTGACTATCTCTGGCTCTCTCTCTCTCTCTCTATCAATAGTACATCATATCCTCACTGCAATGCTCTCATAGTAACTCTCAATAATCCTTCTTAGGTCGTGGATGCACCTCCCAAGAGTTATGTTTGATATAAAGAGTCACCAGAACCACTATAGTGTCTTTTCACAACTCCCTACTGTCACTGTCACTTAGTCTTCTCTTCAGTCTTCAGCAGCTCCTTCTTCCACTTGTTTTAGCTCTTTTGAACTTAGATTCATCCTTTTCAAAGATTAGAAAAAATTTTCAAAGTCACACATACATTCTATAGAACACTTACAAAAGGTCTACATAACAGTTACAGTACAGTACCAGAGCAATTATAGTACAGTTACAGTACAGAGATAGAGCAGAGACAGAGCAGATACAAAGGCTCTATAGAGGGTTACAGAAGGTCATCAAAACCTCATAACTCATACTCAAACCATTCCAAACTATCAAAAACTATTCAATAAACTTTCAAAAGATCTCAATCTTCATCAATCACCAATCCATGCTTTATATAGAAGAAAATCAAAACAAAACAGAAGCTATACAGAAGGTATATATAACCAATCAAAAGCTCAACAAAACCTATCAAAACATCACAAAGCTTCATATCTCCACTAAAAATCATCATGAACTTCCAAAACATAAACAATATCATCCAAAACACTCTCAAATACTTCCATTAACAACCATACATCACTCTAAATCCATCAAAAATCAATCATTCAAACCTCAAAAACAGCAAAAATCAATCAAAAAAGCAGTCTTTTTCCACTCTCAACATATCCCCACACTTAGAAAGGAAGCGTCCTCGCGTCCTAAGGAAAAAGAAGAATATAAGTTCTCTAAAATAGCTCAATTTTATCTTCCGTAGGATCTTCAATAATCTCTCCAAAACATGACCAGAACTTATCACCTATATCTGATAGAAAAATACTACTAAAGGAAAACTTCTGTTATTTATAAACTCATCTGATTAATCATTTAAAATCCATAACAAATTTGTAAAGGATATAAGAGGTTCTCTTCAACTTTCCCCCATAGGCTTTTCATCCACCATCAATCGGTTGAAAAGAGATTTCGAACAAGTTATTCTCAATCAACACGAACTCATCACATACAATTATTACAACACACACACACAAACACAACCATCTGAATGACACCTCCAAAAAGAGATATATCATTAAGAATCATCCAAAATACATTGCAAAGGCATCAATGAATATGATCCCTTTTGAAGGCTTGGTGGTTTCGAAAACGATCCATAGAGAAGGATTCATCTACGAATGTCTTTGGAGGATTTTGAAAGAACTGTAGGCAGCACATCCTTTCTACCAAAACAAGGTATCTGCTAGGTAGACATAGAGCATGAAAATACAGGACATCCAACTGGTGGGAGTTAATGTTCACATTGACATTCATAAAAAGTTTTGGAATGGCCTTTTGATCATTATGGGAATGCCTATGCATATATGCTAGATACCAAGCAAAATGAGTTGTCAATCTCACTGAAGGATCTAGAGATTGTGAATATTGGTGAGAAAAATGAAGGTAGTTCTGGTATGCTTGACTGGCAGTTATCCAATCTCTTGGAATTACTGGCCAGTTTATCTAAGGTCCTGTAAGAGAATCAGTTGAGCTCCATCCTCTTCTTCTGGTAATCTGCTGATCAAACCCTTCATATGCACTAACCAACTGAGGGGGTTGAGAAATAGAAGTGGCAAGAGATGGAAGTGGAATAAGTAAAAGAGGATGAAGAGATGGGTAGGCAAGAGATTGTCAGTTTCTCTAAGGTCCTGTAAAAGAATCAGTTGAGCTCCATCCTCTTCTTCTGGTAATCTGCTGATCAAACCCTTCATATTCACTAACCAACTGAGGGGGTTGAGAAATAGAAGTGGCAAGAGATGGAAGTGGAATAAGTAAAAGAGGATGAAGAGATGGGTAGGCAAAATCATAAAAGAAGGAATAAGTTAAGGAATGAGTGGCTGAAAATTTTAGGGAATCAATTAGAAAGGGTGTCAATTGATAAATAGGAAAGGTAGAAGGTACATGGATAGATGGAGAAGGGCATGGTGGAGAAGGGGAAAAAACTCTATCTTCGATAAAAGAGCAATAGGTAAATATGGGAATTTGAGGAAAAGATTGAGGTTGGAAAAGAAGGGGTAAGATTGTCGTTGAATTGGTTTGATAAAGGGAAAGATAGGTATCATAACGATGAGCCATTTATTGGTAGTACAATAGGCTAGGAACAGAGGGACCTAAGACAGATCTTCTCTGATAGGCATCAAAAAAGATTGAATCAAATGGATAGTTTTTGGAAAGGTGAGCTAAGGGATCCACCCTCAGTTGGTTAGTGCTCTGTACATAGGTAGAAGCTGTGTTCTGCCTTGATTCAGGACCACAGAATCAATCATTGAGTGCCAGGAATTGTCAGAGCAAGTAGCCACTTTGAGGAGTAACTCTGGAACATATCATCTATCTACAACTCCAAATAGTTGACATACGAAACAACTTGCAAAACCACATCCCCCACATACCAAGCCATATCTACTTCATATGGAATTAACAAATCTCCCCATAGATACATATATGACAGCAACATGGTATCCGTCGTCACAGAATCTTCAAACACCATACGGACCACTTCTGTTAGCAACTCAGGAGACCAAGCCCCACTCCAACCATCCTCTAGAAGAGGAAGATCCATCGTTGAAAGCTTCATGTAAAAGGCCAACTTTTGCAATTGATAGTGGATAAAGAAAGAATGGTCCAGATGAACATATTCCTTGAAATGCTCAAATATAGACCATATCAAATCCATCTTGGACTACAATATTTCCACTTTATCTGGGAATAAAGGACACAAGGTAGCCTGTCTTTGGAGAACTGCCAAGTCCTGCTTTGAGAGAGAAGGGATCAGTGGAACATTAGGGCTTGGAGGAACAGACCGTGACTGTGCCAGTTAGTCTTGCAACTGCTTGATTTGGGAAGCTTGTGTTTCCACTGTGTCATTAGCAGTCTGTAAGGCTAAGAGTTTTACATCTAAAATAGTTTGAAACTCTTGAGCTTCTTTGGACATCCTCTCTTTCTCCTCGGAGATTTTAGTGACCTCGGATTGAGCTTCTGTTAATTGAATCTTCAAAGAAAATATATCTTCTCTTTGGGTCTCAATCATTTGGGTTTGTTTCTCCATTTGCTTAAATAGATCTGCTAGTGTGTCTTTAGCACAGGCTAACTCTGATGTTGCCTTATGCAACCGATCTTTGGACTGCATCAGTTCTTCATAAAAGGAAGCATACAGCTATTGAACATTGGCTGAAAGTTCAATCGAACTCTGGATGTCTTTATAGAGGAATGGAATGGCATCTCCCGACACTAGACTGCTCAGTGAAGGGACTGATATGTCCAAGAAACCCTCTCTATGTGCTCTGAATAGGTTGGTACATGTGAGATAAGCAAGGAGGTCACTGCCAGATGTGGCAAGAATTGTAACTGAAGGAAGAACTGAAGGAGCTTGATCTGTCACACGCTTCAAGTGCTTTCGCTGAATGATCAGGGGAGAAGGAGAATCCAGATCCTCTATATCAATAGGTTCTGACTCTTCTGAAGGTGGTGGAGGAGGTACTGGATCAGATGGAGGAGATGGAAGCACACCCTTCTTTAAGCCTAAGTATGTCAAGAAAGCATACATGTAGGATCCATAGGTGACATTTGTGATATTTCCCCTGGTTATTTTAATGAAATGTTGATCCATCTGTGAGTAGGTAAGTGCTCCAATCAATAGCCACTCCTTTTATTACCATCCTGGAAGCTGTAAAGAGTTATTTGGACAAGTAATGGGATGGCGTTTTGGTAGGCATAAACCTGTCTTGGAGGAACTGGCAGACCAACTTCCACACAGGATCAGTGTGATCATGGAAAAAGAGACTCCTAAAGTGTTGATCACTTTCTTGACATCCAGAATTTCCTTGGTCTGCTTTTGTAACAGCTTGAAAATCTCATCGTTGGAGAATAATTGTCTAGCTGTAACAAAGGGCTCTCCTTTGTAGGGAAGAGACAAAGCCTTCCCTAACCCTCGGGGTGTCAATGTCATGGAAGTACCATGGACTAGTTCCGACTTCTTGTTGTATGAGGCAAGGAACTCATCACACATGGATGGATCTTCTAGAATCAAGGGGAAGGAAGCAACCACTAAAGTTGCAAGGCCTGCTTTCGCTATAAGCTCAAAAGTGAGTAGGGAAGAGTAATCCCTACTAACCAGCGGGACATACTGGATAGGAGGAGGAGCGTGAGGCGCCATTCAGATGGAAAACACACACACCACAATACAGACAATCACAAAGAATGCCTACAAAACAACCAAAGGGCTATCAAAAGAAATCAATCCAAAAAGAAGGACACTCATACAGACATAGACATAACTAACCCATTTACCACCCCAGACAATACACATCTTAGAAAAAAATTCAGCATGACCTCTACACATATGCGATCAAAAACTTCATGTGATGCAACAAGCAGGCACCCAAATCCTCGTATTTGGCAAGAAACAAAGAACTACACACCGCACCCATAGTCATAACACATAGACAAACCAGAATACCATAAAAATGTACATCAAGACTTGACCATAACCCTGACCATCAGTGTCAACTAAAAGACTTTACACACCCATCCTACGAAGTGGGTTTATTAAAAAAGGAAAAAAAGTGCAGTGAGGGAAAATTATGTTAATGAAGGGTTCATTTTAAGAAATTATTAACAATGGGTAATATTTTATTAGGTTATAAACCTTAATACGAAAACGGTGATTCCTTCTTAAAATTTTAATTACAATTTATTAAGGTGAAACGGTGCTTTATCGCAACCCGAACTATGATTCCCAAGCTAGGTCTCTAAATGCAAATTTCTTAATTAAAAATCAATAGTGATGTGGAGCGTTTTTTTGCCAACGCGTGCTTTTTCGTGACGACTGGTTCATTTTTATTACAAATTAAGGTGCCTCTTAAGCACACGTAGCACGTGCAAAGTGAACGGCTGGTTGATTGTTAAAATTATTAAATTGTGTGTTTAGTGCGAATGCGCGTGGAAAAGGTGGGTGAATAAATAGTTCATTTTGACAATTAATTGTGATTAAGGGGTAATGAAAATAAATAAAGCTCACAAAATAAATACCTGGTAGGGGTGTGTATACAATGGCTGGAAGGCGCACGGAGGAGTCCCCCAAAAGCAATGAATCCAATCAAACAAAATCAAAGACCACTGACTGAACAAAAAATAAAACGCCTTAGTGTATTTGTTGAATTTTAATGTATTTTTAATTTTTTATTGTGTATATTATTTATTGTATATTTTAGGTGTGTTTTTTTTGTTTTTATAGTGTGGTTTGGTTTATTTGTTTTGTTTTTTTAATTATTTGTGTTTTTTTGTTTTTAATAATAATAATTAAATCAATATATATAGCACATGGATATGTGATGAAGGGAAAAAAAATAAAATTTTAGCCATGTAAGAAGTGTCCACAATTGGTGTTAATTCAACCATGATTTTCAGATGATTTGTAGGATTTAAAAGAAATTTTGATGATGGGTAATATGAAAATTAGGGTTTTTTGTTTTTCAAATAATATTGTTAGCTTTTATGGAAATATTTTTAAGTGAAAATTTAGTGCAAAAAGAGCAAGGGGTGGGTGGAATTTTTTGAGATTTTTTTGAATTTATTTCTGTAGTTGTATGAATTTTTAATGAATTTTAGCCATTTGTCAAGTAATTTTGAATGAATATTCAAAATTAAAATTTTTTGTAATTTTTTTTCTGTAATTTTCACCTTACAAATATGCCAAATAATTGCAAAAATAGGGAGGAAATTTTTAGATATTTTTTGTACTTTTTTTTATTTTAAATGAATTTTTAAAATTAACTAAATGAATTAAATGAGGTAAATCAAGTTAGTTGGTTAAGTGAGGTCAAGTTAGGTCAACTAAGTCAGGTTGGTCTAGATAAGTTAGTTAAGTCGGGGTAAGTCAAGTATGGTCTGGTTAGGTTAGTCAAGGTTGATTAGGTTAGTCTGAGTTAGTCTAAGCTAGTTAGGTTAATTAAATTAGTCTAGGTTGGTTAGTCAAGTCAGAATAGTTAGGCAAGTCCTAACTAACCAGGGATAGACTAACTAACCAGGGCTAGTTAAGGGGGTAGGCAACTAACCATGGTGCAGTTAGTAAGGGTGGAAACTAACTAAGGGTTAAGTTAGTATGGGTAACTAACTGGGGTGAGGTGAGGGGTCAACTAACCTTAGGTTAGGTTAGTGGGGGGCGGAACTAACCTGAGTTAGGTTAGTGATACTAACTACAGTTAGGTTATAGGGTACTAACTAAGGTTAGTGACTAGGGACTAACCCTAGTTAGGTTAGTGACTAACTCTAGGTAGGTTAGGTTGGTTAGGTTAACTTAAGTGGGGTTAATTAACTAACCTGGGCAATTAGGAGGGGGGAGGGGGGGGAGAAATGTAGAGGGGGAAGAGGTGGTCGAGGCAGATGGTGACGGGGGAGGAGCGAAGGTGTTGGTGGTGGGGCAACGTCGTCAATAGAGCAGGGCGTCGCGGTGGTGGGAGGTTGTCGAAGCGGTGGCCGAGGGAGAGAAGGCGGCGACGCTAGGCTGTAGCACCCGCTGCCTGCAAGGATCCAGCGAGACCAGCAATGGATGGGGCAGCGCGGCGCCGCAGCAGGACGAGAAGCATGTCCCCGGCAGCGACTTCCCTCCCACGGCACAATAGAAGATGGCCATGGCTGTTGCTGGCACGTTCGAGGCGGCGATGGCCCGCAGGAAAGCAGCGGTGGTCAGGCTGCAGGGCCACGAGGCACAGGAGATGGGACAGGTGATGGCCACAGCAAGGGAAGGGAGAAGGAAAGAATGAGGCATGGGGAGGAGCAACGGTCATGGCAGGTAAGCAATTTTTTTTTTTGCTTTTCTTTTTTGATTTTTTTTTATTTTTTTAATTTTGCAAGTTTTAAATTTAGTTTTGGTGTTTTTTGTTTTTTGTTTTTTGTTTTTGTTATTAGTTGTTTTTTATTTTTGTTTTCGAAAATAGTTGAAAATATGATTTTATATATATATATATAAAGGGGTGTTTTTGTTTTGTTTTAATTTTTACTCATTTTTTTCTTTTTTTTTGCTTCTTTTTTTTGTTGGTTAAAGGGGTGTGGATTTTTTTCTGTCTCTTCTTCAGTTCGGTCTTTTGGGTTTTTAGTTTTTTTTTTATTCTATTTTGTTTTATATATATATATATATGTATGTATGTATGTATGTATGTATGTATATGTATATATATGTATATATATATATATATATATATGTATGTATATATATGTATATATATATATGTATGTATGTATATATATGTATATATATATATATGTATGTATATATATATATATGTATGTATATATATGTATATATACATATATATACATACATATATATATATATATATATATATATATATATATATATATATATATATATATATATATATATATATATATGTATGTATGTATGTATGTAATATATATATATATATGTATATATATGTATATATATATATATATGTATGTATATATATGTATATCTATATATATATGTATGTATATATATGTATATGTATGTATGTATGTATGTAATATATATATATATATATATATGTATGTATGTATATATATGTATATATATATATATATGTATGTATATATATGTATATCTATATATATATGTATGTATATATATGTATATATATATATATATATATATATATATATATATATATATATATATATATATGTATACATATAAATGTATATGTATGTATATATATGTATGTATATATATGTATATATACATATATACATATATATGTATATATGTATATATACATATATGTATATATGTATATATACATATATGTATATATATATACATATATATATGTATATATGTACATATATATATGTATATATATCTATATATATATACATATATATATATACATATATATATATATATATATATATATATATATATATATATATATACATATATATATACATATATACATATATCTATATATATATACATATATATATATATATATGTATATATATATAGATATATATACATATATATATGTACATATATATATATATAGATATGTACATATATATATGTACATATGTAAACATATATGTATATATATATATATTGGTGTTGGCTGTGGTTGTTTTTTTTTGTGTGTTTTTGTTTGTAAATAAATGAAAAATAAATAAATAAGGAAACTAGAGGGGCAAAAAAAACACACACACCGGCCCGCGCGCATGCACGGGCAAGGGTAAAAAAATTTGCAATGACGGGGTCAAACGGGCAGGGACGGTGATGCGCAAACCACGAACGCCATGGGGGTGTCCCGAGGCGCGTAAAACCTAAAACAAGCATGTTCACGTGCGAGGCGAGAAACACAGTTAACGGGAAAAATGATGAAAATTTAATAAAATCCAAACCGTTTATTGGATCAAAAATCCATGAAAAGGAAAAATGAGCCGGGAGACGAGAGAAAAATGTTGGAAACATGCGACACGGGTCTCGAGACAAAATCAGGGTGTTCACATGGAAAAAACGCAAAAAATAAACCTGAAAACACATACGGGCATTAATATCGGATCCGTGCATCGGAACGAAGTGCGAAAAGAAGGAAAAGTGTACAGAACAATGTGTCCGACAACTCTATCATGACAAAACACAGTTGCGATTGAGATAGGATGCGTTCACATGGAAAAAACCCCAAAAACGGTCCCGAAAATTGACTCGAAAATTAATACGGGAAGAACCGTGCGTCGGAATAGCATGCGGTAAAAAGGAAAAATGTTTGAAAAAAAGGAATTCATATGACTGGTGCATCAAAACTCAGTGTGGGGGAAATTAGGAAGGGTTCACATGGGAAAAACACGAAAAATGCATTCAAAAACGCACGAAAAAATTAATAACTAAAAATCTGACAGGTAAAAAAGGGGGGAGGGAAAAGGAAAAAGTGGGGGAAAGGCTGGCAGGACACGACTGTTAAATCAAACTAGAATTCCGGTGAAAATAGGGTAGCTTCACATGGAAAATTGTGAAAAATAGGCACAAAAAAGGCCCGAAATCCCGCAAAAAATAATAACGGATGAACCATGCATTGGAATGACACAGAATAAAAAGGAAAAATATCAGGGAGAAGAGGTAGGACAAGCCTGACACATCAAATCATGGTTCTGAAATAATAATGACGCGTTCACATGGAAAATCGTCCCATTTACGAGAATTACTTCAAAAATTAATAACTTGAGACCTGTCTGTCAGAACAAGAATTGGTAAAAAATAAAAATAGGAAATTCAAAGGGATGAATAGGGCTGTAAGGTTGGATTGAGTTTTTGGTGAACGTAGGGAACGTTCGTATGAAAGAAGCGCAAAATCCAGAATAAGGGCAAACGGTCAAGGAACAACCCCTAGGACAAGGTGAAATAGAACATAAGGGTGGAGAAGGGACCCCATCAGGGTAAAATGAAATCAGGGCATAGATACATGATTAGAACAGGGTATATGCATGGGGGTATGCAACATGGATGCGCAGGGACGCGTCCCCACACTTAAGACCTTAATAGGAAGGATAAACCAAACTTCACGGACTTGGTACCTCACATCAGACCAACCATGACATCCCCACACTTAAAACATGACCAGTACTGAGAAACAAAAGGTGTATGGTTAGAAAAACTTGGCCCATATTGTCGAGAAGGAATGTCGACTATCAAGGTTGCGTCTGGTGTCGTCGTCGGCTACAGGAGGTAACAAGGTGTCTTCACAGCACACGTTCTTCGTCCTTTGTGACATGGACTAAGCGGCAGCACCCAGGGAGGTAGTTGGTTGAAAGAATCACAAGAAATTCGTCGATGGCGAGGGATATTGCACTCAACTCACAATCACTCAAATGGATTGAAAGAACAGTCACTTGCCCCATTACTAATGTCACTCGAGGAAATAATGATGAAAACCCAGAGCTCACACCCGGTTTAGATATCAACAAGGAATGGTGTAGAGAGAGTATGCCAGGGTGCACAATTGATGGTGCATCAGTGCGTTCAACCCTGTCTGGCATAGGTGCAAGGAGAAAGGTAAGGGAGCCTTGTAGTGCAGCAAACAGAGTGATGTGTCATGTGCTGATGGCAGAAACCTAGCCCGTGGGTACATAGGGAAACGGGAACGTACTTGACTCCAAAGGTCGTAAGGTCCCTCAATCCTCACCTCTCAATAATTGATTGAAGAAACACTAGTCACACTCAGCCCACCCTCTGTCTCACACTTTGTTGATAGATATAGAGGGCAGCCCTTTCCTGAAACCCATTGATGTAATCCTCACAGTCGCTTGTGCAGAGGTTGTATACCTTATGCGCATTTGATGGTGCAACTGTGCATCTCGCCCTGTGCCAGCATACAGTGCAAGAAGGAAGGCTGCAGAGCCTTATAGTGCAGTGCACAGGAACAAATCGTGCTTTGTGCATTGAGAGGCCCATCCCGTGCATGCAACACTCTGTTCACACATCTCACCTCTCATTTGATTTAAAGGGAAAGACTGGTCACTCACCCCACCCTCTGTCTCACGCTCTATTGGAAGATACAGAGGGCAGCCCATACTCACGTCCCCATCCTGTTAGGATGAAAGCTCACATCACTCAAGGGGTTGGTGATGAAGATCGTGTCGACTGTTGTTGTCATGAGGATCTTGAGGACGAGGTGTACCCAGGGAGGCAGCCAACAAGTCTCGTACTTCAATGATTTGTAAAAAGAGTCGTCTGTTAAGAAGGGCAGATGGACTGATATTACAGAGACAGCACACCAAGGGAGGTGGCTTCAAATTACTTGTTGAAGATATTCTGCTGGTGAGTCAGCTCTCCTGAGTTGTGGGGTGTTGCCACCTTTTCCACAGTCAACTTCCCGCCCAAGAATGTTTCCACCTTTTCTTGGAACGAGGCCTGCTATGACAGGAAATTTCTTCATTTTCTCCCATAACAGTTTTGTTTGTTGTTGTTTTTTTCTTTTTCTTCTTTTCTTGTCTTTTCTTTTCTTTTCCTCTTTTTTTTTTCTTTTGTTTTTTTCATTAAGAAAGAGAATGGTAGAAATACCATGTATCAGGACCAACCTCACCGTTGTTGATGGATCAGACAAGAAGAGAACAATATCGGATTGAGATGTTTCTGCGAGGGGATAGTAGAACGAGACCGCCTCATGAGGAGAATCATAATGGCTATCAGAAGCACGACAAGAAGGACAGTGCAATGCCCAAGAGGGAAGGGGTAGGTTGACTGTGATTGTCAAGATCACCAGGGAGGGAAGTACTTCTTCAGACGATAGCCATTGATCAGGAAAGGATCATCAGAGGCATCAACGGTCTGCATCTGAACAGATCCATTAGGATTGACAGCTAGTACATTGTACGGCCCCATCCACCATTGTTGAAGCTTGCCATGAAACTTACCAAATCTAGGATCATAGACTAGGATAAGATCACCTTCTTTGAACTCCTTGTGCTTGATGAAACTATCATGGTAGGCCTTGCATTGCGCTTGAGTGGTTTCCATGCACTGTAGGGCCATCCGTCGTATCTCGTCCAAGCATTCCAAGTACAGAAGACGACGTTGCAGTGACTCACTGTCTCCCAAGTGTTCTTTAACTGCCACTCGCAAAGAGGGTAATTCTAGCTCAAGAAGGAAGACAACTTCAGTGCCATACACTAGCTGAAAAGGGGTCTGTCATGTTGCTACCTTATGAGAGGCTCAGTACACCCAGAGGGCCTCTGTAAGTTGATCGTACCAGTCGCGACGATGTGCGGCAATCGTTCTTATCAGAATCGAGCAAAGGATGTGATTGGTGACTTCAACTTGGCCGTTGGCTCTGGGGTAATAGGGAGTGGACTTGCGATGGCGATCTTATACAGCTCAGTCAGCTCCTCCATAATTTTATTAAGGAAATGAGTACCTCTATCACTTACCAGCTCAAGGGGACTGCCAAAACGGGTGATAATATTCTCGTACTCATATGAACAGGGCGATGCTGTTACCATCATCCCGTTTCAATGCTTTAGCTTCACACCACTTTGTGACATAATCCGTACATACTAAGACGTATCTGTTCTGCTTCCATCTGGTGGGTGGATCTATGGGACCCACAAAATCAATCCTCCACTTCTCGAATGGCTTTAGGGGAAGAATGGGTTGCAGTGGCATGGCACTTGTTTTGGTAGGTTTTCCCATTCGCTGACAAGCATCACATCTTTTGCAATAGTCATATGCGTCCTTGTGGAGGGTCAGCCACTAGTATCCTGCTAATAGAGTCCTCCTGGCTGTCGCTTCTCCTACGAAGTGTCCACCACATGGTTCATCATGGCATGCTTTCAATACTATGCCGATTTCATCCCCTGCAACACATCTTTGCAGCACTTCATCTTTGCCTCTCTTGTACAAGGCTCTGCCTAGCAAGGTGTAGGGGGCTAATTCTAACAGAAGCTTCTTCTTCTCACAGCTTGAGATGCTAGGAGGATGTTGTTGAGTTGCTAGTAGATTGGCTATGTCTACATACCAGGGAGTAACTGTTTCAACTAGAAACAAGGAAGCACCAGGAAGATCTGGATCATCCTGTTCCTCTTCTTCTGTTTGAGGGATCCATGACAGATGATCGGCCAGGCTTAGTGACTACTTTGAAGTCAAACTCCTAGAATAAGAGCAACCATCTCATCAATCGTCCTTTAACATCTACTTTTTTCATCAAGAAGGATAGGGCTTCATGATCCACATAGAACTTGAAATGCGTTGACAATAGATAGTGTCGAAACTTCTCTAGTGCAAACACCATTGCCAAGCACTCAAGCTCTGTCACTGTGTAGTTCCGTTCCCTATCAGTGACCTTTTGGCTTGCATAATATATCGGTTGATCTAATTTAGAGGGTCCCTTTTGACATAGGACAGCACCTAGCCCTTCAAGTGATACATCTATGTGCACATAGAACTCCTTCGTTCAATCAGGAGGCTGCAAAATAGGTGACTGGATCAGGCAGTGTTTTAGGGTATTAAAGGCCTCTTCATAGTCATCAGTCCAAAGGAAATCAGCTTCTTTCCTTAGGAGCTTGTGCAGAGGGGCTGCCTTAGTTGCGAAATGTGCAATAAATCTTCTGTAAATAGCCCACATGTCCAAGAAATCCTCTCAATTGCTTGAGGTTTGTTGGTGTTGTTAAGGAAAAATTCTTCTCAATCTTTGCCGGGTCTACTGCAATCCCTTGTGCAGAGACAATATGGCCCAACAGAACTCCTAAGGAGACGCCAAAGACACACTTGTCGGGGTTGAGAGAAATCCCATACTCTCAGCATCTGTCAAAACATTGCTCTAAGTGTCCCCAGTGCTCTCGGATTAAGCTATAGACACAAAATTCATCAAGATACACCTCAATGAAATCATGCAGATGATTTTGGAAGGCCACCATCATTACTCGTTGGAAGGTGGCAGGAGCATTACATAGCCCAAATGGCATCACCTTGTAGGCATAGGTCCCCCATTCTGTGGTGAAGGTTATTTTGGATTGGTTCTCTTCTACGATTTGGACTTGGTCATATCCACTGAATCCATCCAAGAGGGAATAAAGCTCATGGCCTGCCACTGTGTCCAATAGTTGGTCTGTAAAAGGGATAGGGAAATGATCCTTCTTCGTCTTCGAATTGAGCTTCCGAAAGTCAACACATATTCGAAGTTTCCCGTTCTTCTTGGGTACTACCACAATGGGCGAAACCCATTTACTGTTAGCCACGGGATAAATGAACTCTGCTTCAAGAAGTTTCAATAATTCAACCAGAGCAGAGTAATTAGGATTCATACGCCTTTGTCTTTGCCTTACAGGGTTGGCATCAGGCTCTAGATCAATGTGATGTTGGCATACTGTGGGATCAATCCCCTTTAGGTCTTTGTACGACCAAGCAAACACGTCCAAGTTCTCCTTTAGTAGTTCTTGCAGGACCACTAGTTCTTCTTCTGGAAGATTGAGACCCACTTTCAGGTGACATTCAGTACCGTCAGCATCCAAGAACGTTACTTGTCTTTCACCTTCCACTTTGCAGATAAATGTCCCACGGATTGTTTCTAGATAGAGGTCCAACTCTTTCAAGACAGTTGTATCCTCGTCTGATGTTCCACTAGAACCAGTGTCCTCCTTCTATACAGATGACTCATTCGTCTCTTTAGGTTACTGGAAGGGGATCAGAGCTTTGTTTGCTTCAGTGTGAGTGGTGATTGCTTCTCATCTTAGGGATTCATCTTCAAATGATGCATCCAGGAATGTCACATAGCACGGACTTTCTAGAGGCCGTGCCTCTCAGGGCTTTGGCTTCTATTGACAAGGGGCATCATCATCATCTTTTCTTTGGACTGAACGGTCAGGGTGATAGGAGCTACTAGTAAACTTAATTTTTATGCTTTTAATTCATTGCTTATACAGATTCTGCATACTTTGTGGTCCATTGATCAACCCAAATGGAACCATAGTCATTCCATCCAGTACCCTGAGATATTCAGCCTCTGAGGTCTTTGTAGGGACATCAACAAGATCGTCCTCTATCAGAGGAAATTCTTCATCTGCACTTTCATAACCTGCTTCATTTTCTTCCTCATCATTTTCATCCTCTTCCTCTGGAGGCTCTGCCTCTATTTCTGTAGAGGCTCTGTAGGAGAAGAACAGATCTTCTACCTCTACTTCTGCTTCTACTTCTGTTACAGCTTCTAACTCTGCTTCTGGCTCTGTTACTATATTTGTAACCATCTCTGTATCCGCTTTGTCTCTGTTCTGTAGCCGCTCTGTATCTGCTCTGCCTCTGTACTGTCTCTGCTCTATAACTATACTGTCTCTGTATTGTCTATGCTCTGTAATTGTACTGTCTCTGTAGTATTGTCTCTGCAACTGTCATGTAACAGGGAGAACAGTACATCCATGCTTCTATTTCACTGTCAAAGGTGATTTTCGAAGTTAATTCTAGCTGAGGCAGGAGGTTGTGGGAGCTTTCGCTCAACCGCCAAGACCCACGGACCGCTTATTGTTTCAAGTGTTCCAAGCCGAGCACTAATGGCTACCTCTCACATAGCCAACGCGCCATCCATATCTACGAGTGTAGTGAGCTTACCTCCATGCCGTTTGAGTTACCTCCTCTCCCACGCACTCCGGTAGCTCCACGATCCTAGTGCAAGCTTTAAGAAAGCTCCATCCTCAAGCTCCACACTCCAAGCTCCATCACCGCGAGCAAGAGAAGAGAAGAGAAGAGAAGAGAAGAAGAGAGGAGAAGATGGAGAGCTTCTCCACCCCACAATCCCTCACCCTCACACTCTCACACTCCCTCTCTAAGCACAAGCTCAAGCAAGCAAGAAGAAGAAGAAGAAGAAGAAGAGAGCCATTTTTTGCCACACACAAGAATGAGCTTCTCATTCACTTTTCAACTTTATATACAAAACCCTAAATCCCTTTTGGACGATCATCCCCTTTTTTACATGGCCAACCGTAGCCTAGACCCTTTCTCCCATTGTCCTTCTATCTTCCTAACTTCCTTTCCACCGCCCATCTACATTTACAAATTGCACGGGTGAGAGCCTAGCGCTCCTTGAATTAAACAATGATGCGCTTGCCCTCTTTTGCAAAAGTTTTGACTTGCGCTTTTCCTTTTGCACCTTTGTCTTTCGTTTCTCTTTGCCTTGGTCTTTGTCTTTGTCTTCTGTTTTAGCTTTTCGGATTTTCCACCGCGTGGCCCTCTTTTACAAGATTTCAGGGTGCGCCTTGTATTTTAAAATGCACTTTTTCCCTTTTGCATTTGCCTTAGACTTTTTAAGGTTGCCCTTGCGCTTTTGGCTTTTTCTCCTCTTCTTTCTTCAGTCGGGCTACCTTTTTTCTGCCTTTGCCCTGTGTCTTTTTTATTTCATTTTGCTTTCTTCGTGTTGGGTTTAACATTACCCCCCTCCTAGACGAGTGCCAGTCCCATGGCACTCACCGTCATAGGTAGCAGGCGTTAGCATGCACCAAAGACATGGGTAGCAAGGACGTGTGTGATTGCCATGGTGGAGTGTTGGTAGTGGTGGGGAGGAAGGTCATTGGGGGCACGTTGGTGGGTTAAGTGGTAGGTGGTGGGTAATGGGAGTTGGTGGTAGGGTTGTTCTTTGGGGGGGTTGCACTGATGGAGTACAAGTGGCGGTTTGTTGGGGATTCTGTACATGATGATTCTTGGCAGGCTTACAAGGTGATAAGGATAGGAATTCAGAGTTGAGTGTTGATGAAGAGCGAACGACGCCTTCGTTGGAGTCTTCAATACCTGCAATTGAAAAACCTCTCATGTGGTCTCTCCCTATGGGGTAGTGCTAGTCTTCTTATCGTGCACAAGACATATTTTGATTAGTTTGGGAGACAGATCGAACTCTAAGCAAGCTTGGAGTATTGTCCTGCACTTGAGGACCCAAACTGTGTATAGACTTTGGTGTAGATATTATGTGAGTGCGCATGGATACTTAGATATTACGTAGTTAGAAGGCCGTGGGCTAGGTTCTCGTAACAATGTGTGGATGAAGCCAAGTTGTCCCTGTTGAGAAGTTCTCGTGAAAGTGTATGAGACATCCTTTGCATTGTGACTGCACGACGTAGCATAATTGAATACAGGAACACCGCACTTTCGGTAGCTGGAAGCTATTGGACTTGTTTTGTGGAGGACGGTGTACGTTTCACGGCCAATCGTGTGGTGGCTATCACCATTGATTGTAATGGTATTAAAGTAGAGTGCCGGAGGGAACTGTGCAAGTGGGTTAGGGTGATAGGTTTAACCATAGGCGAGACAAGCTCACCTCGGTATGTCCTGCCCGTGATGTGCCCTAAACTTTTGTGGGTGATGCTAGGGGGTTAGGGGGCTAGGAACGGAGCCAGCCAACCAAAGTCACTAGACACACCTCACTTAAGGATTCCTAGGTGCGGTGCTGTGATTGTGAGTGCTTCTTTTTTTCTTTTTTTTTTGCCAAAGTACAACCACTGCAATATGTTGAGGCTATGAGCCCTTTTTGGCTAGGAAATGTCAAGCCTGGAAATGGATATGACAATGATGATTGTGCCCGAGCCTCGTTGTTAGGGAGGTCATTGTTGCGATATTGGTGTGATTGCGGGGACACCCGTCGTGAGCTCACTGTAGCGCTTGGCCCTAGAAGAGAGTGTAGCCCATGACTATGCTTTGGTACGAGCAATGGGGATACTCGCAAGGGTGATTTTTTGCATTCTGCATCATGGCTGTGTTGCGATTCATGTGCAGTTTGTGTCTTGAGGTGGCCTGGCCGTTGGACACGTTTGTGCGACGACCTGTGTCATCCTGCATTCACTTGTCACTTTGTGAGAGTATATGCTCGCTTGTGTTAAGTACATCGAACAAATGTAATCATGCTAAGACATAATTTTTCAAAATTCTATAATGTCTATTGGGATGCC
This sequence comes from Lygodium microphyllum, assembly GCF_053477565.2. Lineage (NCBI taxonomy): Eukaryota > Viridiplantae > Streptophyta > Polypodiopsida > Schizaeales > Lygodiaceae > Lygodium > Lygodium microphyllum. Next base: position 147,124,758 of record NC_141145.1, read on the forward strand.
TATTTCATTGCTTGTTAAGGTCGCATACATTAATGAGAGGTAATGGAAATGTGTACAAGTAGGGATCTTGCCCCTTTACTTCATCAAAAACAAAAAGTTACGGCATGCTGAGTTGTCAAGCTACTTGCACATCATTGGGGTTTAGTTAATACATACGAGGCGGGGTGAGTCTAGTTGGCTAGGTGACCGGGGCGGTGCTAGTGCAGGGTTCCTGTGAGGCTGTGCAGGGAACATGTCGACCGGGACATGAACAGTGTAGTCCTGGGCCGCTACCGTTGCCAGAATGTCTTTAAAAAATCCATTAAATTCTTCCCTATCCCAAGCCGCCTTGTCACTTCGTGAGCACCTAGTGCTTGGGCACGCGTTGGCGGTCTGTGCAACTGGCTTTGCCACATGCTACGCGTTTCTATGAGTCTCGACTTTCTTGGCCCGAGGATTCATTGGCCTTCGTCCTGGATGGTGTCGCTTAGGGCCTCGCTTCTTCACGTACCTTTTGAGGGTGGGCATGTAGCGCACCGGTGGAGAGGCACGTGTCGCATGTTCCCGGCATGTGCGAAGAGCGTCCTTGCACGCCAGCGGACCGTGGTTCTCCATGTTTTTCTTCTGGAAACCTGCAAAATGCAATATAAGAGTTAGGCTTTGATACGGGATAAGGGCGTTCACATTGCGGGATTACAGTGTGGGTTATCTAACACATGTGACTTAGAAGAGGCTGAGTGGGATGCGCTATGCTCGTTGTAGTGGGGTGGCCCTCGTGATGTTGATTCAGCCTCCCGTCATTAGCAGGTCTTGGCTCACGCCGAGTTACATTGGCTAGTGGCTTTGCATTTGGAAGACTCCTCCTCAAAAGGATAGGCCGGGGAGGGGGTCATGGACAGAGAGAGAGAGAGACTGCGCCCTACTTACATCCTTTGGACAGAGCTACCGTGATGCTAATCCGGAGCACATGCTCTTTGCCCGGAGGCGGGCATGATTTGGTGATCGTGGAGCCGGCCTAGCATAGCTTGGCAGCCCTGATTTATCTGTCTGTGCTTGACTCGTTATGGCTTGTGCGTGTTGATAATGTCTGTATAAGGTGACACGAAAATCATTGTATATATATGTGTACACACATTTGTCCGAACCCTTGGCGTTCCACTCTCTCTCTCTCTCTATCAATAGTACATCATATCCTCACTACAATGCTCTCATAATAACTCTCAATAATCCTTCTTAGGTCATGGATGCACCTCCCAAGAGGTATGTCTGATATGAAGAGTCACCAGAACCACTACAGTGTCTTTTCACAGCTCACTATTGTCACTGTCACTTAGTCTTCTCTTCAGTCTTCAACAGCTGCTTCTTCCACTTGTTTTAGCTCTTTTGAACTTAGATTCATCATTTTCAAAGATTAGAAAACTTTTCCAAAGTCACACATACATTCTACAGAGCACTTACAGAATGTCTACAGAACAGTTACAGTACAGTACCAAAGCAGCTACAGTACAGTTACAGTACAGAGACATAGCAGATACAAAGGCTCTACAGAGGGTTAGAGAAGATCATCAAAGCCTCATAACTCATACTCAAACCATTCCAAATTATCAAAAAATATTCAATAAACTTTCAAAAGATCTCAATCTTCATCAATCACCAATCCATGCTTCATATAGAAGAAAATCAGAACAAAATAGAAGCTATACAGAAGGTATATAGAAGCAATCAAAAGCTCAACAGAACCTATCAGAATATCACAAAGCTTCATATATCCACTAAAGATCATCATGAACTTCCAAAACATAATCAATATCATCCAAAACACTCTCAAATACTTCCATTAACAACCATACATCACTCTAAATCCATCAAAAATCAATCATTCAGACCTCAAAAACAACAAAAATCAATCAAAAATTCAGTCTTTTTCCACTCTCAACAAGAATTGGCGATTTGGACCCTTCTTACTGAGAGTGGCACGTACTCTGACTCTTTCCGTATTGGATTCCATTGTAGGATCTTTATCATTACTAACCTCCTTTAGGTTTATTTCAACAATCTTCCCCTTGGCATCTTGGCTTTGCTCCATGAAACTTCGGGCATTGTCTCTTGAAATGTCCTAGTTCTTTACGATAGAAGCACCTTGGAGTCTCATTGCTCCTTCCTGTGGGTATAAAGCTTCCCACCGCATTTGATTTAGCCTTTTTCGTTTGGTTGTTACTTTCCTTGGGTTCTTTTTGCATAACCTTGGAAGTTGCCCTTATTCTGACAATTTTTGCTCCAAATTTTTACATTTCTTGGCCTTTATTTGATCTCCTGAACTTTTGGAGCTACTCAAGTCAATGCATCATGTAAATCCGATGGTCTCATTGATTCAAGATGTGTATTCAGAGGCTAATTTAGACCATGGAAAAATTTGGATACTTGTTGTGAAACGTCCATTGTAGGTGCATATTTTAGAAGTGTTACAAATTTGGAGTAGAAAGCTTCTAGGCTTAGGCTTAACTGCTTTAGGTTGAAGAACTCATTCATCTTCTGGGTTTGATATGTGGGTGGAAGATATCTCCCACACACAACATCCTTAATCTTGTCCCAAATGATAGTGCTTTTGGACGTTCTATGGTCCTTGCACCACTATTTCCACCAAAGACAAGCATCTCCTTCAAAAGAGAGTTTTAATTTTTATAAAAAATATCAAGCAGATAATATCTTCCCACTATTTCTGATTATCAAGGAGACAAATGGGTGGACAAAAATATTTCTTGACGTCAATAGGAAGGAAATACATTATTTGAGTAGTTCGAAAGCTCATATTATTCTTGGAAAAGGTTTTTCTACCACAATCTGGGCATGGCATTGCGATACATCTATCACGTAGTAATTAGGATTCTGGGAATGGATATCAGGAAATCTAAAATTTAGGGGAAGATTATGTAATCCATCTTTCTTGTAGTTGTGGCAATTGAAGCATCCTACAACCATGACTCGATCAACCGGTATAATCTTTGTAACCTCCCCATAGATGTACCGGTTTAATTTGACCCGTCGCCCTCTAGTGAGTATGTTTGAGTTTACTCTGACCTCATAGAAGAGATAAATCTTGGCAATCTTAAGGGCTTTCGTCCACCTTAGCCTCTTTAAATTATTCCAAAGGTAAGCAAAACAATTTGCATCATTGTAACAATACCCTCCGCTTAACATCCATTGTCTTTCATAATACAACGGCGAAAGATTGTATATCTGATCTAATATTCGTATCATCTGGTTTCTCCAGTTGAAACTAGAGGAGTGCATTGCTGACATAAACATAACTTGGAAAATCAAGAATCATTCCCAAGGTTCATCTTTCTACTAGAAATCAAGAGCATATATTAACAATAAAAGATTTTCACTATTTAAGGAAAAGATATTTTGTACAATAAATTTAACTAGTTTTATTTACTTGCATCATGTCCTATATCAATGTGCACTCTGATACCAACTGTAACATGCATGCCTAAGCTTTCCTTTGCACTATGTTCTTAGTAGCCCATCAAGAGATGCCCTAGAAATCACCGTTTGGGATTTTGATGAAGACCTCAGAGTTTTGCTAACTAGGCTCGCTCGAGTCTATCTCACAGTGGTAGTTCCAGTCGTTCCTATGACGTGAGCCTTTTTTGTTGATAAATATGACATATCCTAAGTCATATCCTATGGTTGTATGTATCTAAAGTAGAAGCATGTGTACAGTGTCCTTAAATTGAGGGTATCTATCACTTTTAGGATACCACTTGTAGTAGAGTGGGAGAATGGAAGAATGAAGAAAAAGAAGAAGATGAACATGAAAAATGGTTGAGCCTCCATATCCCATGCCATTGACTATCCATTGCACATATCTCTCCCTCTCTTGTCAGTTGGTATTAGAGCATGCTGAACATCCTCAGGTGCATGATTTTTATTCTAGAGCTTGGAGTCTATGCGACGGTATTTGACCTCAATTGCAGTTCTTACTACTTGTCGACCAAGCCAGGCTCGGCTTTCCATGTACCAAGACCAATAGCAGGTATTTTGTGGCCATTTTTGAGAGGTAAGTTGCAACAATTGCATGAGGCATTGCCATTGCTGTTGTCGTCGGTAGAAGAAGTGGGCCCCATGAACATAAAACTGGCAATAGGACAGTTCGGATCAGCAAGCCTAGCTCACGACCTTCGTATCGCATCTGCCATTGCTTTCACTGCCTGATCTTGTCCAACAACCCTCTTGTGAAGTTCCTCATCAAGATGAAGTAATTTTTTCTCATTCAAACACTATTTCAGCTTTAACACATGTTACTTCCTTTCATAACAGCAATCTACCACTCTTTTGATAGTCTACAAGTTCCCTCTCTGCCTCATCCGATTGCTTTTGCAGTGTTAGAAGTGTTCCATATTTTAGTTCCACTACTCGATTTAAGTCATAATCATGCTTGTCTTGTTGTATTTCTAGGCTCACCCTATCTATCTCTTCCTTCAAAGATGTTATCCTATTCATTAAGCCCTTCTCCTTCTCCCGTTGCTCTGTAAGCTCTTTCTGTTTTTAGCTTCAAAACCTCCAATTCTTTTTCAAGATTCATTAGTCATTCTTGTGAAACCTTATCATCGTATTTTTGAAGGGATAGCCTTTCCATCTCCAACTTGAGCCTCCTATTCACATTGGACACTATTGGAACTAGTTGGTTTGAAGACTGAAAATGAGCAATTTCTATGCAACTTACAGGAGGCTATTTGGAGGCCGATTTTTCTCAAAAAATTCTAGAATTTTTTTTTAAGCTTCAGCTTGATATGTACTTCCAGCTTGGCACAAAAAATTGCAGAAAAATGGCCAATTTTAGACCCGTGTTTTGATGCATTTTGGGTCATACAAACATTGTTTGGGATCCGATTTGGATGTTTCTTGTTGGAAACTGAATGTATGACATGTTGCCATCATGGATGGATGCATAGGATAGTTTTTAAACACGTGTATGACAGTCATATTGCTGGAAGCTATTTTTACATGCATTTTTGGGCTATTTTTTATGCTTTTTGGTCTCCGATTGGACCATTCATGTTTTGGATTGGGGCATGCTATTGAATACCATTTGTGGACAGTTTCTATTGTTGAGTGCTTATGCAAGAAGGATATCCAGTAGCCTATGCTTCAAGAAAATTAAAGATCCATGAAAGAAACTATGCCACACATAATCTAGAAGTACTTGCTATAATTCATGACTTTAAATTATGAAGACATTACCTGCTTGGTAATAGGTTTTCTCTAGTCATTGATCATAAAAGCCTAAAGTGGATTTTTACTCAACTAGATCTTAATATAAGACAATGCTAATGGATTGAGACATTGCAAGAATTTGACTTTGAAATCAAGTATAGACCAGGAAAGGAGAATGTGATTGCGGATTCCCTTAGCCATAAATCATTCTTTAATGCTCTAATCCTAGAGGAACCCTTTAGGGCTGGAACTCTTGCTAGAATGATTTCCATGCCCAATAACCCTCTCATAGAAATGGCTAAAGAAGAGGCAATGAAGGATTCAAGCTATCAGAGATTGTTAAGTGAAATTTTCATCAAGGATTCAAATCCGAAACTCAAGGCTAAGTATCAAGATTTTTCCATAAATGAGGAGCTTGGCTATTGCAAGACAAGATTATGTATTCCTACAAGTAAGAACTCAAAAAAAAAAAAAACTCTGGGAAGCTCACAATTCTCCATTTTCAGGTCATGTTGATTATGCTAAGACTCTTAATATAGTCCAAACAAGCTTCTATTGGGAAAGACTCAAGGGTAATGTACTCAAGTATGTCACCGAATGCCTAAACTGCCAACGAATTAAGGCCGAACATGTCAAGTTGCTAGGAAAGCTCCAGCCACTTGACATCCCTCAAATGAAATGGGAGTATATCGGCATGGACGTCATAATTGGATTACCTCCCGTACAAGGAGGATATACCTCCATAATGATAGTCATTGATATGCTAACTAAAGTTACATGCCTTATTTCTTTAAAAACAAATTACAAGGCTTCCAATATCTCCAGGATTTTCATTAAGGAAAATTTCAAGTTACATGGATTACCCCAGAGAATCATCAACGACCGCAATTCTCTCTTCACCTCAAAATTTTGGAAGAGTTTGTTCGAAGCCCTAGGAACCCAACTCTACTTCAATAATGCTTACCATCCCCAAACTGATGGTCAAATAGAGGGGTCAACCAAGTTATTGAAGACATATTGAGAGCTTATTGTAATAGGGAACCCAAATGGTGGATCCAATATCTACCCTTAGTTGAATTCACCTACAATGCATCATACCATCAAAATATTCAAATGACTCCTTTTCAGGCACTATATGGGCAAGATTGTCTCACACCATTAAATTTTTATGATCCCTAGGCAAATGCTAGAAGAAATGGATCAGCAAGTGAAGACTATAAGGCAAGATATTCAAGCCGCTAACAAGAATCGACAAAAGGCACATGCCTATCAACGAAGGCAAAAACGCATTTTCAAAGAAGGTGACATGGTTTTTCTACAAGTCGTCCCAAGAAAAGTTCCTTATCTTTGGGAGAATTCAAAAGGCTAAGTCCCAAGTATTCTGGGCCATATAAGGTGCTAAAGTGTCTAGGACCAAATGCCTACAAGCCACAACTCCCTAATAACTTGAAAGTACATAATGTATTTCATGTCAGTATAATTGAAAGCATATGTTCCTAACCCAGACCAAGTACTTAATGACCAATAAATTGTGATGTCAAGACAAGGAGTCCTCAAACTTCAACCAAAAAAGATACATGACATGCGAGAGAAGACTCTAAGAAGCAAAACCCTTCGAGAGTATCTCGTCCAGTGGAAAGACTACCCTGAAGAGGATGCCACTTGGATTGACCAAAAATCACTATGTAACCAATATCCCCAATTTCATTCGAGATGAGCACATCATCTCGATCCCTCTAAGGGGAAGAGGATGTGATATTCCGACTTTATTTTCAATCTTCCCGACTCTTACAAATTAGACATGAAGAATTCTAAACCATTAAATAGAGGAAGTCTCAAGCAAAATAGTCCAAGGTTCATAACACGACACTTTCTCGGGTTGATAGTAGGGATTGTAGCCATCCTTCATGGAAGTTACCACGTAAACAGAGTCACTGGCCATAAGTCAAAATTGGCAAAATCCATTTTAAACTTAGCAAAGCAAGACAAGTCTCAAAGCTTTAAGCATTAAAGCGTAAAAAGCATATGAAAAAAAAAAGAAGAATAAGAGGAAAACGATGATGGCATGCCCTCGCCCTCCGCCCCTCCCCCTGCACTCCCCCCTTTTTTGAAAAAAAATGAACTCACAAATGGGCCCTTGAAAATAATATGGTTTAATATGCAGGCATTTTGGATTGTCCAATAGGAAGGCTAGATGTTGACATCCATGGAGGGTGAACCTTCTCTCTCCAAATCTTGGGTTTTTTATTTAAAAAAGGGGTAGGTGTATTTTAAAAAATGGAGAATGAATAGTACACAAAATTTGAGTTTCTCTCACCTCGTATTTCCTCCCTTTTTTGGAGAATTTTTAATTTTGGTTTTTTTTCCTCTCACGAAATCAATTTAACCCAAAAATTGAGCAATAGACCACTTTCCCTCTCTTCTCTATATTGGTGAATTTTCTTTCCATTATTGAAGCTCCTTGGTGAGAGTAATTAGGGTTTTCAACGTTTTGCTTACCTCTGCACTTTCTTCTCCATGCAGCTCCAAATTTTGGGCAAAATACAAGTGCCCATCTCTCTTTGGATTTTCTCTTATTTTCTATTTTTTTTAAAAGCGTTCGATGTCATCTCTTACTGTTATTGTTGTTTTATTGCAGAGGTTGCTTTAGGTGCAAGAGGCAAAGGTGCTCACCTCTCTCTCTCTCTCTCTCTCTCTCTCTCTCTCTCTCTCTCTCTCTCTCTCTCTCTCTCTCCCTCTCTCTCTCTCTCTCTCTCTCTCTCTCTCTCTCTCTCTCTCTCTCTCTCTCTCTCTCTCTCTCTCTCTCTCTCTCTCTCTCTCTCTCTCTCTCTCTCTATGTTGTTTCTCTTTTATGTTGTGTTTTCAATAGAATTTGATGTTGATTCTAATTGTTGTTTTCTTGCAGAGTTTATTTGGAGCAAGAGACAAAGGTGTTAATCTCTCTCTCTGTTTGGTTTTTTTTCAATGCTATATTTTCAATACAACATGATGTTATCTCTAACCTTTGTTGTTGTTTTATTTGCAGAGATCATTTTGGGTGACATTGCATAAGTGCTCATCTCTCTCTCCCTCTCTCTATATCTCTCTATGTTTCCTCTTTTCTACTATTTTTTTAGTATACCTTCATGTAAATACTAAGTCTTACTATTGTCTTTTGCACATATCTATTTGGGCAAGATTGGATAGGTGCTCATTTCTTTCTCTCTTCTGTGTACTCACACACTCTCTTTTTCTTCCTCTCTCCATTTTCCCTTTTCTACTATCTTTACAATAGGGTTTGATGCTAGTTCTAACTTAAGAATCAATTGTTCTTGCAACACAACACACAAGGTAGAGCAGAGATTCTATAGCTCAATTTATGGGTAAAGTTGTCGTATTTTGTGGTGCTAAAATTTATTCATTTAATTAGTGACTTTTATGTTCGATGGGATTGATGTAGTGTCTATTTACAAAAGTGTAAACATCTCTTAATGCCATGTTGATTTGTATAGCATATTGGTGATTACTAAACAGACCTAAAATGCTTATTATTTAGGGGTTAATACATACTTCTTTACATCTAATGCCTAGGTTATAATTCCTGAGAGAAGAACAAGCATTCTCTTGATAGAAGTACATAATAGAAAAGATGAAGAAGGGAATTGGATCACTGATACATATCATTGCTTGTCTCGGGTACATATGCATCCAAGTATGAAGGGAGCTTTCAAGGTGAAAGCATCTGCAATTGCAGATGTATCAAAGCAATGAAAGGGTAAAATTTTAGCTCTCAAAAAAAAGAGTATTGATTCTCACCTTGTAACAGAGGCATTTGTACAACATGTATTCATGCAAAAACAAATACATTTTGCACCCACTGTGCCCTTTCAATGAAACTTTGCAAACAATAAGTATTTGCAACTCATTGAGAATGAGAAATTTCATGCTACCTATGTAACTACTTGTCTCATATTTATAGAAGTATACCCTTCGGATTGCTGTGAGTGGCAAAATGTTGAGAGTTTCACTGGTTCTTTTAAGTGTTACCACCTCGAAATTGGTAGATTTCTCTTTGAGGGGTGTACAGCTAAGCAACTCAAAGAGGACCTTGTTTTTTTCTATGACTCCAAGTACATATTGCCCAAGGGGGGTCGAGAATATGGAACCCTTGAGTCTATGCACATATCAAATCTCAATAGCATAGAACGGCCATTGTGTAGTAGTGACATTTTGCACATGTGTAGCACAAAAATTTCAGAAGACATATTAAATTCTATGAAGCCAAGCACCGGCTCAAAAAATGTACATCTAAGTTGGTTCATACCAATTGCAATTTTTGCACATATGTTCAAGGAATCTAAGGTTTTGAGACATACCAAAAGCACGTACGTCATAAAAAAGTGCATTTGAAGATTATGTAACAAGGATTCTATGCAAAACTTGGACATCAAAAATGACTCACAGTCCTGGCACATTGGAGTGTCGAGTCACAACAAGGGACATGGCTTTCAAGTAAAATTTTTCTATCTTAGTTGACTATTATCTTACTTTGGGATGGATCTCGGCTAACTTTCCTTTTCAATTACAAGTACTTTGTAACACTACAAACTTTATGCCTAGTGTTCAAGTATCGTAAATGGAGGATGCTCAAGGATAAATGTTGTGCCTTGATCAAGACACACGTGAAAGTGCAGTTATGGATGTTACTATCATTTGTAAGGGCTACGAGCCCCAAGTGTTGCAAATGGAGGATGATTCGCCCTTGAATATAATGCGCTAAGAAATTACAATGTTAATGCAAAATCAACCTGTTAACTTCTATTTTAAACTAGATGGTAGGAAAATTTGAAGCCAAGCTGAGGATAATGTTACCAGTGGAAAGTGTGTGGCTCCACATATTTTAGAAATTGTAGAGTCTCCCTAAAAATCCCAACACCACAAGTTGTAATATCCAACACTTGTAACTTTTTTATTTTTTTTAACCAATAGAATATTGCGCTTGCAAACTTAAAATATTTAAAAATTATGGTATTTATGCAAAATCATACACTTGCTATACACTTTTCACATCAACAAATTTACATATGCATGTAAACTTTACAAATATGTAAGTAAAGCCATAACTAAATATCGTATGCAAATAGCCCTTAATGGTTTAAAAATTAAGGTTTTTAAGGTAGAACTAGTTTAGTTCTTGTTTCATTGTTTCATTTCACACTTTCTCTCTTCATCTCTTTATATCCACCACATTCTTCCTACCTACTACGATGGATGGTCGTGAACACTTTGATGAGTGGATCCATGAGACTATCTTTACCAACCAAGGTGATGAGATATTTCAGGTTTTCTCTAAGAACTTCAATCTTGAAAGCATGCTCTCATCGCTAGATCCCCACCTTCAAGTTTTGGAAGACTTTGTGAGAACCATTGCTACTTGCACATACTCCATCGAGGAATCCAACATGACTTGGTGGGTACCTCTAAAACAACTTATGGTATTTCAGGCAGGGAAGAATCACCAAAAAGTGGTGAATAGGTGTCTAGCCCACGTGGATCCTTTGCACAGAGTATGCATTGTTCCCATGGGTAGTGCACCAGGTATAGCACCTTTGGATCTCGTGGAGTGTGATTTTGCATTGGCAATTTACCTCCTTGCATTGGATACCTCCTTGCATTGGCAATTTACCTCCTAGAGAAGGAGAGCGATGAAGATACAACTCCAGAGGTTGTTGCTATTACATATACGAGAGAAGAAACTATTGAAGAGCTCATAAATGTTGAAGAGGAACATCGGGTGGTGGCAGAGTAAGGGTTGGCTCTCATGGTGCCATCTTCTTCAAAATAGCCACAAGTCGACAAATGCAACCTTTCCTCCTTGACGCCCATTGAAGTAGATGGTGTACAATACTTGCTTCTTTCAGATGTGCTGCAATACTTGGAAATGAAGGAAGAAGAGTTGTTTTCCATCCTAGTTAGGGATTCGATGGAAGACCTGATCAATTATGATTACATGGATGTGCATCTGACAATGGCAAAGATTGGAAGATATGATGGCACAAGCTTAGATACAATGAGTGCCATTATAGTAGCACAAGAGCATATTACCTCAGTTGAAGAAGATTACCTCGTGCTAAATGCTGAATTTGAAGCACTACAGCATGATCTATTCGGAGCTTCCTACGAAGGAGTTTGTAGATCCCTCTGCCCAAAGAGGTGCCTCGTTGACACACAAAGGAAATGAAGATACAAGATGATCTAGAGAAGGTGATATTTCTAACTACCATATATTTTTATGTGACGAAACTTAACGATAGGGTGTATTGGGTCCCCTAGAAAGTTTTCCCAAATGCCAAGACTCTGGGGGACCCAATGCACCCTACCATCAAGTTTCTTCGCTTTTTGATAACTCTAGGTTAGTTGCTAAATATATTGTTTGATTTAACTTTGTCATTCAGGACATATTGTATATAGATGAGTTTGCATTGAGGCAAGGAAATCGATGGAAGGATTCAACTCTAAAGGAGTACATTGGCAACTGTGTTGCAGACTTGGTGGTCTTCCATAAGAAGTGCTCACCATATAGGCAAGAAACAATCATGAAAATTTGAGCGACCTTTTCGAGTGATACCTGTGATAGCTAGCTTGAAGAAGGTGGTGCTAATCAAGTGATCAAAGCTTCTTTACTTGTTTGACCAAACGTGTGGTGGAGCAATGTGTGTGCTTGCTACATTAGGTGACCTTGCTAAAGCGTCAGATCCGCTTCTCCTGGAGAAAGAGATGAAAGGAAAGCCTGCTATTTTTAAAGCAAAGAAGGAAGTTCTATTTTCATCGGAAGCTAGCCCCTCCTCTCCACCGATGAAAAAGCCAAGAAACGAATGAGAGTTCTTATTGGCTATTGGCTTTTTGTATCTACCATCACTATCAGCCATAGCATGTATTTTTCTTGATGAATATAAGATATTTTACTTTGTCCCTATAAATAAATATTTATTGAATAAATGTGTGGTTTGTATAAGTCTGATGATAATGTGTGGTACGTGAATGACACATTCACATACGTTAACACAATCCAATTTAATTATGTCAACATGCAGTATTACACTTGCAATTGTGCATAAGCAATAACGTAACTCGTATCCGTATATATTACTACTTTCGATGTGTATGTATGTTAAAAAAAATTAAGAGTCATGCATACGTATTACTACTTTCCAGGTGGTGAGCCTTGGCGTAAGGCCTTCCCATGGCTGAAACGGTGACATACTTACTTGGTACGTGCCATGCAAGCTTGAGGAGGATAAGATGGAGAAGAGACAGAGATTGGGGGTGTGAGAATGGAGGAAGCAAAGAAAGCAAGATGTGAAAATGAGAAGAAGAATGAACTTTTAACCCATTTAAACCCCAAAACTAGGTTAATGCAACTTCATACACACAGTCCATCGTGTGATCGTAAACCCATAACCTTTTATCGAAATGCGACGAAACTTCACACACACACTCATTAGGTGGCCAAGAGCCCTTTTGAAAAAAAAAATGTTGTAGACCCCTGGTCTGAAGTCCAGCATCAAACCCTTGGCTCCAAACACCAGACTTCAGACCAAGGGTCTGCCGAAAGTGGCTCCAAACACCAAACTTTAGACCAGGGGTGTGTAGGCATTTTTTTTCCCCAAAAAAATAATTTGTGATCTTGGCCATCTAACAAGTGTGCATGTGAAGTTTCATCACATTTCAATACAGTTTAGTATTTTAAAAATTATCCCACACCAAAATTATGGATAGATTGATAATCAAGAAATCAACATCGTGACTACTGGCTCTTAAAAACTTCGCACCACATAGACTATACAGAAGCATCAAGAGTAAAGTCTCCAACAAGAAATGGTAAATTTTTACATGTTTTTCCTATTGAAATTGACAGTGCTAGCAAAAATTGTAAGTAAGAGTTGAAAATACAACGAAGATGCACATTCAAAGTTGAGAGCAAAGGACAAGAGTAAAAATTTAATTCATATTTGAAGGGCGTATACAACAATTTTGCACTGGGTCATAGTCATATGTCCAATGCACAAGAACACTATGCCAAAAAAGATAACATTACAAACTCTGTTCATTCCATTGGAACGAATGCATCCTTCACTGCTTGAAGATTTCTTACAAGTTGGAAGTCCTTGGGAGTTACAGTTATGTGCTTCGCATGTATTGCACAACACTAAATATCAATCATCAAGTCAACTAAAAAGGCCTCTGCAACACACAGTAGAACATGAAGATGTTCTTTTGTGAAGCGATCAGGTCTATCCTAACCTTGTGCCAAAAACCACCTTCTATTTTCTATGTGGTAAAGGTCCTGCACAATCTCATGAACAAGTCTCGAGAAGCTCACCTTCAGAATGATGAGTTCAAAAGAGTGTTGATACCTCTTGATTTCTCTCAGGGCCATATACCTTACTTCCACTTGCATTTCTTGTGGGGATGCTGAGGAGAACCCTTGTGAGGGCGGCTTGAGGAAGCTGGGTTAGGTTGAGAAGGGGGTGCATCTGAGCTAGTAGATGCTCCAAGGGGCTAAACATGATATGGGGCTCTGAGTGGAAGCTTATTTGCAACTACCTTAGGCCTAGCCATCTTTCCTATACAAGAGATGTGAGAACTCAATGAATAAGATAGAAAGTGAAACCCTCTTTTATATAACCCTAAACTGAAAGACTCATTCACATAGATGCCCCCTCTCTCTTTCTCTCTTAAACTATGAATTGTAATCACACTGAACACATTGTTCATCTTACTATCTTAGCTCTCTTCGAACCCATTTGATGCCTTATCAAAGCCTTGTTTCTAGCCACTTTGCATGGTTTTCTTTGGCACTTGAGGTTTCATAACACACTCTTTTAGTGACACGATGTGATTCCACCATGTCTACAGCCAATTCATCAGCACTTTCATTTTCTCTCTTTTGTGAGGGTTTAGCTTCATCCGCTACTGGAATCCTATACTACCAAGATAGCAATTGGATCATTGGATTGCTACCATTCACCCCTCCACCATGATCCTTGCTTTTTATTTGGTATGTACCACGCACTATCCAATGTGAATTTTCCATCCCTTGTGTGGACCAAACTCTGATGCTTCCCTTTTCTGCAAAGTATGGCCCATGTGCCTCAAGGATATGTTACAGAGACACAAATCACACATGAGTAAAACTATGCTCAATAATTTATACAATTCATACAATTTTAGAATACTAACTTATTATGCACTATGTAATGTGTGATAGAGCTTTTGCCCCATGCTTCCACCATGTTTTCGTAGAAGCTATACACAACATTGATAAATTCTCACTTATCTTCATTGTTAAACACCATCTTACGAAGTAAGGAAGCCAATTTGTTAAGACTTATCCAAACCTTGGCTTTGGCCAACCTTACTTTTCCTCCATTACTTCGATCAGGAACTAACACAATATTAGTGAGTTTGGGAATCTCCCAGCTCCCATTGTTTGAATACTAAAAAGGTGGCACCTAGATAACATGCCCATAAGTTTCTTAAAACCATATGATGTGACATATCATTAGAAAGTGCTTAAAAATTGGAATCTATTGAGCTATAGAGTGCACGGTTTGAAGTTATAATGTTCAACTTACGACAAATCCAAAGATTTAACCACATGTCCCAAACTTATGGGAAATTTCCATATTCCTCAATATGGTGTTAATTGTAAAATGTAACTTTTTCCACCCATCATAGTCCTGCGGCCTACAAACCATGACATTCCCTTCCTCATTGATGGTTGTTGAGAGAAACTTCCTAGCCTTTGCTCCTCCAAAGCAAGGCTTAAGTTGGCAAGTTACTAGATTTTCATGATCTCTTCTCATCTTTTTCAATCGTCACTTGATGCTTGTGTAGCACAATTTCTGATAGCACTTGCTCCACATTCCTACACGTTGCAATGGTTTCTTTTTCTGGTTGCATCCTATAAGCAAAGAAAATTTATTCATATACAAGTTTCTCCATGATTTTGACAAAAGCATGCAATGAATAAATGTAAATACGATCCAATGGCATGTTGAAGATAGGCTTCCAAGTGGGATCTTCTCTATTGCGCATCGGTGCAACACTTATCACCCTTTGCTAGTTCTTCTTTCCGTCCTTTTCTTCCACCCTCTCTGTCAAGAAATATAGGCACGGATTCTTTGTATTTACACCATTGGAGATTTCAGACATGCATTTTAAAGTTTTCAAGTCTCCTGCAAGATGCCATTCAACTAAGTATTGACCATACCCTTCAACCAAGAGCATCTCACCATGTTCTTGATTATCAATGATGCTTGGAATGCTTGTGTGCATAAAGAACAGCTACAGCATCTCAAATTTTTCCTTAGGAACTTCAAATGTAGCGAGTCACCACACATGGCACTCAGATTGAACAATAAAGTTTACTGGGTTGTTCATGTTGAATTGTAAAGCTCTAGCTCTATTTATCAGAGTTACACTAACTCTTTCAAGCTTTACTCCTTTGACGACCTCACTTTCACCTAATTTTATAACAAACTACAATTTACCATTACATTCCTCAACAGACATATTGTAGTACATTACCATTGCCGATTGCACCTTGTACAAATCAAAATAGTAATTGTTGAGTTTAATGAACTTCACCTTATATGCATTTTTTGTCCCATTGTCGGCAGGCCTCTATTAACTTTGAAGGTTGAGAAAGAGGCATGATTCTATTTCTCTTCAACACACGACCAAACCTAGTCTTCACACCTTTGAATGTCTTTGAGTAAGTCATTGTACTAATACATGCCCTATCACAAATGGATTGTGCATCAACAGCTGAGAACTCATTTGACACATCTTTTAATGTGCACTCAATCACCTTTTCCTTCACAGCCTTAAAATTAGGATTGCTCAAATCTTTTTCCAATGTACTTGCCTTTAGCAATCTACTAATACATGATCCAACCTCGCCCTCACACCTAGGTTCTCATTCTAAGCTAGCTTACATGCTTTGATAAATCGCTTCTACTAGCCACTATTCACATTTAACTCATTGATTGGCTTCTTCTTTCATTTGTGCTCCTGTGTTAGCTTGTTGTTGATCTTTCTCAGGTCGTCCAATTGTGCCTTTGCCTCCTCATATGAGATACCAATGTCATGGATAGTGTCTTGCATTGAAATAATTTGATTGTTTTGTTGAATTATAATGTTATTCAGTTGTACCACTCATCCTATGAGTTGTTGTATATGAAGTTGATGTGCAGAAATCACATCATGACAATTTTTTATGGTTACTTGGCAAGTTGTAAATACTTTGAATGCCTGATCATTGAGTTGCCTTGTGTAACTGAGCAACCCATTTTCACCCTCACAGACATACTTCAAAAAATTTGTGATTCCTAAGAAGTCCACATGTTTCAATCATATTCGCCTATAACTCTACAAAACCTGAGGGTTGACACTGGTACGCTGGGTTCTTTTGAATAATGGGGCATATTCAATCTCTACCTCAATATGCAGCTCCTTCTTTCCTGTATTCTTTTTATTATTAATAGAAACGGAGAGCCTACTTGGTTGTCATAGGAGGTAGAGTGGAGATGCATGGAGAGGCATACAAAGGTGCCAAGGAAAAGAAGGGTGTAAGTAATTCACTCTATTAATGAAGGTTGAATAAACACAGAGAAGAGGTCACAATAGAGCCATGAAATAGTATAGATATGGGGAAAAATAGCTCAGAGGGTAGGGATGTCCAAGACTTTTCATATTTTAGATACTTCTATTTTAAATCCAAAAATATTTTCAAAAAACACGAAATTTGACCAATTGGTTTGTTTTTTACCAAAATCTAGAGTATAAAAAATCCCCAAAATATCTTAAAAGGAACTTTCAAAATTTCATTTTCCTTGTTCTCAATTTAAAAATCAATTACCTTGTATCTACTAATCATTTTGCATTGAAAATGAAGCACCACACTCCCGTAACTAACTCGTTTTTTTATATAAAATTTGGTTTAAAAAGACTTCTTGAATGAGGAGAAAGAAGGAATCTTAGTATATCTTTGTAGATAATATAAAAAAGGCAAAATGAGATTGCAAAATTGGAGCTCTAGAGAAGAGGATTATTTTACTATTCTTCTGTCCTCTTTTCCTTATTTTAAGGAGGAGAGGGGGGGGCTAAAAGGCCCATTTGTGAGTTCATTTTTTTCCTAATGTCACTTTAGAGCCATGGGCAGAAGGGATCAAAGTGCCATACTTCCCTTTTTTTTCCATTTTCTTTGAACCTAGTGCAACGTAAGCCCATTTTAGACAACAATTTCTACAAGGGATGGAATCTCGAACCACTAACACTAGTCAATCAGTTAGTAGTTGATTTAACCAAAAAAAGACTCAGATTGATCCTCGTGGGAATGGTCAGCACTTCCATTGTGAGGTAGACTCAAGTGATCCTAGTTAGCAAACTCCGAGGGTTTTCATCAAAACCCTGGACGGCCTTTCTAGGACATCTCTTAATGGGCTACTAAGAACATACCGCCAATGAAAGCTCAAGAGGGGCACGTTACAATGTATAAAAGTCAAAAAGTGAATAGAGAAGATCATTCTTGGTGTGTGGCTAAAGTGGCTCTCTTCTTCCCTTCTTCTCTTCTCTTTGCTTTTGCTTGTGCTTGTGTTTGAGAGAGGGCGTGTGAGAGTGTGAGGGAGTGAGTGTGTGAGGGGAGCAGATCCCACCCAACAAGCCCAAGCATTCAGTCTATGCCTAAGAGAGAAGTGATGGACTTGGTTCACCAACTTGGACAACATTGAGCGTAGTGACTTCACCCAGCTGAAGGATCTCTTCATCAAGAGATTCTCGGAGGTAGATTACTCCGATAACCTGATCATTGAGATAATTAATGTCAGCCATAAGGACAAGGAGACATATGAGACTACGTTACCCAAGTGAGGAGTCTCTATAAGAGAATACTCACAATCAAGCAACCCAAGTGAGGATTCTCTATAAGAGAATACTCACAATCGAGCAACCCAATGAGAGAGCAGTCTCAACTATGTTCATTAATAGGATCCGTAAACAACGAAGAGCTTTATAAGGCCCTAGCAAGCAACTCGAACATGCAAAGGGATGTACTTGCAAGATTCTTCGAGGAAGCTATACGAGTAGATGACTTGCTTAGGGAGAGAAGCTCTTGAACGGCACATCAAGGTAGTAATGCAATTAGGAACACTGAGAGAGTTGCAACAACTAGTAAACAAGCAATCTCCAGTAGTCGAATAGGAGAAAGGGAAGAATGTTGACGAGATCCAAGCTATAGTCGATCTAAAAGCAAAGGTGGCTAGTCCAAAAGTCACATCGTATGAGGCAATCCTATTACAAAATCTATAGAAATGCTACTCCATTTCCTATCTGAGATTTGTAAAGGATACAACATCCTTGCATATCTGTGCTATTTAGCTTTGTTAAGCTAATGCTATGGTACTCACGCACATAAGACTCAACCATAGTCTTAATATGCAGCCAATAAGAATAATGGGTAACCAAGGCCAAAGTCTAATGTATGCTAGGGTGTCCACTACTCGATGCATCATGAGACTCATATAAAATTTTCTTGCTAATATCTTGATCATCAGGCACACCCTTTGCCTTGTTTAAAAAGTAATCCATTGCAAATAAAATATTTTTTTGCCATCTTTCTCTCAGTAGCCACCCTTTTTTGGGCATCAAAACTACCTAAGCTTCTCGAGCTACTAGGTCCCTCTTAAACTTCATTTTAACAATGCCCTTTGAGAGAAAGATAGAAATCACTCAAAATTTCAAAGAAGGATAAGGCATGGACTTTAGGAATTCAACTAAGAGCATTAGCAACTATATTATTTGCACCCTTCTTATAGCAAATTTCAAAGTCAAACTCTTGCATAAGCTCTGTCCATCTTGCCTTGGGGCCATGGAGATCGAGCTCATCACATAGATACTTCAATGAATGGTGGTCCATCCAAATAATAAACCAGTTACCGTACAAACTATGACACTATACTTTAAGCACATGAATAACCGCTAATAATTCCTTCTCTTGAGTTATATAACATGTTTGGGCATCGATGAGCTTACTGCTCTCAAATACAATAGGTTGGCCATCCTAATAAAGGTTGATATCTAAAGCATAATTTCTCACATCCATATAAACCTCAAAAGGTTTATTTGGATCAATAATTTGCAACATTGGTGCAGTGGTAGCAAGTTGTTTCAACGTTTGAAAACATTGATTGAGCTCACTAGTCCAAACTAACATGCTTCTTCTTGCTTTTGATACCCTTAATCAAATATGTCAAGGGTTTAGCAATATGACCACAGTCCTTAATGAATTTTCAAAAAAGAACCCAATACAATCTTTAAAAATATTTTACTTGTCTTATGGTCTTTAGATTAGGCCAATTGAGCACTACTCGTACCTTATCTCAAGATCAATGTAAATGCCATCAATCCCGATGACATGACTAAGATATAAAAGCTCTAGGCAAAAGAATTCACACTTGGATAGTTTGACAAACAATTGCTCTTGCCTTGAGAGATGTAAGATGATACACAAACGTTTGGCATATTCCTTCAACAACTTTTAGTATAAATAAGAATGTCTCATCAAGAAAAACAACTACCTACTTTCCAAGGTACAAATGAAATAAATCATTCATAATTTTTTGGAAAGTTGTGAGAGCGTTGGTCAATCCAAAAGGTAGTACCAAAAATTGATAATGTCCATATCGCATTCAAAATGCAGCTTTCAGGATATCCTCCAAAGCTATATATATTTGTTGGTATTCAAACCTTAAATTGATTTTGGTGAAATATCGAGCACCACCATGCCGATCTATAAGGTCATCCATCCTCAATAACTAATATTTATTCTTGATGGTCGCCTTATTTTGAAACCTTTGTAATCAACACAAAAGCACTTCGTGACATCCTTCTTTTTAGTGAGAAGAATAGGTGCGCCCCATGGGGACCTACTCGACTCAATAAACACCTTAGCTAAATACTCTTGACGTTGTCCAGATATCTCATCCTCCTCTTTTGGGCTAAACTTGTAAGATTGCCAAGTGACTAGATGACTACCGTGCAATGTTTCAATCCTATGATCTAAGGTTCGATGAGATAATGAAAGTCCATCAGGTAGCTCAAATGAAAAGACATTAGTATTATCATATAATATCATATCCAAATACTCACTTACATTTGAATTCAAACCAAGATTATTATTAAAAGAAATTGAATTGCATTAGTAATCAGACAATTGAACTTTTTTAGTAAAACAAATATAAGTAGTGACACTTGGATTGAAAAAACAATCAATAAATTCCATTACTAAAATCGGTCGTATTTTATGTGATCCTGAAGGGTAAACAGCCCTTGATCACATGGAAATGACCATCAAGCTCAAAAGAAATTACATGCTTTCAATAATCAATATACAAGGATGAGTATTTATATCAAAGAACCATGGCATGCTAAGAATGACATCGACATGGTCAAGGCTCATAAGTCCAAAATCCATAATCTAATGATATTTTTGGATCAAAAGATCCAAGTTCAATACCACACAATCCCAATGATTTGCCATAGAGCCCTTCACATAACATGATAAATTTAGTCTGCGAGTATCATATGGAGCCACAGTTTCTATACTAAATAGGAAGAAATAAAATTATGAACTATAGAACCATTGTCAAATCAAAGTGTAATTTCTTGGTCATTTGTATGCACAATGAACTTTAAAAGGTCATGTAGGCCATAAACAATTTTGTTAATGGAACTATTATTGCCATTGCTAGCATTAACAAAACAATCTTCAAATAAAATTTCAAAAGATATACCTCGAGCTTCAAGAGCATGTATCAAAGTCTTGGAAGTAGACTTTGTGGACACTCACATAATCACTACAAAAATGACCCATTTAATAGTGGGTAAAACAATGACCCTTTGAGAGATCCTCACTACAACTAACCTTATGCTTGCCCTTCTTTTTCTTATGCAACTCCGAAGATGGTAGATGAATCGTTGTCAAGGTAGAAAACTTCTTTGACTTAAAGGTTGAGATAGCTTGATGGGAACCCCCAATTGACAAGCTTCCCCTACTTGCAACTGAAGTGTTATAAAAAAAAAATTGCATACCTACAGACGTCCTCTAGTGAATGAAGAGGATTATGAAGCACCTCATGCTAATAGTCTGGTGGCAATCCAAAAAGATATCGCATGTAGAGTAGCTCTTGAGGATCATCCAATGCCTTCCAAGGCCTTTATTTTATGCAATAGAACTTTAAATTATTGAGAGTGTACATCCAAGCTTTTCTGAAAATGGGGAGTGCAAAGCTTGGCCAAATACCATTGCATTTCTTTAATTTGAGCTTGGAGAATTGTGACAATGGAATCTCCTTCGAAGTTGAGGGAAGAAGAGGCTTCCAAATGGTGTCCATGCATGTGTTCGAGTTTGAGAGAAGTAGGGTAGGCATCCGCCATGTGAAGTTCAGTAGAAGCGGGCACATAAAAGAAAGTTACATTCTAAGAAGACATGGTACTGATGTGAGAGAAAAGGTTTTGGAGAAATAGAGAGATGATCATTTTGGAGCTTAAGGAATGTGAGAGAGAAGAGCAAGAGAAGCAAAAACACACTCCATTTTATACAGGATTGGACTCCCTTTCACCTTTGGGCCACTATTACTATAAAAAAAGAGGAATATGCTAAGGATCTTACTTAGGTGTCACTCATTGATTTGCCAAAAAGTGTTACATTACTAGCCCTCAAGTAGTGTACCTTTACCTCCCAAAATTGTTATTTTTAAATTACTTAAAATTAAAAAATCAATATAAGAGTCGTTCAATTCCTCTTGATATCCCCTACATGCTCATATATTCAAATCTCAAAAAAACTACAAAATGTGAAACCCCCCACCCCCCCCCCCCCCCCCCCCCCAAATACATCATTTTTCTTAGGTGTTCTATAGTTGCCCCCCTTACCCTAAGGGCAAATAAAATTTTTGGGAGGATTCTTAAGGCTTTACTATCCAACAGAAATTTAATATATCACCACCAAATATTTGGCCACGCATAGGCTATAGCATTAAGGTGGCCTGCCCCCCACATTTAATTGGTAGCCCTCCCAACCCACATGTCAAAAGTCAAACCCCCCTGGGCCCTGCGACGTCAATTGCCCCACATCGAGCTATCAGAGTCCAGACGGCATTTACTCATACGCCCGTCTAGTTGATTCCCCATCTCAGCACACCCAATCTGACAACGTTGGCACAGTCGTGTGCCACACTCAACCTATCCATTCCTATCGAGATGCCTTCTGTTGACGACCCTCACAAATAAAATATTTATTTCTCTCTTCCACCATTCACAGTATTTCTCTTTCTCTCTCTGGAATTGTTTTATCTCTCCTCGACATGACAATCATTCCCTCTCTTTATGATGATATGATGCCCAACCTCTAGAATCAATGTTCCTATAACATTTAATCTAGAATCATAGTCTTTCTCTCTCCCCGATGCCCAACCTCTAGAATCAATGTTACTATAACATTTAATCTAAATGCTATGATTAAAAAGAATACTAATCTTAAATTTTAATTTAATAGTCATATTAATATTAAACATTAAGCATTAAATTAATAAAAAGTGCCATCAATCAATAGTGTCATGTTTATTTGGGCTACAACACTTTGGCCTAACGACGCTATGATGTCATAGCCCAGAGTGGCAACTCCCTTGACTCTAGTCATCAAAACCGCTATAAATTCTTCCGCTTTAACACAAAATCTGAGCACGAGTACAAAACAAAAAAACATATCTTATTTATGTACCTACCACTGGAAACACGTGCCCCCCATGCATGCATGTCCCGATAGTAGTGTCCCACATCACCCTTAATGAGATGAAGGCATACATGTTAAGCATGAACCATCATGGTTCCATGAGCAAAATTGATTTTGTGCACGTCATTGAATCTCGTGTCTAATTGCAAGTTGATGCTCTGACACCAATGAGATGTTTCCCTAGAATCCAACCTACACATGAGACACGATGTAAGCCAACTCACCATAAAAGGGACTAGACATCAGACTCACCTCCCAACCATAGAACTAAACGGGCTCACCTACAAGCATGGGAGCTTGTAGCACTCCAGGTTATGACCACATCCCAAGGCTAGTATCCCATACCACCAATCCCCACCTTCCTAGTATATGGATGCATCAGTCAATGGACTAAGAGTACAAGAGTACCAATCACACAATGAATATGCACAATAGGGCCTTAAGTCCTATAAATAGGACTCAACTACCCTAAACCCAAAGTGTCCTTAGTGCATTTGCAATAATTCACTTCATGACCACTATGACCAATGCTACTTATGCCCATCCAGATGTCTAAGGATATAACAGGAAGGGTTGTCCAAGAATGGCATATTGAGTCTAAATATCAATGGGCCTTCACTCATGCTACCCCCTATCAATGGACAAAATGTCAATAGTATAAGATAGTGATCCAATGCAATGATCTCAAGGAGCACCCCAAATTTACGGTTGGGAGAAATCAAGCATGCCCCATCATCAAAGCATAAGTCCTATCTAATCATGCTAGCCTCTAGTTAGCCCCTTTTTGGTGATTATGCCATGTGTAGGGAGTTTTCCCCTTACCAAATGTAGAGCCACCAACATCTACCAGACCATGCAACATTTGAAGCTTCACCCAACTCTCTCTCCTTGGCCAATGATGCACCATTTCATGAGGTTGATCCCTATATTCTATTAGCATGTTTGAATCACCCATTGTTAGCGTAAAAACTCTCCCGGCCAACTTTGACCATTGTATGCTCCTCGTAACCAAGCTATTAGAAATGTATACAAAGAGTAGAGAAATGTTCTCCCTTCAAACTAAGATATTCATTACCAACATAGTAATGGCAGCCAACAAACAATATCCTACCAAGCTTTTTGATAGACATCTTGGCTTGCTTTTGATTCTTCGCCCAATCTCCATGCACTCTAGGTCTCTTTTGGTTTGTTTTGTTTGGGCGAGGGCTTTGAAGCCAGGACTGCATCCTCCTGCACATCATCCTTATCAGCATGCACACACTCCTTCTCACTCTATGAGATGTAGAAGAGTGAGTAAGGTTAGTTGCAAGTTCCTTTGCTTCATCTGCCAACTCCTAATTGACTTATGTATCCTTCTTGGGGCGCTCCTTGGCAAAGTGGTCACACTATTTGCAAATATAACATGAATTGGGGAGTTGCAGAAATGAACCTAGACAACAACCTTGAAATCTTATTGGTCAAATACTTCCAAATACTCTAAGGGGCCCTGCATATGATCCCAATAATGGAAGTCTTCCTGTCTAGTTTAAGGGTACCAAAGGCAAAGGCATCAAAGGGGACTTAAAACACTCGACCAAGCACAATGGCAATTGAGGCCACCTCACCATCTAGCTAGATAGGTAGATATATAAGGGTGATCCCTATCTAGCACTCGTATTGCAAGACCATGTTGGGTGAGAGAGAAGGCAACCAAGCACACTAGCAATTGAGGCCACCTCATCATCTAGCTAGATAGATAGTTCTATAAGGGTGATCCCTACCTAACACTCGTATTGAAAGACCGTGCTGGGTGAGATAGAAGGCAACCAAGGCATAACAAGAACAAGGTTACCTTTGTAACCTATTGTGCACACCATAATACCTGATCTTTCTCCATATGCCAACCAAGCAAAGGCATGAAGAAACCCTAGACAACAAATTTGGACTGCAACATAAGTGGTTGTGAACCGCTAATTGTAAACTTCTCCTTAGAGGGGGGATGACTCATGAAATATAAGTACACACTAGCAAAGCCTAGTCAACATACCATTGCCGTTTGCATTATAGAGACAAAGCCATCATGATCTTGAAGCAAGTTTTGACAACCACAATTGCCTCAACTCTCTTCATGTCATTGATGATGGCTTCTTGTTTCCTTCTTAACCAAGTGCTCCATATCTACTATGTCAAGGATGCATGATCTCACCATTGCAGCATACTTTCCATCTTCATACCCCCTCCATTTAGGCACACAGCTTCCTTCCTAACCAACTAGCACTCATCTTCAATTGTCGCAAGGCATTTGCCTGCCTTAACTTAGCCCTACATGCATACAAGAGGAGGGAAAGATGACCATGTGTCTAACTCCCTTAATGGTGAGTCCTCAATCTTAGTTGTTAGTCGTGTTCTTTGTTACCAAAAACCTTCCTCCTAAATCAACCTCCACTTCACTGTTGAATTTGTTGTACCTTGAGTTTGAGCTTGGGTTCTCCAACATAAAGAAATTTAATTCACATCACTTAACATGGAATGTCACAACTTTATAAACAAATCTGCACTCATGACAATCAAACCACATCATTATGAACAACAAAATTTTTCCAAAGTCAACATTCAGTTCATATACAACCGCTACATGTACAAGCAACCAAATTGACAAAATAAAATCATAAAACAGGCATTGCCCACCAACACTACATGTTCAAACAGAAGATTAACTAGAATACACATTACAAACACACACAACTCATGACTTTATGAGAAGAACTATTGAGAACTCCATAAAGAACTCAATAGACACATTCATCTAAGAGCAAAAATGAAGCAAATAATTTTTTAAACTTTCTCTAGCAAAACTAAGTGTACAATATCAAGCTTTTCATGTAGCTCACTTGAGTTCAATTTAGTACTAATATTTGTTAGAAGAGAGATATTTTAATGTTGCACATGAGAATAGATTGAAATTTATCATCATCACACACACACACACACACACATTATAGATTATATTATTGTGGTGATGAGAAATTTAAAATGAAAAATAAACCATTCATCATAAATATTTTCATTTTATAATACTAATAGTATGATTCAAATTGCATAGCATTTAATTGTGTGTTATAGTATGATTCAAATTGCATAGCATTTAATTGTGTGTTATAGTATGATTCAAATTGCATAGTATTTTATATTATGTTGCAAATAACATACACAATGGTAATGCAAACTTACTCTGTATTGATAGTATTTTATATTATATTGCAAATAGCATACACCATGGTAATGCAAACTTACTCTATATTGATTGAAGAATCATAATGTCATAGTTAAGTACATCAACAAGAGACACTATTAATGTCCATAGCACATCACACAACAAAAGGAAGCAAAGGAAGAAATAAATGTTAAATAAGAAAATGCCAAAATTATAACAAAGATGTGTGCATAATGATGAGACTAGTCACAAGCACTTAACAAACATAAAACATAGAACCATGCTAGCATAGCAAAGAGTTGGCACTATACTCTCCTAGAATTCATAATTATGGGGGAATGTGCCCTTCCTTGCTAGTCAATAGCATTATACTTCATTGTAATGTTCTTTCTTGTTCTATTCTGTATTGTGACAAAAACCAAGACAAATAATAATAAATTTACCTAGATCTTTAGTGTTTAAGTTGTCAATACAATCGTAATGAGATATTGGTCTCAATTTAAAAATAAATCTTACTAATTTGCACTAACACTAAATCAGCATCAACATATACTCAAAATATGGCTTAATAATTTGCATTTGTTATTATAAATGACTTTATACATTAAATTCAAGATCAAGAATACCCTACCATCTTCATTATAAGCCATGAAGTAATTAATATCAAGGATGTGGAAATATATTAACTTTAAGAGTTTTTGCATCAGGTCCCTATATGAGCTTCCCATCACTAGGTACTAGAGAAGCACATGTATGCCAAATGAGACTCCACATTTGAATACCAAGTTGGACTCCACGACATAACCTATTCTTATAACTTTTTAACTTGAGGTTGAGATTATGATTGTAGATGAAATATTGAAGTACTTGGGACTTTTGCTAGGGACTAGGCACTTGCTTCTTCTATGTCCAAGGAATCCATCAAGAGTTATAGGTCATTGGTATCCTAAGGGACAACTTTGTATGCGACATGAGAGGTGGATTGTCATTTAATGTGATTTTGCAACTAGACTTCCAAACTACTAGAGAACTCTCAAGCCATTTGTGTTGATTGACAAACTTCCATGGGTCCATTCATCATCAAAGCATTGAAAGCCTTTAAACATTCATTCTAGATTTATTGTAAGTCAAGGCAAAAGATGTACTTTGTTTAGATGCTGATTTGCTCAATAATTGAGAATGTGTCTTGACTTAAAATATTGAATTGGTTGTGACTTTGTCATATCATGATGCCAATGTTGCTTTTTAATATATTCATACACTCAAATATAAGATATAGCATCAATGTCAAATCACTCCTTTGCAAAACCATTATAAGATATAACATGCTTGATGAGTTTTTTGGAGAGGGTATTCAAATAAGATGAAATTTTACTGCATAATGAATTTTTAGATCCGAAAGTTTTGAAGGAATCATATCTACCTTAATTATTGATTTTGGGACTTGCTCTCATATATTTTTGTACATATATATATTTGAAAGATGTCATAAATGATTTCACGTATTCAAAGCCACATTAGAATTTGATCAATCTTGTAAGAACGATCAGCATTGTCCAAGTCATCTTCATGCGAAACAATTCTTGGTAACATCTACAACATCTTGGTGATGAAAAGAGAAAAGTTTTCATTCTTTAATTTTCTAAAATCTTTTGATATGTCTGGAAACATGTCGTGTTCTTTTTTTCCATGCTCAAGCTTGTATTTTGAAAGATAAGCCTATAAGACATCGCAAAGTGTGCAATCACACCTACAACATCAATGTAAGACATCGCAAAGTGGGCAGCCACACCTACAGCATCAACATAAACTTGTGTGGACTTAAGCAAGTCCGACTACACAGTCTTGCATCATTGTCCAATCTTCCATGTGCACACATCGATACCCTTGGAGCAAACATCTTGCTTATTCTGTACACTAGGTTCTATAGTGCTTCCCATCTTGCCTTGCCACTACAGATCAACAAGAATTAAAGCTGGCAACGCGAGTGCTTGCATGTCCTTTGGGCACATGTAAGGCTTCAATAACATAACCCATACCTAGTAATTGCACTAAATCATAGTAATGTGATGATCCATGTCTAGCTTTGGAGCCCCAAGAGGAACACCAAGGAAAAGGGGATTCTACTGCAAGAAAATCTATCTTGTAACATCAATAAGATTTTATTTCATTCTTTAGATGACCAAAACAAGGAAAACAGCAAATCTTCACGCAGCATCATAATAGATATCTCCCACGAATTTGATAGAATCAACTATAATCTTTAACATCTTCATAGAATCCATCAATACAACAAAGAACATAAAAGAATACAACACTTTTGAATGGAAATCAATCACATAGTATTCATCTTCATTGTCTTCATAGTTTTCTCTCTCAATCTCTCATAGAAAGATACATTGTTTTGATAGAATTGGCTCTCTCTCTCTCTCTCTCTCTCTCTCTCTCTCTCTCTCTCTCTCTCTCTCTCTCTCTCTCTCTCTCTCTCTCTCTCTCTCTCTCTCTCTCTCTCTCTCTCTCTCTCTCTCTCAATGGTACATCATCTCCTCACTACAATACTCAATAATGGCACTTAATAATCCTTCTTAGGTCATGGATACACCTCCCAAGAGGTATGGGAGGTATGAAAGGGCACCAGAGCCACTATAGTGTCTCTTCATAGCTCATTACTGTCACTGTCACTTCGGTCTTCTCTTCAATCTTCAACAGGTGCTTCTTCCATTTGTTTTAGCTCTTTTGAACTTAGATTCATCCTTTCCAAAAGTTAGAAAACTTTCCCAAAGTCACACATACATTCTACAGAACACTTATAGAAGATCTACAGAACAAAACAGAACATGAACAGAGCAGAGACAAAATAGAGAGAGAAGCTCTACAGAAGGTCTACAGGGGGTTACAAAAGGTCATCAGAGAACAATAGATTATCATAACTCATACTAAAACCATTCCAAACTATCAAAAACTATTCAATAAGCTTTCAAAAAGTTTCAACCTTCATCAATCATCAATCCATACTTCATACATAATAAAATCAGAACAAAACAAAAGCTATACAGAAGGTATCAAAACCAATCAGAACCTCTCAAAACATCATAGAGCTTCATATTTCCACTAAGAATTATCGTGAGCTTCCAAAACATAATCAATATCATCCAAAACACTCTCAAACACTTCCAAAAACAACCAAACATCACTCAAAATCCATCAAAAATCAACCATTTAGACCTCAAAAACAACAAAAATCAATCAAAAATTCAATCTTTTTCCACTCTCGACATATCCCCACACTTAGAAAGGAAGCGTCCTCGCGACCTAAGGAAAAGAAGAATGTAAGCTCAATAAAGAGCTCAATTCGAACTTCTTTAGTATCTTCAATAATCACCCTAAACCACGACCCCAACGTATCACGTGTATCTAGGAAAGAATACAACTAAAGGAAAACACTGTTATGCATTAACACATCTTATAAAAAATAAAAAGTCATAACAAATTTGTAAAGGATATAAGAGGTTCCTCAGCTTTGCATCATAGGCTTGCCATCCACCATCACCATCAAGAATGGCACCTCTAAAAAATATATCATTAAGAAGCATAGAAGATACATTTAGGGATATCAGTGAAGATGATCCCTCTTGAAAGCTTGATGATTATAAAAGAAATCCATGGATAAAGACTCATCTACAAAAGATTTTGGAGGATTCTGAAAGAATTGAAGGCAGCACATTCTTTCTAGCAAGACAAGGTATCTACTAGGTAAACAAAGGGCATGAAAATATAGAACATCCAATTGTTGAGAATCAATGTTCACATTGACATTCATACAAAGTTTTAGAATGGCCTTTTGATCGTTACGGGAATGCCTATGCATATATGCTAGGTACCAAGCAAAATGGGTTGTCAATCTCACTGAAGGATCAAGAGATTGTGAATATTGTTGGGAAAAATGGAGATCATTTTGGTACGCTTGACTAGCAGTTGTCCAATCCCCTAGAATTAATGGCCAATTAATCTGTGGTCCTGTGAGAGAATCAGTTAAGCTCCATCCTCTTCTTCTTGGAATCTGCTGATCAAATCCTTCATATCCACTAACCAACTAAGGGGGTTGAGAAATAGAAGTGGTAGGAGATGGAAGAGGAATGAGTAAAAGAGGATGAAGAGATGGGCATGCAAAATCATAAAATGAGGAATAAGCTAAAGAAGGATTAGCTGAAAATTTAGGCGAATCAGTTAAGAAATGTGTTAATTGATAAGCAAGAAAAGTAGAAGGTATATGGATAGATGGGGAAGAACAAGGTAGAGAAGGAGAAAAGACTCGATCTTCAATGAAAGAACAACAGGTAAAGATTGGAATTTGGGAAAAACCCTAAGGTTGGAAAATGAGAGGTAAGATGGCTGTTGAGTCGGATTGATAAAGGGAAAAATAAGCATCATAGCAATGGGCCATTTGTTGATAATACAATGAGCTAGGAATAGACGGACCTAAAACAAATAGATCATCGATGGTAGGCATCAAAGAAGGATGAATCAAATGGATGGTTCTTGGAAAGATAAGCTAAAAGATCCACCCTCAATTGGTTAGTGTTCTGCACATGAGTAGAGGCTGTATTCTGTCATTGGTTTAGGACTACAGAATCAATCATTGAATGCTATAAAGTGTCAGGGAAAGTAGCCACTTTAGCATAATAGCACTGGAACATTTCATCTATCCTCAACTCCAAATGGTTGACATACAAGTTATCTTGCAAGACCACATTCCCTATATACCAAGCCATGTCTACATCATCTGAAATTAACATATCACCTCGTAGATACATATAAGACAGCAACATGGTATTCATCATCACAAATTCTTCAAGGACCATACGAACAACTTTTGTTAGCAAATCAAAAGACCAAGCTCCACTCCAACCATCCTCTGGAAGAGGAAGATCGATCGTTGAGAGCTTAATATAGAAGGCCAACTTCTGCAAACTGATAGTGGACAAAAAAATGAATGATCGAGAGGAACATACTCCTGAAATTGCTCAAATGTAGACCATAATAAATCCATCTTGGACTGCAATCTTTCCACTTTAGCTTGAAACAACAGACATAATGTGGTATGTCTCTGAAGAACTTCCAAGTCCTGCTGAGATATAGAAGGAATGTTGGGGACAATGGGACTTGGAGGAATGGACCGTGGCTATGCCAGTTGGTCCTTCAACTGTTTAATTTGGGAAGGTTGGGTTTCCGCTGTATTATGAGCAGTCTGCAAAGCTGACAGTTTCGTATCCAAAAGAGTCTTGAACTCTTGAGCTTCTTTGGACATTTTCTCTTCCTCTTCCGAAACTCTAGTGACCTCTAACTAAGCTTCTATTAACTGAGTTTTCAAAGAAGATATTTCTTTTCTCTAGCTCTCAATCATTTATGTATGCTGCTCCATTTGCTTAAACAAATTGGAAAGAGTGTCTTTAGCAGATGCTAACTCTATGGTTGCCTTATGCATATGGTCTTTGGATTGCATCAATTCTTCATAGAAAGAAACATATAACTGTTGAACACAAGCTATCACTAAGAGTTTAATAGAACTCTGGATGTCATTACAAAGGAAAGGAATGGCATCCTCTGACACTAAGCTATTCAGTGAAGGAACTCATATATCCAAAGAACCCTCTTGATGTTCCCTAAATAAGTTGTTGCAAGTGAGATAGACAGGGAGGTCACTTCCAGAGGTAGCAGGAACTGACACTGAAGGGATGGCTGGTGGAATTTTCTCTACTATGCACTTCAAGCGCTTGCGCTAAATGACCAATGGGGGAGGGGAGTCAATATCCTCTATGTCAATGGGTTCTGAATCTTCTGAAGGTGGAGGGGGAAGGACTGGATCAGATGGAGGAGAAGGTAAAACACCCTTCTCAAGGCCTGAATATGTCAAGAAAGCATATAAATATGAACCATAGGTTACATTGGTAACATTTCCTCTAGTCACCTTGACAAAATGATGGTCCATCTTTGTAAGAAGGTAAGTACTCCATTCAATGGCAACCCTTTTTAAAACCATCCTGGAGGCTATGAAGAGCTCTTTGGACAAATAGTGAGATGGTGTCTTGGCAGGCATGAACCTGTCCTGGAGAAATTGGCAGACTAGCTTTCTGAGAGGATCAGTCATCACTGAGGAAAGACAGTCCTAAAGTGTTAATCACCTTCTTGACATCAAGGGCCTCTTTAGTCTGCTTTTGTAACGGCTTAAGGATCTCTTCATTTGAGAATAACTATCTGGCTATGACGAAGGGTTCTCCTTTGTAGGGAAAAGATAAGGCCTTCCCTAACCCTCTAGGTGTCATGACCATGGAAGTACGACGAACTAAGCCCGATTTCTTACTGTATGACGCAAGAAACTCATCACAAAGGGCTGGATCGTCTCGAATCAGAGGGAGTGGAGTAGCCACAAAAGATGCAAGGCCAGCTTTCGCAATAGGCTCAAAAGTCAATAGGGAAGAATAATCCTTACTGATCAATGGGACATAATGAACAAGAGTAAGGGCTTAAGGCGCCATTCAGATGGAATAAATACACACACCACACACACAGACAATCACAGTGAGTGCTTGCAAAACAATAGAATATCTATCAAAAAGAAATCGATTAGAATAAGCACATACAGACGTGACTAATCGACTGACCACCCCAAACAATCCACATCCTAGAAAAAATTCGACATGACCCCTACATATATGTGATCGAAAGCTTCATGCTATGCAACAAATAGGCACTCGAGACCCCGTATCAAGCAAAAAAAAAACTACAAACTGCATCCGTAATCGTATCACATAATCAAACCATAATACCTCAATAACCCTCTTAGGACATAACCAGAACTTCGGTAAGCAATGACAGCTCAAAAGATTGCACATGTCTATCCCACGAAGAGTATTTATTGAAAAGGAAAAAAAGTACAGTGAAGGGAATGATTTTAGTGGAGGGTTCATTTTAATAAATTATTAACAATGGGTGAAATTTTATTAGGTTGTAAACCTTAATAAGAAAACTGCGGTTCATTTTTAAATTATTTGTTATGATTTATTAATGTGAAACGGTGCTTTTAACGAATCGCGGACTTCGATACCCAGACTTAGGTCTCTAAATGCATATTCATTGATTAAAAATTTAATGTGTTTGAAGTGCCCTTCTTTTTCAACGCATGCATTTTTGTGGACGACTAGTTCATTTTTATTTAAAATTAAGGTACCTCTGAAGCACAGGTAGCGTGTGCAAAGTGAACGACGGGTTGATTTTAATTTATTAGAAAAATGTATATTTGGCGCGAGCGTGCGTGCCATGGTAGTATTTAGGATTCATTCTAAGAATTAATCGTGAATTTTGGGGTAGTAGAAAATAAAAAATAAGAAGGAAAAAATAAAAATACCTCGAAGTGGATATGTATATATGCAATGAAATGGAATGCGCACGTCTCAATCCCAATATGCAAGTCAGCATAGTAGTCCAAAAAGGAAAAAAAAACCACGAACTAAAAATGATGTGACATGTCAATGCAAGGTTAGTAAAAGTATATTTGCTTGGTGTGCGCAATTTGTTTTGTTTTTTTTTTTAAATTGTGTTGTTAGGTTTTTTTTAATTATTTTAAAGGTGATATTCGATGTTTGTTTTTTTTAATATGATTAAAATAGAATAAATAAGACACATGAATATATTAAAAATTTTGATGGTGAGATTTCAGTAGTCCACTGTGAAAAAAAACTAGACCACCAGGTTTCAACAATGTTTCTAGATTTATCTAATAATTTTCAGCTTATTTTTTGAATTAAAAATGATTTTTTCATGAATTTAGATATTGAATTTAGCTTTTTTTTTCTTAAAATAAAAGTTCGACCATTTGACAAAGCATTTTTAGCATATGGAACATTCTAGGAATATTCAGATGAGTTGGTGGAATTTTTTTAAAAAAATTTGAAATTATTTCTGATTTTTATTGATTTTTTACTTAACTTTATTCAATTTTCAATGGATTTTGAAATATTTTTAATATTTGTAATTTATCTGAAAATTATTATCTACATTTCAACCAAGAAAATAAACCAAAAAAAAAATCACTTTGGTAAAGGATTTTTCAGCTATCTTTTGTTTTTTAATTGAATTTCTTTATGATTTTTTTTTAGGGTTTTTTAGGTTTATAGGTGTTTTCTCGAGTTTTTAAGCGGGTTTTGAAATTTAAAATAGGTACCCGGGCTTGCATGGAAACAGCAGAGCATGCACAACCGCATGGACAAAAGTCCGAACGCGTGTCCTCGCGCGTGAACGGGGCAACAACCACCGACACCACAACCACGCACAACGGTGTGTGACCGATCACAATGAAGACCCACAAGCCGCACCAAAAAGTCGACCGCTACACGCGAAGGGGGGGCATTACAGGGGTTTAAGGTTTAAGGGGCTTAGGTAGGGGGTGGGACAGGGGGCCAAAAGTAGACGAGGGGGCAAGGGCAGTGGAAGGGGGCCAAAGTAGGGGTGGGGTAATGGTAGGGAAAGGGGGTTAAATGTGGAGGTGGAGGTTAATTTAGGGGTAGGGGGATAAATGGAAGGGGTGGGGGGTAAAATGGAAGGGGGGGGAAGACCAGGGTGGGGGTCCACCACATGGTTCGTCATGGCATGCTTTCAATACTATGCCGCTTTTGTCTCCCGCAACACATCTTCGCAATACTTCATCTTTGCCTCTCTTGTACAGTGCACCGCCTAGCAAGGTGTAGGGGGCTGATTCTAACAGAAGCTTCTTCTTCTCATGGCTTTGGATACCAAGAGGATAATGTTGAGTTGCCAGGAGGATGACTATATCTGCACACCAGGGAGTAACTATTTCGACTAGAAACAAGGAAGCATCAGGAAGATCTGGATCATCATGTTCCTCTTTTGCAGTTTGAGGGACCCGTGATAGATGATTAGCTAGGACATGGGAATGCCCGGGCTTAGTGACCACTTCAAAATCGAACTCCTGGAACAAGACCAACCATCTCATCAATCGTCCTTTGACATCTGCTTTGTTCATCAAAAGGACAGGGCTTCATGATCCACCTAGAACTTGAAATGCGTTGATAGTAGATAGTGTCGAAACTTCTCTAGTGCAAATACCATTGCCAAGCACTCAAGCTATGTCGCTGTGTAGTTCCGCTCGTGGTCAATTACTTTCTGACTTGCATAATAGATTGGTTGATCTAATTTAGAGGGGGCCTTTTGACATAGGACAGCACCTAGCCCTTGAACTGATGCATCTGTGTGCACATGGAACTCCTTCATCCAATCAGGAGGCTGCAAAATAGGTGTTTGGATAAGGCACTATTTTAGGGTATTAAAGGCTTCTTCGCAGTCATCAGTCCCCACATCTTTCCTTAGGAGCTTCTGCAGAGGGGCTGCCTTGGTTGCAAAATATGCAATAAATCTTCTGTAGTAGCTCACATGGCCAAGAAATCCTCTCAGTTGCTTGAGGTTTGTTGGTACTGTCAATGCGGCAATCTTCTCAATCTTCGTCAGATCTGTTGCAATCCCTTGCGCAAAGACAATATGTTCCAAAAGAATTCTTGATGAGACACCAAAGACACATTTGTTGGGGTTGAGAGAAATCCCATACTCTTGGCATCTGCCAAAACATTACTCTAGGTGTCCCCAATGCTCACGTATTAAGCTATAGACACAGAAGTCATCGAGATACACCTTAATGAAATCATGCTGATGATTCTAGAAGGCAACCATCATTACTCATTGGAAGGTGGTAGGAGCATTACAGAGCCCAAACAGCATCACTCTATAGGCATAGGTTCCCCATTCTATAGTGAAGGTTGTTTTGGATTGGTCCTCTTCTGCGATTTGGACTTGGTTATATCCGCTAAATCCATCTAAGAGGGAATAAAGCTCATGGCCTACCACTGTGTCCAACAGTTGGTCTGTGAAAGGGATAGGAAAATGATCCTTCTTTTTCTTTGAGTTTAGCTTTCGAAAGTCCACACATATGCGAAGATTTCTATTCTTCTTGGGTACTACTACAATGGGCGAAACCCATTCACTGTTAGCCACGGGATAAATGAACTCGGCTTCAAGAAGCTTCAATAATTCGGCCTTCACCATAGCAGAATAATTAGGATTCATATGCCTTTGTCTTTGCCTCACAGGTTTGGCATCAAGCTCTAGGTTAATGTGATGTTGGCGTACTGTGGGATCAATCCCCTTTAGATCTTTATATGACCAAGTAAACACGTCTAAGTTCTCCTTTAGTAGATCTCGCAGGACCACTAGTTCTTCTTCTGGAAGATGGAGACCCACTTTCAGGTGACGTTCAGTATCGTCAATATCCAGGAACGTCACTTGCCTTTCACCTTCCACTTCGCGGATAAATGTCTCATGGATTGCTTTTGAATAGAGATCTAACTCTTTCAAGGGAGTAGTGTCATCATCTGATGTTCCACCAGAACTAGCGTCCTCCTTTTGGACAGATGACTCATTTGTCTGTTAAGATTACTGGAAGAGTATCACAGCTTTGGTTGTTTCTGTGTAAGTATTGATTTCTTCTAGACTTAGGGATTCATCTTCAGAGGATGTGTCCCGGAATGTCACATAGCACGGACCTTCTATAAGCCGTGGCTCTAATGGCTCAAGCTTCTGTTGACAAGTAGCATCATCATCATCATCTTTTCTCTAGAATGAATAGTCAGGGCGATATGAGCCACTGGTGAAATTAATTTTTATACCTTTGATCCATTGCTTATACAGATTCTGGATACTTTGTGGTCCATTGGTCAACCCAAATGGAACAATGGTTATTCCATCCAACACCCCAAGATCTTCGGCCTCTAAGGTCTCTATAGGGACATCAACAAGATCGTCCACTACCAAAGGAACTTCTTCATATGTACTTTCATAACCTGCTTCGTTTTCTTCCTTATCATTTTCATCCTCTTCCTCTAGAGGCTTTGTCTCTGCTTCTGTAGAGGCTCTGTAGGAGAAGAACAGATCTTCCGTCTCTGCGTCTACTTTTGCTTCTACTTTTGTCTCTGGCTCTATCTCTGCTATTGTCTCTGCTTTTGACTCTGCCATTGCCATGTAACAGGGAGAACAATACATCCATGCTTATATCTCGCGGTCAGAGGTGATTTCAGAAGTCAATTCAGGTTGAGGTAGGAGGTATTCTCCCATGGACAAAGACTTTGCTTCCTTTGGTAGTTGGCTTATAGTGCCCACTGTTAGGGACTGTGCCTCTGTTTTCTTGGGAAAGATCTGTTTAACAGCCTCTTCGTCTCTTGATGTACCATCTCTTACTTCATTGGAGGAGTTTGTTATGACTTTAATGGATGTGGATCCATTACCTTTTTGCAATCCATACAATTTTTACACCACTTTATTAGGTCCTCTACCTAGGGTTAGAGTGTCTTTAAACCAGTCCGTCCTGGCTCTTGCTTCAAAAAGCCAAGGTCTTCCCAACAATAGAGGGTATGAGGTCCCATAAGAATTTGGTTTGACCACAATATATGTCAGCCAATAGTCTCTTCCTACTAGAGTTGTTTTTACATATGGGAGGATGCCCAATGGTTTGATTTTGCTCTGGTCTGCCAATCTGATAAGCCACTGGGTAGGTTGCATTCCTTGCAAACCTAGATCCTTCATTGTCACATCCATCATTATGTTTACTGATGATCCTCCATCAATCAATGCATCTAAATAAAGTATCATTCTATCTATACACTAATCTCTGGGTTTCGAGATCTAGAAAGGCGTTAGCCACATCCACTTCCTTCATAGGTTCTGAGGCTTTGTTGGACTTTGTTGTTATTGGGGGAGCAATCCTTAGTCCGCGTCTTCTTGTCAAGATGCTTTTGAATCTTTTTTGGCAACTGGGAGATAGCATCAGCAACTGTCGGAAGGTTAGGTTTGGCTTAAAGGTGTCTAGGTCTTTAACCAAATCATACTCTTTGATAGGATCCACAAGCTTCTCCAGCCTGCTGGGGAATGGGGCTACACCCATTTTCATCTTTCCTTTTTCTTCTAGCAATGGCAACATCAGAACTTCTTCTGTTTTTGGAGGTGCTTCTATATCATCTATCTCTTGAACCTCTGGTCCTGTCTTTGTGACTCTCTGTGGCACTGCAGTGCTCTGTACTGCACTGTTCTGTCCTGTACTTCTTTGTCCCTCTGTTGGCAGGTTGAACTTCACAGTCTTGGCAGAGGAGTTGTTCTCTTTCTGGACAACTGGTTCCTTCTTCTTCGCATGCATGATAGCGGCAACTTCCAACTCTACCAAGTTGGAGGCAATCTCCTGTGCCTTCTGTTGACTATCAGTGGCATTGGCCTTGACAAGGGCTAGACTTGGATAGTCCTTTGCAATGCGGCCTTCTCCTTTGCATTGGTTGCATAAGGGCTTGTGATCCACAAATCTTCTAGGGTTTGGATAATTTGGTGAGATATAACCCTTTTCTCCACATCTGTAACATTCCACCTCGGATCTCTGATCACCGCCAGACTGTCATCCTCTGTAACTTTGAGAGGGAAACCTCCATCGACCGAAATTAGGACCAAACTCCCTAGGCTTTGGTCCAATGTCCTTCATTGTCATTTTAGATTCTAGTAAGTTGAATCTTGCATTTTCATCTTTCTGTATTCATTCATACATCTCTTTCAAAGAGCAAATATCCTCTATATGGTTCTTCCGTAAACAGTAGGAACCGAAAGCTCCAGGAATGGTTGGTTTTTGGGTACATTCAGCGGCTAAATGTCCCACTTGATGGCACTTTTCACACCATGTATTAGAACGTATCACATCTCTCCCAGCTCCCGCGAGAGTGGATATATTGGTAGTATTCACATTCAGTGTCTGTAGCTGCTCTGTAATCACATCCATAAGCTCTTTCTTGATGCGACTGAGTTGGTCCTTCAGATTTTCACGTCCTGAAGTACTTGTAGTAGGGTTTTGGGAAGCTTTTGTAATTACTACATACACTGGTTGGGTTGATCCAGAGGGTCCTCTATTCTGGTTATGATTCAAAGCTCCTGTTGAGACTTGGGTTGTTGATTCCAGTTGGTAGGGTTCCACTGTTGTTGAGTCACCATTGGAGGAATTGTTTGAGGCCATTGTTGTTGTGGTTGAACCATCATTTGAGGCACTATTGTCTACGACGACCACTATGGATTAGGTGCACTGTATTTCGGCATTGTTTGCATTTGGGGATAGGGGTGGGGAACTGTCCCTGGGACTGCATTTGATGGGTATACCATTCTTGGCATGGAAGGAGGTAAGACTCCTCTTCTTGGAGTCATTGACAGCCTTGCTTCGAGTTCGTCATACAATCTTGCACCTTCCACTGGAGCTTGCTGATTGATTGGTCTTCTCAATTCCACGAACTTGCAAACTTCTGGTTGTAGGCCTCTGAGGAACACTCCTTTCTGGATACCTTTATCCAAATTATGGTTAGTCCATCTCTTCAATATGGATTCCATTTGCGAGACATAAGTTTCTACTCTTTCTCCCCAGGATTGGCTTAGGTTCATGAACTCCTCTCGCATTCGCTCTTCAAAACCTTCACCCCTAAATTTAGTGAGGAATGCCAACTTCAAGTCGTCCCATGTGCCAAAAGTTCCTACTACTTGTCTCTCATACCATTGAAACGCTGCGCCTTTGAAAGTGGTAGGGAAGATTGCTAACCAATGCTCAGGGGTTCTTGCATTGTTAGCCACACATGCTACCATAAACTGTGGTACATGAAGATCAAGGTCTTCATTGTACTCTCCCTTAAAATTTGGCAATAGGGCTACATTTGTTGTCCTGACATCAATATTTCTGGGACTAATTTGACTAGAAAGGGGACCTTGAGTTGCCATGGGGACTTCTGTAAAGAGTGATTTTAGGGCATCAAAGGAGGCTTCTGTCGCAAGCTTGTTCTCACCCTTGATTCTTGCCTTCTCTCTTCTCACGTACCTCTGGACTCATTCTAATGCTTACCTCTTGATTGCGTCATTCATCAGGGAGTTGGCTCCAACCAGTTGGTGTGTACTCAATAGAATAGAATCAGAGAGGGGCTTCAGTCTTTGGAGGATTCTCTGGCCAACATCTCTTCTACTTCCTTCTTTTCAACATCCCTGAATTTAGCTTTAAAATCACTATAGAGGGGGAGATATTCTATTCTGAAAGTATCAAAACTCATTCTTCTTAGGATCGTTATTGTGCCATCGTCATAATAATGCCAACTTCTGATGGTTTCAATAGTGTATGTTGTAAGGAATACTCTATCTACCAACTTCGAGTGGGTTGCTAATTGGACAAACAGAAGATTGTCAGAACACCAAGCATCCGTATCTTGTTGTTGAGTATTCACGAACAAATTCCAACTCTTTTCTTTCTTGTTTTTGTGAACCTCCACTTACCACGACTCCTAAAGCTTCTTCACGATCTCCCACTTAATGATGTGTAGAAACTTCTCAATGAATGCCAAATCTTCCATGGATGGTCATTCTCTCTGTTTCTGCTCTTCAATTTGTTCCCAAACAATTTGCCACCAAGATGCAAGTTTCTATTGCTTCAACAAGAAGAGCAAATAGTCCACCACATAGAGCTTGCATCATAATGGTAATATGTTTTTGTCATTGTGGGATAAACTTATTGTAGAAAGTGGCTTTGATAATGAGAATCTCCAACTCTTCAATGGAAG
This sequence comes from Lygodium microphyllum, assembly GCF_053477565.2. Classification (NCBI taxonomy): domain Eukaryota; kingdom Viridiplantae; phylum Streptophyta; class Polypodiopsida; order Schizaeales; family Lygodiaceae; genus Lygodium; species Lygodium microphyllum. Next base: position 147,165,667 of record NC_141145.1, read on the forward strand.
AAGGAACTTTGCAAACATCCATTGAATTCTCCTCTTCTTGGAAATGCCATTTCCTTCATTTTCAGCCTCTTATGATGCTTGTTGATGGCAAGTTTCCTCAGCTGCGCACTAAAAACATGGAGCCCCAAGAGGAACACCAAGGAAAAGGGGATTCTATTGCAAGAAAATATATCTTGTAACATCAACAAGATTTTATTTCATTATTTACATGACCAAAACAAAAAAAAACAGTAAATCTTCACACAGCATCATAGTAGATATCTCTCACGGATTTGATAGAATCAACTATAATCTTCAACATCTTTATAGAATCCATCAATAGAACAAAGAACATAAAATAATACACCACTTTTGAATGGAAATCAATCACATGGTATTCATCTTTATTGTCTTCATAGTTTTCTCTCTCAATCTCTCATAGAAAGATATATTGTTTTGATAGAATTGGCTCTCTCTCTCTCTCTCTCTCTCTCTCTCTCTCTCTCTCTCTCTCTCTCTCTCTCTCTCTATATATATATATATATATATATATATATATATATATATATATATATATATATATCAATGGTACATCATCTCCTCACTACAATACTCAATAATGGCACTTAATAATCCTTCTTAGGTCGTGGATGCATCTCCCAAAAGGTATAGGAGGTATGAAAGCGCACCAGAGCCACCACAGTGTCTCTTCATCGCTCACTATTGTCACTGTCACTTCGGTCTTCTCTTCAGTCTTCAGTAGGTGCTTCTTCCATTTGTTTTAGCTCTTTTGAACTTAGATTCATCCTTTCCAAAAGTTAGAAAAATTTCCCAAAGTCACACATACATTCTACAGAACACTTACAGAATATCTACAGAACAAAACAGAACATGAACAGAGCAGAGACAAAACAAAGAGAGAGGCTCTACAAAAAGTCTACAGAGGGTTACAGAAGGTCATCAGAGAACAGTAGATTCTCATAACTCATACTAAAACCATTCCAAACTATCAAAAACTATTCAATAAACTTTCAAAAGGTTTCAACCTTCATCAATCATCAATCCATACTTCATACAGAATAAAATCAGAACAAAACAGAAGCTATACAGAAGGTATCAGAACCTCTCAGAACATCACAGAGCTTCATATTTCCACTAAGAATTATCGTGAGCTTCCAAAACATAATCAATATCATCCAAAACACTCTCAAACACTTTCAAAAACAACCAAACATCACTCAAAATCCATCAAAAATCAACCATTCAGGCCTCAAAAACAACAAAAGTCAGTCATAAATTCAGTCTTTTTTCACTCTCAGCAAGCCTTATCACCCTCGTAAGAGGATTGAAAGTGAGTATTAATCCTCATCAAACATACATTAGTATGTCTAAAAATATATGGGGATATATAATATTTCAATGAAGTGATAATATCACCAAAGGTAGCAAGGCTAAAATTGCAACGAATTTTAGGATGGCCCCAAACCAACGGCATTAGCAACCATGTACCTAGTAGGGATTCAAGCATGCTTTTGCTCATCGAGCCAAAATAAGGTCAAATTTCTCTCACAAGTTCTTCAGACCCTGCCAATCATCGTTATTCCCTAATCACACCCATGGACAATGAACCAGATATAGTATAATACGAGAATAATCATATTAATGAAGCAAGCTACTAAGAATGACATATCAAATTACGATGGACCAAATCCAGTATGAGATAAGAATATTCATATATTAATGCAGCAAGCTGACAAGAATGACACATCAAATTATGGTGCATAATCTCCCTAATAATGGCAACAATGTGGCCTTTGAGGTTTATCATGGAATTGAATTAGGGGGATTATGGCAAGCCGTTGTAGCTTGGTGCAATAAAGAAATTGGCCCAAAATCCAATCCAATATGGATTGGCATTGTTACTGACTTGTTGAGCTCAAGATTCAATGCAATCCTTGCACTGAGTGCTACTCACAAGACTTGCTGGTCTTTAGAAGTACCAATTTGTTGATCTTCCACTTTCTCTACTTTTGCAATATGAACAATGAGAACTTATCAACGTCTCCAAAAAGTAGCGGCACCAAGACAAATGGTACTACTAGCTTGAAAACTCAAAAAATAGCCATCAAAGTCCATATCGCAATTGAAACTTCCAAAGGGTCTAGATAAAGCTATGAAATTGCAAATCTGATGCTAGAGTAGAGGAGGTATTTGCTTTATTGCTACCCCACTACCTTGAGAACTAAGGACCTTGAGAACTCAAAGAACTCAAAAAATAGCTAGGAGAGTCCCCATCTTACTGTAGGTTCTATCTTTATTTAGGCTTTGCTTTTTGTTTTGACATATTTTTATTACATGTTTAACTATATGTTGTTTTTCTTTTATCTTTTTCTTGGTCTCTTTGCCTGGTTTTGCAAAGTTTTTTAAAATTTAAAAAAAATAAAAATCAATTGAATTTTTTTAAAAAAGCAAGTTTATTTTGTCGCTTCTCACTTTGTGTAGAACACAATGCTGCAATGCAAAAGTAATGTGCATGCATGTAAGCTCTCTTTGAAAGCTTAACCCTTCGACTGCTCCAGTGCTTGACATGCTACTCTCCAACGAGTGACTCTTGACATGTTACTCATGCATGAGTATCGTGTGCAACAGTGTGTCTCCAACAAGCGATGCTTGACATGTTACTCTTGCATAAGTGGCATGTGCAACAGTGTGTCTCCAACGAGTGACACTTAATATGTTACTCTTGCACGAGTACCGTGTGCAACAGTGTGTGATGAGTACATGTGCGGTACTACAACGTGCGCTTGCAATGGCTACTCCAACAAACAACAAACATGCTATCAACCAACTTGACTATCAGCCAATAAATGAATAAGGTCGTTTAGTATTAGTAGTATTTGTAGTAGTTAATAGTTAATTATTAGTTGCAATATTTGTAGTTAGACTTATTAGTAGTATTAGTAGTTGTAGTATTATTAGTTAATTAGTTAGACTTATATAGTATTAGTACCATTTGTAATAGTTAATAGCTAGTTATTAGTTGTAGCATTAGTAGTTAGACTTATTAGTAGTATTAGTAGTTATAGTGTTATTAGTTAATTAGTTAGAATTATGTAATATCACTAGTATTTGCAGTAGTTAATAGTTAATTAGTAGTGAAACAAAAGGAAAAGTAAACAAGCTTTCAAACATATGGAAAAAACAAAAGCGTAACAAACTTTCAAACATATTGAAAAAACAAATTGTATTTTTTTAAACAAACAGCATATTTTGAATGGACGAGGGAATGGCACCTTCCCCCATAATTATTGAAATATGAAGAGACCTCCTATGCTAACTTTTCGACATGCTATATAACATGTTTTTTCATTTCATTTATTTTTTGAAGTATTATTAAGATTTATTTATTTTATTTATTTAAATTATTATTAATCAATAAATTTAAAAATTATCATTCTCGCACGTAAAAGAGATAAACTAATTATTTTTAATATATAATTACGAAGTATAGCATATTGTTTTCATGAACATGTGGAGTATAGTTGAATGATTGTTCTCATCAGCATCAATGGATGCTACACAAAAACAAAGTCACTAGGCATCCTTCATGACTTCTAAAAAACTGAAAACTATGGCTTGTAGAAAAACATCATTAAAACCCTTTGTTGCAACTTGGTACGACATAGACAAATTCAAATCATCTTGGGCAACAAAATGTGAAAGCATCATTGGAACACTAACAATGTGCACATCCTATGGTATAATCACAATGCAACACCATGTTGCCATCACGCAAAAGAATAATGCATCTACACAAGAAATACAATGATGCCAAGAGGCATATTCCACGATGGATTCCGTGAGTTTTTAATTCCATGGTGGATTTCGTGAGGTTTTGTGGTGGATTCCGTAAAACTATATTTATTTGTCGGAGCTTGTACACAAGGTGGATTCCTTGTGTGAGAAGTTGACGAGGATGCCTGTCCTTTTCGGGTGTTATGTTAATTTACTGTGCACATGAGTGATTCCATGGCGGGTGATTTCACAAAATACATATTTAAATTAATGGACGTTTATGAGTCTAGAGTGCACTCGTATTAAATTAAGGTTAGGACAAAGTTCCAACCTATTTATTTATTTTGTAGTTGAACACTGCTAGGTATTCACTTTTGTCAATATAATTTTATTATTTTCTAACAATTGTGAATGTTTGATGTGTAGAGCAGGCGATAATGGCGTTGGGAAGCACTCGACGATAGCGTGTATTCAGATTACTTAGAAAAAATTATCATTTTTGATGGGTGTGCATCTTCTTATCATTAAAGGCGTGGCGCTAATATTTATTTAGGCATGCTTATTTATTGAAGCGCTTGACAAATATTTATTATTTTGTATGCACATGGGCACTCGCTTTAAATATTTCATTATTGGACATTGTATTTGGGCACAGCCTGACTTTTGGGCCACCCAACCACTTTATTCTTTATTTGGACTAAAGCAAACACAAAAGCTAAAGCATGCTAATTGTAAAATTTAGATATTTTTAAGCTTTGAAATGAATAAATTTATAAATACATGCCTTGTGAAGTGCTCACACAAGGCATGGGGAGAGATTGTACCCAATTTGTCTCTTTTCTTCATGTCATGCAAATCTATCTTCTTGTTTTTTGAGCTTAAGTAGAGTTCTTTTGTTCTTGGAGACCTTCTGGTGCTCGCTACGTACACATCCAGCATCCGATTTATGCACCATACACATAACAATGGCTTTTTCAAGCACTATTCTCATCATTGCATGCCAACAACATGAAGTTAACATGATGATAACAAAATGACGACCATGTCTTGTGAACAAAGAAACAAATACGTGGTCTCACTAATACTTGACCACATAAAAATGAATACATGGTCTCATTATTACCAAACTACACAAAACGAATTCCCAACGCGAAGTTGTTACAACTTCAACTCTTGAGCATCATTGATACATTCATCTTGATCTCCAAAATGACAATAGCAATTACAATCGGAACTTTGGACCGTCGATCAATTCTTGATAACCCTCTAGTCTCTTGAAATGATGCATCACTTTTACAACCATCTACTAGAATTGACTTGCCTACATTTGATATTGCGGATGTATTCACTTTCAACATACTACATAATCCACTGATCTAGAAGTACATGGCTATAACAAAAAACATCCATATCGAAGGACGTGGCTTTGCATCCTCAACAATCTATCCATCAAAATGATTCTAGAGCTCCATCATGAAAGCTCTCCATTTGATCCAATCCTCCAAGCAAAACACGAGAATGAAAGAGGTTATAGTTTGTTCGACAATATAGTCAAGCCAAGTCAACAACAGACGTTCCAAAGAGTCGATCACCACAAGTTCGCATGCGTCATATTATGGACTATTAATTGTCTCATAGAAAGAACATCAACATTTAGGACAAATGGCTTACCTCTACAAGAAGCTTACCCGATATCACCTTGGAAATTGCAATGTTTCTGTTCCTATTCCCACTTGGCCATGGCACCTATGATGGCAACATCTATCTTAGTGAATACATCAAGATGCAAGCATCAACCCTATTCTTTGTGTACACCTTACACAAGCTTTACATCCTGATTCTATACCAGCAAAAACAAGTTGTCTTGATCACGAATAGTACAAGCACAACTTGCCTACAAAGGGACATCAATAACTACATGCACGCAAACAAGAACAGTTCCAATGAGAAGGCCATCAAGCACATCCTCTACTACTGTGTTTCCGCTTTCATACCAAGATTCCCATCTTGGCACTAGCGTAACTTGAAGGACCTTATCACAATGTTCGATGTATGGGGCATGCCTCATTTATTTTCTTCCTCACGTTCAATGCAAACGATATCATAAGTACAAGGTGGGTAGAAATCAACAAGTTGAAATGCATTGCAAAGGAGTTCAATCTTGAATTCTCATGGAAATACTACTACTTCAAGTGCACCATCCTCTTCCACACCAAATTCCACCTTTTCTTCAACCATTACATTCTTGGCAGAGCTACTTACATCGGGCACGTCCAACACCATGTCATTAGGTATGAGATCCAACATAAGGACTCCTTACATACACTATGGTTACATGAGGCAGACATTGCAAATATAACAAATGAGATATGCCTATACATTCCATCCAAGGATGATTAGTGCAGTTTGACAAGAAAACTAAGAGCCCTCATCAAATTCATAGGTATCGTTGTGCCTGCTACATAAGCAAAAGTAACGGCCACAGTAAATGCAAGTATGAATTTTTATATGCCTCAGGTGACGATTTGGAACCAACACACAATAGACCTTGAAATTTAACGATATATCTACTATTGTCTTGGAGAGGAGCACCAAAATGTTGTGCCATATCACCCAATGCTATTGTTCCTCTAGGGATTGCACATGAATATTCAACGAGTAACAAACTCTTCCATCTCTTACTACCTACTCAAGTACACAATGAAGGTGGAGGTCATCGAAAAGTTAAAACATCAAGACAGAAGATGCCAAGAGACTGAGACTGAAGACTTGGACTCAAACAAGCAAAAAGTAATTTCCACTGCAATATTATGCAAGGCAATGTCACTCTCCAAAGTGATTATTGCACGTATATCCTAATAGTCACACAAAGTGAGTTTGTCGAGTACATTGACAACTCCCCTACACAAATATGACAATGCAAGCTCACAAGGACAGTGAATATCATCATGCACCATGTAAACCTTTATTGTGCCCAATCGTCGAGCTTAGAGCATGTAACATTCTATCACTACCACAAAAACAACATCACCAAACACACCACTACATCTAATCTCGAACCCACTCTTCACGACGCTTATGGCAATACAATGGAGAAACATCCTAGATTGGTAGGATTCATTGATTTTCATACAGGCCACTAAACTGAAGGTTTCTACTTTAACACATTACATCCTAGATTGGTACGATTCACTGATTTTCATACAGGTCATTAAACTGAAGGCTTCTACTTTAACACATTACATCTAGTATAGTTGCAAGAGACAGACAAACGCTACATTACAATAAGAGAAGCTGATGCAATCATCATCGATAAGATGACCATGTTAATAAGGACAACATTCGATATAATAGTGCACCAAATAGTGAGCATCTGCCAAAGGCTTGCTGCTCCGTCCATTCAACAAGAAGCTCGTGATACTATTTGGCAATTTTGCACAATTGCAGCCTATCTGCAACCACCAAACTGAGTTCTACAAACAATGTCACATCACCTCCTAAAAAGCAACACTTTCTAAACCTCGGTTCTCGACATGCACATGATCTACCATTCCTACAATTTCTACAAGTGATCAGGCATTATTGTCCAACAAAGCGAGAGATACATGAATGCTTACATCAGTGCGTAATCGATGAGGACGTCCTAGATTTTGTAAACCAAAAAACAACAATCATATGCATACACAAGGAAGATGTTCACAACTACAACAAGCACATTCTACACAAGTACTACAAAGCTAAACAAATCTACACCACCAAAGTTTATACAAATGCAAACAATGAGCTAGCATTGCAAACCTGGCTACATGATAAGAACTTCGACGAGATAGAGGAGATAGCTATTGAAGCAATTACAATGATAATTGAGAACATTAACCTCACCATAGATGCAACAAGTAGTGCGATGTGTAAGATCAACTATATTGACACGTCAAACGACAAAATGATATCAGGAATCCATTTCATGATCCAATTAACGAACCAACAACTCACCTTGTGGTACAACAAGCACCAACACAAGGCATTGAATAGCAAGCGATACTATAAATCCACGTACTCATTGACACTTGCATACACAATCACTAGTCACAAATCACAAGGAGCCATAGTCAACCAAAAAGCACTTCTATACATAAGAAGCGTGTTCCATCTAGACTAGTCTACGCAATGCTCTCTCGTATAATCGAAAGAAGAAATTTGCGTATCATCAACCTTCCAAATCCATCTGCTTTCACTTCAATACCTTTCCTAACACCATGGCACAAGTAGAGACACAACACATGCCAACAAAAAATAAACAAAGATTAAACACAACACATTCCATCACACAACAATCTCATATGCTTCTTGTAGCAGGCAATAACACAATCTTCTAAACCGTGTTCCAAACGTTGTTTATTAATATACTAATGTATTTTTCTAATTTTATTTTTCTCCTAATAGATTTATTAGCATACTAATGTGCTTTTCTCATTTTCTCCTTTACATATACACATCACCCATCAAGGCGAAGATAACTCTAGAATAGGTACACACAATCCAAACAATACTTGGTGTATAAAAATACAAATATATTACTTGAGCTAACCACATTGATCTATACATACGGATGTTCCAGCTATACATTCAAAACCATAAGAACTGTCCTGCAAATACACAAAATTGTAGGTACATAATGACAAACCAGATGAGAATGGCAAATGTTGCTCGATAAAAGCTAACTCTGATCCATTCAACAACATAAACTATTTAACATACAAGTTCTCAAACAAAACTTCTCAAATAGTTTTTTTCTTTTAATAAATATCAAATTTTCTCGTAAAAATACAAACAAAAGCAAACTAAGAAAACCAAACTTCTACCTGCACCAAACTTGTAGCCTCAACCATTGCAAGTCTTGCCACCAACTCAAGTACTTCCATATCACCTAGCATTTACAATATAAGATACAAGAAAAACAACAAAAAGTAGGTAGGACAATCGACCAACGTCGAGAAAAGAATCCAACAATATCGAAAAAATCCCATCAAGAAAATACAAAAAGACACAAACATTCCAACCATTCAAGGATAACTTCAAAATAAATATAGAAACAATTGTTGATAGCATAAACAAGGTTAAGAATTTTGAGCAAACCACCTTCTGTAAGAAAAATACAACCGTGACAAGGTACAACTACCTGTACATGAAAAGTTTTTTTTTTAAGAAAAACCATCATGTATCAAAAAAGAAAATACATGAATTGACTCAAAACTTTCTTTCCAGAAAAGGAGTACAATCTTTACTTCTTTCTCAAAAGGAGAATTTCCTAGCATAAAACAATGATACAGCTACACACACGTAAATACCTCGATACTTCTTTAGAAGAAAGAGGAGACTCGTGTAAAACAGTAGCTTGTCCACTTGTTTTTACTATCCCGTCCAAAGGGGCAAAGAGTACTAACTGCCCTACTTTCAGGTCTCGATAGGACCAAGAATTGCATATGGAAGTTCATAATCATTTGATTAGCTAAACTTTGTCAACCTGGTTTACCAGTGCAAATTATTTTCCTTTTCGTATTGGAAAAGGAGTATAATCATTACTTCTTTACCCAAAAGGAGATTTTCCTAGCCCAAAACGATAATACAGCTGCTGCGCACCTGTATACCTCGATTTTTCTTTTGATGAAAAAGGAGTCTCATGTTAAGCGTGAGTTCGTCAGTTGATAACTACTCTTAAATCATTTTTCTTTTCTTTTTGGAAAAAGAGTATAAATCTTTAATTCTTTCCCAAAAGGAGATTTTCTTAGCCTAAAACAATGATACAGCTGCGCACCTATATACCTCGATCCTTCTTTTGATGAAAAAGGGCACTTATGTTAAGCGTGAACTCGTCAGTTGTTTAACTACCTCTGTATCCAATGCGGCAGAGAGACCCATCAGGTCTCGGTCCTAAATCGTATTTGCCAACGTCAACAATCTTTACAGTTTATAAATGTAAGAGTGAGTTCGCGAAGCTTTTAACGACGACTGGAAGCCTTTTTGTTTTAACTAACTCGGCATCGTGTTCATACGAAGCTTCAAGCAAAAACTTTTGGCGAAGACAGGAGAGACTTCTTTTCAGAAGTTACAGAAATTTGTGACGCTGCGTTATATGAGCTCCAAAACACGCCAGCACGTTCGCTTTTGTTTAGTGCTGTATCCAGCTACAGTTTACGCAAAGAAGCCTAATACTAGAACTTGGAAATCATCTCTATATTTAGGTTCCCCAGAGACACATCCGATATATTCAATATCTCTATATATGGGTTCCCCAGAAATACATCCGTGATATTCAACGGTCTTTTAATTTACTTTGCTTGATATATTCAATATCTCTATATATGGGTTCCCCAGAAATACATCCGTGATATTCAACGGTCTTTTAATTTACTTTGCTTGATACAATTTAACACCATTCGAAGACAAAAAAAGACACATTTGCCATTGGACGAGGCCTTTTATTTTTGTATTAAGTTTTTCAACACTCCGTCAGATATTGGCTCCCAATCAAAAGGGCTCCAAGCAGATTGACTCCCATCAGACAAACACGTATTTGCCATTGGACGAGGCCTTTTATTTTTGTAATAGAGTTTTTCAACACTCCGTCAGAAGTATTGGCCCCCAATCAAAAAAACATAGGGGGCACAACGGCGGAAGAGTTTGCATGGGCATTTTCTTCTTGATATCAGCTTACATCCCGATTCATATAAATAAAACAAGATTCTATAGAGTTTTTTCCTTTTTGTGGCTTGCATATAAGTTCAAGGCACATCATTCGAAAGAAACTTTTCTCGTGAGCAGCTTGCCTCTGACCAAAAATTAAGACAAGCTAAACAATTATGGGTATGTACACTTATGAGAAAAAATTTGGCTGGATTATCCAAATCGATCCATGAACCAGGCTCCTTCGAACCCAGAAGTTAATAACCTTAGTATGTAACCCCAGACAACGATCAGTGTAGCACACCAGTTCAGGGCTCTGAGGGGAAGCATATGGTGCGAGCTTGATAGGATATAGATCCCTACGCGACCTTTGGGCGAGGCAGTCACCAGGGTCCAAAATTTGGTCAATTTCCCACTCATAGAGTTGTCGGCAAGCCAGTACAGATGTCAATCAGACCACAAGTATCACATGCTGGCCAACTGACTCTCCTTAACCTGCAAAATCCATCTTTGTGCAAAACAACCACCGTTGCAATCCGATCACACAAGCAATTGGTATAAATGCGACAGTTCACCCATAGCTGAAAGATCTTGACAATCCTTTTCAGAACAACACAAAGGAGTTGCTGAAAACTGTTGGTTCATAAGGACCAACCACATCTCCTGAAATGCGTCCTGCAAAATAGTTAAGAAAGTTTGGTAATCCATTCCTAAAACAAATATCGGACTGAAAATTATGCCTTGTGTGCACCCATTCCTAAAACAATGATCAAGACTGAAAATATGCCTTGTGTGCCATACTGTGAGCAGTAGTAAGCACCTATGACCCAGCTAACCAGGTTCAGACCACACCGTTTTCCTTTTTCCCCACCCAACATTCTCAATTGCCCAGCACTGTAACAGTAAAAAGAAAGAAATTTATACTATTACACTATCTCAACTGTGGCAAAGTGATTCATTTGCCTACCTGCACTTGGCACATAGCAAAAGACCCAGCTCCAACATTAATTCCAGGCCGAAGTGGATCATCAATCCATAAAGCAACATGTCGATTATCGCGTTTAAACATTCCCCCGTGGCTACCATCAGAACCCTTCATTGATAAACACTATGTTTAGTAAACGTACATCTCAAAGGCTGGTTTGAAAATTAGGCCATCAATGCCCTTCATAGCAAGATAAAGCACAGACACTACTTTGATAAGCCAGCCTCACAAAGGCCAGGGATTGAAAAATAAATATACTCCTGTTAAGTATATAAAGCTTCTGGAATGGATACTGGCAGCATCATCTCCACAAACCTAAGTAAACAAAAAGTACCTTCAAAACTATTTTCTCAGCTGAAAGATCTATCTCAGTCCCAAATGATTGAAGAAATCCCAGGAGCAACTCTCCAAGATATGGAGAGCCAGCTGATTCCCAACGAGATAATACCCTGTCAACAATATCTGCTGCTCTTCTAACATAATATTCACCAAGTCCACATTTAGAGAATTCTTGTGGGTGAGTGCCACCAAGGCTGCCACATTCAATTACTGATTCTGGCATCCACTCCTGCACACAAGTGGCTGGACCAGCTCCTTCCAAAACTGATGAAAAGTCATCAGGCATCCCATCCATAAACATGTTGCTGGGAATTGGTACTCGCTGTTTCAAAATAAAACTTTGATGAGCAGAGCCTGAATCAACTCTTGCACACAAAGGAATCTCTGAAATAACATATTGACATACCTCCAAGTAGAAGATCAAAAGCAGGGTCAGTGAGAATGACCCCAGGCCACCAGAATAAACATTACTTAAACCTCTATGCTGCAAGTATGACTTCAGAAGAAGAACCTAATCCAAGCAAAGAATAACAGCTATCAGAAAAGAATACTCTCATAAGCGATCATCTTCTGTAAATTTCCTGAGAAATTTGAGCGTCTTTGACATGATAGGGAAAAAAGTCCCTTGGAAAAGCAGATCAGAACTCCATTAGCAATCCAACATAGAGAAGACTTTGACCCAAGCAGCTCAACAGGAAGAAATTGGTTGATAAAAAGAATTACCAGTGGTGCCAGAGCAGGTAATTCCAGAATTTTTCTGAGCACATACTCCCGTGCTGCAGCACCTGTGTGCCAGACTGCAAGTTTACCAGCTTTAATACCTCGGTCACCTCTTCTTGACTGGCTCCACCTTGAGTCTTCATACCACATGCTACCAATTGTAATATCAACAGCGACTGAAGAAATCTCAACAAATGGTCGAAAAACACACTTCAGAACAGGCACAGTTGCATTTGCAATAACTGTATAGCTTTCACACCAACTAAAGTCCTTCAGGAAAGAAGCAAGCTCTCGAACTAGAAGAGCTGAAACTCTAGTCAATGAAAAGTTCTCCATGGATGATACCGCAGGAGCTCCAACAACAACTAGATCTATATCACTGTGTTCTAAGCAGAGCCCAGTAGCAAATGATCCAAAGACCTAAATGTAACAAAATACAATCATTACAGCATCAGAAATTAAGATGCGGAATTACACCTGCACAAGTATGACTACCAGGGAAGTTTCAGTTAACATAATTTATCGATCTAGAATGATACTGTGCTGAATTTGACTCATTCTCTGACCTAGAACCAGAATACTGCATGACAGATAAAAGTGCTTGTGCAAAGCAATTTAACCCTTCTACTTCTAAGAATTATTACACAAGAAGTCGGGAAAAGTTGAGATACAGAGACATATATCACAAAGGAACAGAAGCAAACAAGAGCAAAACCATACCTCAACATCAGCCTCGGGCCACAGCACATTTACAGCATCCCGAATACTGGCTACAGCAGCCTCCACACGAAGCTGAACCAGCTCAGATGGTCGAGTTAACTTGGCAAATCGTAATATGTCAAAATGCAGTGATTCAGAGAGAACTGTGGGAACAGATATGGATGCTACATAAAATGCAGGTGATAAAAAGGATGGCATGAGCATAGCTGGTGAGGTACAACTGTGCCACATATTTTGTGTCCCATCTGGATATGTAGGATTGTTATTAGCCAGCTCAAGTTCACTACCCGCACATTTGTTTAGACCATCCACTGGCTGATGCAAGGAAAAGAACTGTCCACAGGGAGGAAGGAAAACAGGAGATACAGAAATCATTTGATTCTGGACATTCCTGGCCTCTGACTTCTTGGGGCGAAGAGAAACCATTCCAACTCCAATTTGAGCACTTTGAAGGGACTGTGGGGGTAGCTGTCGATTATGCGGAATGTAGTGTGGCCTTAGACCCTTAGAGTCTTTAGTCACACTCACACTGTCCTGATCAAACCCAAGCCTTTTGGAAGCCAAGCTACCCCCAGCACTCTTTATCTGTTCACTTGACTCATATTTCTGTTGCGGCCAGACAGTTAAGTCGGAATATCCTGTCAGGCGGTTACTTAAATTTTGTGAAGGTATATACATCACATTCCCCAAGTCTGGAGAAGGGGACTGTGTGTAAACCTCTACCGTCGGTGGAGAGCAAACATCTATGGCCTTCTCCACAGTCAAGGGCTGTACACCAGTTTGGATACAAGCACCAGAATTACTATGTACAGCTGGATCAAGGTCGTGTAACCTTGAAAGTACTTGTTTGTCAGTTTCAGAAGGTACAGTGGCACTACAAGAGTACACATTTGTGTGCTTTGAATGGCATTTCCATGGCATATACTCAGCTTTTATTGTTGCCAGCTCTGCAGAGAAGTAGGGCACTTGAGACATCAAAGGAGCATCCTTATTGTTCACGTTGCCCTGATGAACACCTGGCTCATTGCCATAAAATTCAGCACAACCAAGATTATAAGAGCCCAAACTACCAGCTATAAAACCCTCAGCATCTTCTGTTTGCTGGCTCCAGTAGTCAAATTCTTTAAATCCAGATTGCTGGATCCAAGCATCCTCACCCCTCCATTCTTCTTCGAAGCTGATGCCCCTGCTAGAACACTCACTGCACCCATCTGAATCTAAATTGAAAGCTGAAACTGGAGATTCAGGATCATGAGACCCCAACGCAGTCTGATAAGGTCTTCCAGTCCTCTCACTCAAAGGCTCTCTTGTATGAGAGATGCACACACCAAACAAATCAAAAAGGCGTTGAACCTGCCAAAATCAGTCCAACAATCAGTCAAACTGACCTTTCTTTTTTCCACATCCAAAGCCCTCACCAAAAGTTAAAATAGGACCTGATGTGCACCTGATCAGCAGACAACTCTAATCTGAACTTGTAACCTTCGTAGTGATCCAGCACAGGGCGAAAAGTGTCCTCGGATAATGGTGGCCGTTGCACACTCAAGCGAACCTTGACCTGCTTTTCAAAATAAGAAAATAGGCATTCAATAAAATAGACACACATGACTGGTCAATCTGCAAGTCCATATACATCAAATTACAAAGTGAGCATACCTGGGCTGGGTACTTTGAGACAGGGTTTGAAATTCTCCCTGATTTCATTGGCTGCATCCATGCATAAGGATCAAGGTTGAAGCCACCATCACTCACGGCCTGTTTTCACAACTGAAACGTTCTCAAACTTGGGGTAGTCAAGGGTTATCCCACAAACTTGGGGTAGTCAAGGGTTATCCCAAATGTTGTGGCCTCAAAAAATAATATAAAGTACAGGCAGCTGCTAATCAATGCTGTACATATGTCTTAGTACCTCATATATGCCATACAGGAGACGTGTAGAATA
The DNA here is from genome assembly GCF_053477565.2 of Lygodium microphyllum. Classification (NCBI taxonomy): domain Eukaryota; kingdom Viridiplantae; phylum Streptophyta; class Polypodiopsida; order Schizaeales; family Lygodiaceae; genus Lygodium; species Lygodium microphyllum. The sequence goes on from NC_141145.1 coordinate 147,180,831, forward strand.
ATTGAATAAAAAAAGGGGCATTCCTTGATGTATAGCTCTCACAGAATCAGCATAATGAGAAGGTAGTCCTGTTTCACACGAGAACTTGTCAGCCTCTGATATAACCTAATTCTGAGCAGCTGACCTCGCTGAAATTTCACAATTTTTCAGGCTCTTATCTTGTTAGTATTTAAATCAAGCTTTTTCATGGCGGAGAAAAGTTACGAGGCAGTACAGTTTCCAATGTGAAGTAACACCAGAGAATAGTTATGAGGCAGTGCAATATCCAATGTAAAGTAGCAACCTCGTCATTCGCATCATTCAAAATGCATATATCTATTTTATGAGGTCCACTAATCGAACAAGGCCACACACAAACTAACGGATAGTACAACATTCGTAATAGGACGTGATTTGTGAAAGCTTCACAGTTCTGAGGTAAATACGGTGGGGAATGGGAACAGAACATTGCCAAACTTCAGGAACCAGAAAGTTACAACTCCAGTGCCCTATACGCAGTTGTAAGCACTACACAATACACGCACATGTTAAACAATCGAAGCCAGCAAGCCAGTTGTGAGAAGTAAACGTGGTGTGCAGCACATGTGAAGGTTCAGCACGCATGCTGAATGTAAGTGCCTTGATACTCGTTTCGCATTATGTTCCCAGAAAACAGTAGAACAAACCAGTCCAAAAAAACTGGAAACCCTAATATGCATTGCAAGTCAGGCCAGAATACACGATATTTGCAGTGAGCAACAAAAACGGCAGGCCAAAAGATATGGAATCTGGAGAACGCCTTGTCACCATGACATAGGCTAAAAGTTCTACTGTAGGTACCAACGCAAGAAATTCCGTCGGTGGACAACATCAGACAGACAAATCGAAAGAAATGAAGTACCGGACGGAGCTAGTCGCGAATGCTAACAGCAGAGACAAATCGATTACGCAAGACAAATGAGTCGAGTCTAGCCTTGAAGCCAACGGTTTAATCGTTGACTGAGCAATAAAAATTTTCGACTGCGATGCTCGAGAGAAGCTAGGCTCAGTTTCCTTCATGAGGTTCTTGCCAGAGACAACGCAGGGGATCATAAGGAGAGACAATCATAAACCATCCTATTATCAAGGAACCGAAGAGCTTACCAAAGATTTTCCGCTGCAGATCCGGAAGTGTGGCGTTGTTACACACGAAAATAAATCCGGCTAGGGTCTCAGAAGCGATTCCTTTCGACTCTCTGTATGCGAGCTCCGAACGGGTGGTATGAGCCAGCTTCTTGACAGCAACCATGGTAAGAACCTCAATGGAAACGAAACTAGAAGGACACGACAGCCATGGAAAGGCGAGCGCTACCAGGAAAGGTTCAAGGTTCAGGCAAAGAAACGAGACTGCAAGACGGTGAAGGCGAAGGAGGGGAGGGGGGGAAGCTAGGGTTTCAGAGAGGAGGAATGGAGAAACTGCCGTTCCAGAGGAAGAGGTAAAGGAGATTGTCGCGGTTGTGATAGGTTAAACCTGCCGCGCGCGGGAGACTGTGGCGTATGGCAGAATGACGGAGAGAGAACGCGTCCAAGGAAGCAGCGAACGTGTGCTGCAAATCGGGAGCACAAACAGAAGAGGAGAGACAAAGGCCGAAACAAGGGAGAAGAAGCACAGAGGAGCAAAATTGCCGGCAAATCACGAATATGCAACTTTCGTGCCAGCCGGCGTCAGAGGGAAAAACAAAAGAAACCCATATACTTTAACCTCTCTATACCATCAAAATATCCCGTTAATTCCCTTTTTATTTTATTTATTTCACCTCTGTCTGTGGAGCCATGAAAATATCCCGTTAATTTCCCGGCCGCCTTTGATTACCTACGTGTCGTATAATCACTCGTGCGTGTCTGTATTCCATTCGTGATTTCCTTTATTATGAAAGAGCAAGGAATACAGAGAATCCAGGCCACGAATTTTCTTCTTAAAATTTTAGTTCCTGGTCAGTGGTCGCCCACGAAATTTAGAATTCGTTCATAGATATTTTATGTGCTTTTCCAAATTTTGAATTTACGCCACGCGCAACGTTCACCTTCAAAAAGTGTCTAGTCACAGGCATATCCACGTCATGGCGGTAAAGGCCTCTTCCTCGGAGTGGCCACGTATGCTTGCCGGGACGGACGTAGGGCCCACATCCATCGTCGATCGAGTGTAAATTTGCTTCTTCTAGTAAGGTCTAGAAGCCTACATCTATCCGTCTCCAACATGAGGCTCCCATTTTTCCTATCCCTCGCAAAATATCGACCGTAAACCTTAGCGGCGCAAGTGAACATTGCTACGTATGTGGTGTGCTCACATTTTCGACGCTTCATTCCCAAGCAACGAATTTCAAAGGAGATAGTTAGCGTTGACGCACAACCCATGGGTGTAAAAGCACCATTTATCTATGTTACTTTAGAATGGAAGGAATACCAAGCCCTCTTCTTTCTTACGTGGAAGAAGACCATGCATTCCAAACCAAAATAGAGAGAGAAATATGTTTTTTAACAAATAAATCTTACATGACACATATAGGATGATCCCAAACCTACCCAAATTTTTTTGGGGGTGCATCCAAAAGAAGTATTCAGATACTTGAATGGCACTAAGCACTAAGGAATTGAACATACTCAAAATATTGTTTTTATATGGATTTTTAAATTCTGATTATGTCTCAAACTTACATGATTGAAAGCCCATTGCAAAGTAAACTTTTTTTTTGTAATGGAGCAATTTCATGGGCTTCTAAGAAGCAAACTATTGTAAGCCTTTTTGCAACAAAGGTTGAATAAAAAGCCCTTGCAACTTTAGCTTGTGAAGCTATTTGGTTGAGAAGATTTCTATTTGAGATTCGATTTTGTGGTCACTCTACAAGTACCCCTATCTCCTCAGATAATTCTTTAGTAGAGGGCTTTGCAAGGAATCCAATTCATCATCAAAGGACAAAGCATATTGCTATTAGAATGCATGTTAACTAGTAGATAGGGGATTGCTAATCAGCATTCATGTTACTACTTAACTAACGGACAGGGGACTACTAATTAGAATTCAAGTTATTGCTAACTAGCATTGTTAACTACCGTACCAAAAACTATTATTAACATGCAAGAGCAAAGGGGTTGCATTTAGATGCTAATTAGTATATAGGGCACTGCTAATTAGCATCACATATACTTAATGGTCAAAGTTAAAATAAGCATTAGTCAACTACTCATTAGTATTTAGGACACTGCTTATTAGCATACGAGTCACTGTTAATTAGTATACAATGGAATATCTTTGGTGAATATGATTTTGAGGATGATGTTGCAAACGCGGTATGATATATATCTATCTAAGGATTTAAAAAATCATGTGTACTTGATGATTAAAGTTAAAATGATCATTACTCAACTTAGAAAAAGTACTATATTTGAGCAGAAATCGAAGGCATCCTTTTAAGAAGGAAGTTTTATCTTAAAATTCTATGATGTAAAAAGACAAAATGTTCCTTCAGAGTGATCTACAACTAAATTGTTGGAATTGCCTAGTTCACCTCAAATCTTCTAAAGTCAAGGCTATATTATAGCCAATAGAAAAGTATGGGAAATCTGGAATGCATCTACCTACCTAGAGAGTTGAATAACTGAAGCAACAATCATCACCTCAAGATGTAGTATGAAGAAGATTGTACTCTCTACATTACAAACCAACCATCTATTAACCAAAGGGTTTGATGAGATTAGATATAATATAGCACTAAAAATGCAATCTTCAAAGCACAATTTACAACATTGTATTGTTGTATGAGGCAGCAATATAATTCTTATGTTAAGCAATTATAGGGAATATGCAACACCAAGTTTAGAATTAGAGTAGCATAGCCTAAAGCTTCAACTCTATTTAGTGTGAGCAAATTTAGTGATTCCTCCTTAGCCTAATTAGCAATTTGATTAGGATCATTATCATTGTACTTCAAAGTTAGTCAGCCGTATGTCAATCAAGCATATGTTCTCTCTTTATTTTTTTGTATAGAATAGACTCTAAAGTAGCACTTGGTTGTTGTCTCAACATATTGCATTCACTTTTTACACCTTGAGTCGAGTGGTGGAGTTAGTTTGTTGAGTCGTAGTCTTTCTTCAGTCAATTCCTTTGTGTTGAAGGTGGAGACTATTTTGGCTCTTGAAAGTCTCAAGCAAATGCATTTTTTGACTATGCTTGATGTTGCATTGTGTTTGGTATTTAAATGGCCAAGTTGGTTCATGCCTAACATCTTCTCTAGTTGGTGGAGTGTAAAAGACAACGGGGATACTTTCAGTCTTTATCACCACCATAAGCTTGTATTGTCCTAGTATGGCATAGGCCCTACCTCCATAGCAATGGAGTCACATGCTAGTTGGTGTAAGCAATGGTAGGTCTAACCAATCCCAAATTTGATAGGGTAAGGTATTGAAGTCAAAGCCTTCATCGATGAGAGCATTGTCTTTAACCTCATTATCATCCCATAAGCTTGTATTGTCCTAGTATGGCATAGGTCCTATCTCCATAGCAATGGAGTCACATTCTAGTTCATGTAAGCAATGATAGGTCTAGCCAAACCCAAAATTGATAGGGTAAGGTATTGAAGTCAAAGCCTTCATCGATGAGAGCATTGCCTTTAACCTCCTTATCATCCCATTAGTGTAATCCTAAGATAAGTGGTTGGAATAATTTCCTCCTCGTCTATTTCAAGGTTATTGTTAATCACCTCCCCTATATTAAAGCTTTGTGCTTCTATTGGATTATCATTTTGTGAGTGCAGAGGATCAATTATTACACTACGATTACTTAGAACCTGTGTTGCTCTTACAAGTTGTTCGTGCTTCTAATGTCTTGGGGGATAGTATTTCTTAATAAGACTTACATTAAAGTGGCAAATTCCTTCCTTTCAAGGTCTCCAACTCAACATTTTTGGTTCAAATGATGGCACAAACTTGATAGGATCCTAATCCCCTAAAGTTCATATCCTCCTTATGGCCTTTATGCAATACAAGAGTGCTAAGTTCCTTGCATCGAATAGTCTTTGTTGAACTAGGCTTTTTACATGGGCCTTTTTAACAACAACTGCATAGGTGGCCAAGAGTCTAGTATCTGTGAAGTGCTCCAACTCATTGAGGTGCTTGATCCAAGCTTCATTTTCTCCCCATTGCTCCTATATTGATATGCATAAACTAGGTATCAAGAACTCAATGGGAATTATGCATCGATGCCATAGGTCTGCTAGAAGGGTGCTTGTCTCATGGCCATTTTGCATGACATTCTCTATGCCTAAAGTGTGGCCATGACTTTAGTATCCCAATCTGCTTGCAATCCAGAAACTAACTTTGTCAAGATATTGATTAAGGTATTGTGGTCAACTATACTTGGCCATTTGGTATGGATTGTAAAGAATTGGTTTTTGTGGATGACCATGAATGTATAACTTTGTTCACAAAATGGGTCCCATGGTTCTATTGATGATTTCAATGGGGCACCCAAATCTTGATATAAATTGCTCCCATAAGGACCTGGCTATTGTTTTGGGGTTGTTTTTGCGTGCAGCCATTACTCTGGCCCATTTCATCATGTATTCCATTTCAATATGATATAGCGGGCTTGAGAGTACTATGTGCGAGGTTGATTGGACCCATAATGTCAATCCTTCATTTTTCTAAGGGTTGATAAGACAATAAGATTCTAGGCCCCATTTTGTCCTTCCTTATCGTCACATTTATGCATTGGCACTCATCACAATGTTTGACAAAATGAGTGGCATCTTTAAACAGGGTTAGTCAACCATAGTTTTAATTGTAGCACATTTTGAGCCATGGTGTTGGTATTAAAGTGGTCTCCTACTATTTTCCCATGTGCTTCTTATAGCATGTCTTTAACTTGATGCTCACAAATGCACCTTCTTAATAAACCATCATGTCCCAATCTATATAATTGACTTGCAATCTATTTTGGTAAGGTCTAGTGAGAATGAGATATATGAGTCTTAATTTCTCTATTGAGCATTCAAGCAAGCCATTTTCAATTATTTCCACAATGCCATATGCCTAGGAGTTAGATTGTCTTTAAAGACTCATACTTATTATTACACTATGAAGAATAAGTGGGAGTCAAGAAGGTTATTGTTGATTCCAATTTTATTTTCTTCGCTTATTACACATGACTATTTGGGCTTCAAAGGTTGCATGTGCCTAGCCACCTACATTTACTTGTACTCACCATTCGCATACTTGTACACTATAGGTAGCGGCTACCTGCCATCACTACCACTTTATTCTTTTTCAAATTCTTCCTCTCAATGTATGCACAGCTGAGGAGAAAGTAAAAATACATTTCAAGAATTTAGTTTGGAGCTATTCTATCCATTTTGAGTGGATACAAAGCATGCTATAAAAGTCATGGACAACAGCTCAAAATGAAGAGCGTGGTAGGGACTACTACAAATACAAGCATTAACAAAGTTTGGTTCTTGTGTGGTCTTTAGTACTTTAATTTACATATAATAAAACAACTCTAGTTTGGACAAGAAGTGTTCACAATTATTGTTTATGTATATGAATACCTACATGATATTCGAGTATGCTATATGGTTATGTTGATGCGTGCATTGTTGTCTATGCTTGGATTTTCTCATCTTAAGCTCTATATTTTAGATTTAAGCTCGATTGGTTGCATTTGGGCAATGGCTATTTGCGCTTGCGAGCTTGAAGACTTATGAAAGTATATGCCCTTGGATATATACATGACGTACTTTGGGCATCGGACACTTGGATGTTACGAGCTATATGCATTGAGCTTCATTTGCTACTTTGGGGATATTCCAAATTCCCTCCAATAAGAGCACTTGGTATTTTCACACAGAGCTTGATTTATTTGAGTCAGTGGTGGGTGACTCTCTTATGCTTTATACATATACTATCACTATAAAGGTTGTGATTGTGGGTTGATTTGCCTTTGATTTGGGCACCTTGTAACACTTATTATCAGTGGGTTGTCAATGGTGGATACATGCTTGGCATAAATTATAGTATATATATATGTACCTATTAGGGGTAAAGGCACGCCCATCATTATCACTCCATTCTTTATTCTTTGAAAAAAGGGAAGGCCGATCACACATTATGACGGTTGGAGTTTCAACATCTTGTGTCTCTCTCTATCTTGCTATCTTGCTCCTTCCACCATAGCTCTTGCTTCCACTCCGTGCTTCCACTTCAGGGCTCACTCCCTTCAACTAGTCTCAGAGCCATTTTCCCTGAGAACTTGAGCCCACATAGCTTGTGGAGAAAAGTTTTAGTTCATAGTTAAAATGGTAGCCATGGATTCTTTACTCCTCGAGGTATGCATTGAGCTCTAGTAGCTTCTTCCCCCCCTTTGCAGCTTATTCCAGGGCATCACTTATTCCAGGGCATAGCCGAAGCATTCCATCTTTCTTCTTCTGAAACAGCACTGGAGCTCCCCATGGCGAGCTGCTAGGACGAATGTAGCCTTGGTCTAACAGTTGCTTGAGTTGCTTCTTCAACTCAATCGCTTCCGGGATTGACATCCTATATGGTCTCTTTGCGATTGGTGCAGCTCCTAGCGCTAGCTTGATTTCGTGATCGACTTCCCTTTGAGGAGGAAGTTCAGTCAGCTCTTCAGGAAATACATCTACATATTCCTTTAATCATGAAGGTTCTTCCCTAGTTTCCTGATTTTGATCTAGCTTATTTAGTCTAATCAAATAGACAGATAGCCCCTTTCTAACTCCTTTTAGTCCAAGTTACTTTAATTCATAGAATTTATTCATCTTCTGTGTGTGGTAGGTAGGTGGCAGATATCTCCCTCGCACAGCTCTTTTAAGCTTCTCCCAAGTAACTGACCCTTCCAAGATCCCTTGGTCTCTGCACTATTGTTTCCACCAAAGTCTTGCTTCGCCGGTAAGCTTCAATTTGGCGAGCATAGCTTAGTTGGCGGGTGCAGTAACCTGCTGCCTCGAATTAATCCTCCATGGATTCGATCCAGACCTCGGCGTCAGTTTGAATGGTCCTTCCCTTGCCATCGAATTCAGGTGGCTTGATTTGATTGAGAAGGAACTTCTTCTCTTGAATTACAGCCATATTTAGTGCAAAGGTCGGACTAGGAATTTGCACTTGAGGTTGCGCCTGGGCAATAAGATTCTTTATATTAAAAGCTTACTGAACGTTTCTCACATTACATTAATAAGCCCAGTTCAGCTTTTAGACAAGTGACCTAATCACTTAACTCCTTTACCAATACTTATAGCCATGACAGATAGTGATTTTAAAAAAAATCTTATTCATTCATGTGGGCATAGCCCTTTTGAGTACAATTATTTCGGGAAGGTAGAACAAGCTGATACATTAATTTGGGGAAAATAAGATTGTGTTACATTCGGCTATGGGGACTGAGTAATAATATGGAGTGGGGTCATGGATTTTGAGAAATCGATAGATCATAGGAAGCTTGGGGTATCCCTTCCTTTGATACCCGTTTCTCTCATAACATCCAAGCACCTTCATTCTATCGGCAGGGATTACTCGAGTCACTTCTTCGTACACATACTTGTTTCGTTTAACTTTTCGACTACCGACATGTAGGGTTACGTTTGCGTGAGCCTCGACAAAGATGAACAGCTTCATGATCTTTAAATCCTTCATCCACTTGATTCTCTTCAAGTTGGTCCGAAGGTATGCAAGTCGGTGGGCCGCTATGTAATATATTTCTAATTCACCTGTCCATCTCTGTTCCATATACAGGGGTAAAGGATTGTAGCTACGATCTAGAATATTCATCATGCCTAGCCTCCATCGATAATCCGAAGCATGCATTGTAGTCGTAAACATAACCTGGAACACAAAGAATTTGTTCCATGCTTCGCGACTCTACATGCCAGCATCCATAAGTAAGTGAGAAAATGTTCTTAGTGGCAACATTGCTCTATTTTCCCTCATTAAGTTTCCTTGTAATTATTATATTCCATTGGTTCGCTCTGATACCAACTATAACGTATCCCCCTGTCCACTTGTAGGACACGTCTTAACAGCCCATCGGAAAGAGAGTCTAGAAAGCGCCTCCCGGCACTCCCAAGGAATGTCATGAGGTTTGCTGATCTAGGTCTTCCCGAGTCTGCCACGAAGCGGAAGCATTCCGGCCGTTCCCACTTAGGATTGACCCGAATCAGAGTTTTCCTAATGGTCAAGTTCCTAGGTGGTAGCTAGCATCAAGCCCCAGACAAACTATTTTGTGCAGAAACATCAGGGTCAAAGCGGATTTATACTGCACTTGGTTCAAGGAGAATGGGAAACGAGAGGGATGCGAAGCTCTACCTCTCTGCCCGTAAGGCATAGTCGCATTCCGTTCCCCTAAAACAGCATAAATCGTGTAAACGCCCCGAACAACGTAGTATGCTTAACAATTATGATATTTGCTTGTTTTCGAGATTTAATAGAAAAGAGAATGAACACTTAAAGCTGAAAATGAAAATTACTCACAAAATTACAGCCATAAAAATGTAAAAGTAATGGAGACAAGATTGAGGGTTGAAGATGGGCAACCCCCTCCCCCCCCCCCCCCCCCCCCCCCCCTCCCCGAAGGAATGTATTTTTGCTCAACCCAAGTCCCTTAGGGAAGAGCTCAGTTACAATCAACCTGAGAGTGAGAAGAAGCAATTCTCACTCTCACAAGATCATGCAAAGATGTACAAACACACATGCATTATCTATTATGCAATGATAAGAACTGATTTCTTTACAGTATGAGAGAAGAAAAAGGGGAATTCAGCCTTTCTCCATCGTTGATCAGCAGTACAGGGATAGAGTTTGCTTCTTGTAGCTAAAATGGAAGAAAGAGCTCAAGAAGGAGGTGCTGTAATGAATTTACAGGCTTGCTGTCTTGTAAAACAGCAGTGATAGAAGAGGGAATATGGAGGAATTTGATAATGGAGAAGTGGGGGATGATGATGGGGATGGATGGGGCCAGTTTCTGGCTATCTGTGGGTGCTGTACATGAGTTTACAGCAAAGAAAAATGATGCTCAATGAAGAAAAACGAGCTCTTATTTATAGGAGAGGGGAGAGCTAGTACAAAAGGGGAAAGTGGAGTAGCACAAGACAAGTGTCCAGCCACATGTCATGAGATGTGACAAGTGGTGGGACACTTGGAAACTTGTGTGACAAGTGTCTTGACACTTGTCTCTTCTTTATGGCCTTCCTTTTTGGGTTGAATATTGTCAAGAATAGAAACAACCAAATTTAGTAAGCACAGTCAGAGTACAGAACTTACTATTTTTAGAATGACATCCCTATTTTTTAGGACTAGCATTTTTAGGCTAATTCGAGGCTCCTAAAATTTAGGGACCTCCTAAAATTTAGGGATCTCCTAGAATTTAGGGACCTCCCCAATATGGGTATCATATGAAAGCTTTTTCCGTGTACATCGCAAAAATGATATCTGAATTTTCATGTGACTTTCCTATGCAAAGAAATGTGCATTTCAAGCTTTCAGCCCACACATGCACATTATACAAGCATTTCATGATCATGCCATCTTGTTGATTGTAACTGTCTGTTCTGGTGGATCTAGCCCACACTTCAAGGCATCAATCCTTTCTGTGTGCAAGTCTAACCTTGATATGCGTAAGTTCTAGTCACAGGCGCCCAATCGGGTCATATAGGTGGAAGTGTGAACTATCTTTTCTCTAACCCACCGTGTGGGTCCACCATAACCTGTGACCACTCATCAGTGGCCAGCTCCAATGCACTTTTCTTTATATCTAATTAGTGCAAAGGAAATAAATTTAATAAATCATTATATAGATAAATTAATGAAAAAGGATACAAATTCTGTTTCTATAGAGTTGTGACAGCCCTCTGGCTTTTATTCAGCTGTCCTCAGCTGAAAATCTTCTTGATATTGTTGTAGAATATTTGGGTAATCCTTCATGAATTTTTCATCTACCCACTGTGCATCTGTGGTGGGTAGATTCTTGAATTTTAGCAAGAATTTTCGTGTCACAAGGCCACTTCTCGTGGTTCGATCCTTGAGAAACAAAATCTTTACAGGTTCCAAGAGTTGCTCTGTTTCTTCAACTTCTGGGGGATCTTCAGTAATGGGTTCCTTTGGTTCTGGTCCTATGTAAGGTTTTAGCAAACTTACATGAAAAGCATTGTGTATTTTCCAATGAGTAGGAAGCTCAAGTCGATAAGAAACTTCATTTATTTTCTCAATCACTTTGAAGGGTCCAAAGTATCTACTGGAGAGCTTTGGAAAAGATGAATTTTGACCAGAACCTTGTTTGAGCCTGCTTTTATCAAACTTTAGCAAGACATATTGACCTTTTTCAAAAGCCAAAGGTCTTCTTCGTTTATCTGCTTGCTTCTTTTGTCGCTCTTGCGCAACTTTGATAGTGGCTCGAACTTGATCCATTGTTGTTTTTAAATCTGAAGCAAACTCATCAGCAGCAAAAATCTTATCTTTAGTGCGAATAATTGGAGGAGGAATCACTTTACCCTGTACTATTTCATTTGGAGCTTTCCCTGTGGATGAGTGCACTGTATTGTTGTAAGCAAACTCCAATAATGGAAGATATTTCTCCCATTGTGACTTATGTTCACTAACATAAGCTTTCAACATATCCAAAAGAGTGAGATTCATCACCTCTGTTTGGCCGTCAGTTTGAGGATGAAAAGCTGAGGAGAACTTTAAAGTGGTTCCCAAATTCTCAAATAAAGCACGCCAAAAGTTACTTGTGAATTTGGAGTCTCTATCTGAAATGATCTCAGAAGGCATACCATGTAATCTGAAGATATGTTGAATGAAAAGTCTTGCAGCTTGTGCGGATTTCAATGTTTTATGACATGGAATAAAATGTGATTGTTTACTGAATCTATCAATTATGACCCAAATCATATCATGACCTTGAGGTGTTCTTGGAATACCTGAGATGAAATCCATTGTGATAGATTCCCATAGATCTTTGGGCACTGGAAGAGGTTGCAACAATCCTAGAATCTTCTGCCTATCATATTTGGATTTTTGGCATACCAGACAAGCCTCAATGAAGTTATGTGTATCTTTTCGTAATGTTGGCCAATAAAAGTAGCGCTCAATTGCACTTAGAGTGGCTGCCCTCCCTCTATGCCCTGCATAAGGGGGTTCATGACTTTCTTTAAGCACCTTTTGTCGAACAGGAAGAGTGACACAAAGGCGATTGTTCATGAGAAGGTAACCATCTTTGATGGAATAATCTGGATGAGAACCTCCTTGCTGTAAATTTGACCAAATTGCTGCAAAATCAGTATCTTCATCATAAGTATTCTTCATTGTTTGAAAATCTTCATGATGAGCCACTGTAATAGTTGCAATGCGAGGCACTCTAGAAAGTGCATCAGCAACTACATTTTGTTTCCCTGGAGTGTACATAATTTGAAAATGAAACATAGACAAGAAATTTTCCCATCTTGCATGTTTCTCCTGCAAATGCTTTTGAGTCTTGAAATACTTCAAGCTTTGATGATCGGTTTTAATAAGGAATTCATTGCCTAAAAGATAATGTTTCCATATCTTTAAAGCATGAACCACTACTAAGAGCTCCTTTTCATAAATGTCATACATTTTCTCCACATCATTTAGACGGCGGCTTTCAAAGGCTACGGCATGGCCTTCTTGATTTAGCACTGCACCAATACAATCACCGCAAGCATCTGCTTCCACCACAAATGGTTTTACCAGATCTGGAATGATAAGAACAGGTCCAGAAGTAAGAGTTGTTTTCAGCCTTGTGAAGGCTGCCTTCTCTTTTTCCTTCCATTGGAAAGAGATCTTCTTCTTTGTAAGGTCATGAAGTGGAGAAGCCATATGTGCAAAATGCTTGATGAAGCGGCGGTAATAAGAACATAAGCCAAGAAACGATCGCACCATGTACATCACGAAGATGAGGCCATTCTTGGATTATCTTGATCTTTTCAGGATCCATCTGAATCCCTTCAAAAGAGATGACATGCCCAAGGTAATTTATTTTATGCATGAAAAATTCACTCTTTTTACCATTTACCAAGAGTTGATTTTGTTGTAGTAATTGTAGAACAATTTCCAAGTGTTGATGATGCTCCTCTTCATTCTTGCTAAAGACAAGAATATCATCAAAGAAAGTACCGACATATTGTCGATGCTCTCTAAAGATGCGCTCCATCATTCGATTAAAGGTGGCTGGTGCATTGGTTAATCCGAAAGGAACCACCAAGAATTCATAAAGACCGTATGAAGTGCGGAAAGCAGTTTTGTATACATCTTGTGGTATTACCCTAATTTGATGATAACCACTCTTTAAATCAATGCGGCTGAAAACCTTTGAGCCTCCTAGACAATCCAAAATGTCGTCAATTCTGGGAATAGGAAACCGATTCTTCACGGTGATTTTGTTGAGGGCTCGATAATCAATGCACATCCTGAACGTGCCATCTTTCTTTTGAACAAGAAGAACCGGTGAACAAAATGGTGAGCTACTTGGCCTAATTAGCCCACGGTTGAGTAGGTCTTCGACTTGCTTTCTGATTTCTTCTTGTTGAGGACGGCTCACACGGTATGGTGCTATATTAGGAGGAGAACTGCCCGGGATAATATCAATATGATGGTCTTCTGGCCTTTCTGGGGGAAGTTGATAAGGAAGATCTTCCAAAAAACAATCTTTATACTTTTCCAAGAGCTGAAGTTGCTCTTGGTTTTCAGCATTCATATTATCTTTTACATCAGTGACATAAAGCAGACAACATTGAACACAATCCTTAATTGCTCTAGAGACTTGCATATGGCTTACCATAGGTATGGTGTCTCCAGAAACTCCAGCTTGGATCTTGTACTTCTTGCCTTTGTTGGTGAGTTCTACCTTCTTTTTCTGAGAGAAGATGGTTGAATCTATTCTATGATTCCAGGGCATGCCAAGAATCTGGTGCGCAGATCGGACGCAGGTAGCTCACGTAGTGAATTCCCAAAGGTCCCCAAGAACAAAGCACTCTACTTTTTAGCACAAAAACCAATGTAAAAACAAGCACGACATGAGACAAGAGACAAATTGGGTTGAATCTCCCCCATGCCTTGTGTGAGCGCTTCACAAAGCATGTATTTAATATATATTTCCAATCTTTTTGCTCAAAAATAGCCCAATTACAAAAATATGACAAGCTTTTAGCTTTTGAGTTTGCTTTCTACCAAAAATAGGAAAATAAAGCTAATGGACGGTGCCCAAAGAGTCTGGCACGCCCAATCTCAATGTCCAAATAAAAATAACATATCCAGGCGCATAAGCGCATACAAAATAATAATAAATAATCGATGTCTCTATAGACATAATCAAAATATAGGCGTGACGCCTATCAAAATATAGTCCAAAGATCGGAAACCCGCTAGACTCCAATGCTTTCCTCCGCCACTGCTGCTATCTCTACACATCAACTGAAGCATTCACAATCGTTAGTAAAATAACACAATTAAACCGACAAAAGTGAATACCTAGCAGTCTTCAGCTACATAAATAAATCAACTGGTTAGAAATAAATCCTAACCTTAATTTATTACGAGTGCGCACTCTAAACTCATAAACGTTTATTAATTTAATATGCATTTTGCGGAATCACCCGCTATGGAATCACCCATGTACACACTAAATTAATGAAACGCCCGAAAAGGACAGGCGTCCCCATCAACTTCTCGCACAAAGAATCCTCTTTGCGTATGAGCCCCGGTCATCTAAGTTTACGGAATCCACCGTAAAACCTCACGGAATCCACCGTGGAATATGCCTCCTGGCATCATACCCCCGGGGTGGGATAGCAATTGACCTCAATTGCTATTAGCTCAATGTGGAGCTAACAGAGTGGGGAAAGCATTTAGGTCTCTAGCGTGCATCCATTGTGCTTCTTCTACAGGATGGTTCTTAAATTTCACGAGATATCTAGAATACCTTCGGCCAGTTCTAGTGGTCATGTAGTCAGTGTCTATGATGGCTTCTGGTTCAAGTATTTCAGTCTCTTCTTCTAGTAAAGGTGGGTTTTCATAGACAGGGTGGATAGGTAATTGTCCTCTAAATGGTCTCAATAAACTAATATGGAAGGTATTATGAATTTTCCAATGTGATGGCAGTTCTAACTTGAATGCATTGTCATTAATCTTATGAATGATTCTAAATGGTCCGTAGAATCTAGGGGCTAATTTGACAACTGGATGTCTATCTACACTTTGCAGTCTACGCTTTTCTATTCTAAGCCAAACATAATCATCAACTTTGAAATTCATGGCTTGTCTTTTCTTGTTGGCTTGTTTGGTATATGATTGTTGGGCTTTAGCAATCATATCCTTGACCTCATCAAAAATAGTGTTATGCATAACAGCAATATCATCGGCACTTTGTATTCTATTAGACAAAGATGCAACAGGTGTAGATAATCTATGTCCATAAATAACTTCAAAAGGTGCTTTCTTTGTAGATGTGTGAGGTGTATTATTGTAAGCAAACTGTAATAAATGTAAGTGAGTATCCCATGTCTGAGGTTTAGAGATAGTGTATGCACGTAAAAGATCTAGAATGGTGCTATTTGTGGCTTCTATTTGTCCATTTGTTTCTGGATGAAATGCAGATGAAAAATCAATCTTTGTGCCTAGATTTGCAAACAGTGTAATCCAGAAATTATTACAAAATCTAGAATCTCTATCTGAAATAATCACTTTCGGCAATCCATGGTTAGTAAAAACAGTTTTCAAAAATAACTGTGCTGCTTGTGATGCTGTTAAAGTTTTCTTACATGCAATGAAATATGCTTGCTTACTAAATCTATCTACAATTGTCCAAATCATATCATGATTAGATTTAGTATTTGGTAAGCCAGTAATGAAATCCATAGATATATGTTCCCAAGGTTTAGATGGGATAGATAAAGGCATTAATAACCCATACTGTTTACCATGATGTCTTTTTATTCTTTGACAAATCAGACATTCAGAAACAAAATTAGACACATCTGCATCCATATGCGGCCAATAAAAATCTTCAGTTAACATGCGTAATGTAGAAATGATACCTCTATGACCTTGATATGGGGGACAATGAATTTCATTCAAAACAAAAGATCGGAATGGAATAGTAACACACAGTCTCTTTTCAAAGAACATGAATCCATCATTATATGACAATGAATCAACAGGAATGAAATTATTTTGAACTAATTTTTGCCAATCAGAATGAAAAGTAATATCCTGGTGATATGTGTCTTTCATAGCAATCAAAGAATCAAAAGATATGATAGAAATGTTATGAATTGCAGGTCTTCTACTTAATGCATCAGCAACTACATTTTCTTTTCCAGGTTGGTATTGAATGATAGGATGGAAACTTTGAATGAATGAAGCCCATTTGATATGACGGTCAGAAATTTGGGGTTGGCTAAGTAGATGTCTAATGCTTTGCTGGTCGGTCTTTATCATGAATTCTGAACCCATTAAATAATGCTTCCATTGTTTCAATGCTTGAACAACTGCTAAGAGTTCCTTGTCATAGGTGGAATATTTAAGCTCAGAGGGTTTCAGCTTAGAACTAGAATATGCTATTGGATGGTTATCTTGCATTAGCACGGCTCCTATTCCTGATCCGCTAGCATCAGTCACAACTAGAAAGAATGGTCTGTTAAAGTCAGGTAATTGTAGGACAGGGGCATTGGTCAATGCACGTTTAAGTAAATCAAAGGATTTCTGCTGGTTTTCAGTCCATTGATAAACAATACCTTTCTTAAGAAGTTTGGTCAGTGGTAAAGAAAGTAATGAGAAATTACGTACAAACTTCCTATAGAAACTAGCAAGACCAAGGAATGAGCGTAATTCATGTACATTTTTAGGAATAGGCCAATGCAATATTGCGTCAATTTTCTTAGGATCAACTTTTATTCCTTCTTCTGATACAATATGACCTAGATATTCTATTTCTGTTTTAAAGAATTCACTCTTGTCAGGATTTGCAAACAATTGATTTTCTTTCAGTAATTGAAAAACTAATGATAAATGCTCATAATGCTCTTTTTCACTTTGATTGAATACTAAAATATCATCAAAGAAAACAATCACACAATATTGATATTTTAGAAAAATACGGTTCATCATTCTACTGAAAGTAGCAGGTGCATTAGTTAATCCAAATGGCATAACTAAGAATTCGTAATGGCCAAACTGTGTCCTGAATGCAGTCTTAAATATGTCGGATCTATCTAGCCTCACCTGATGATATCCAGATTTAAGGTCAATTTTACTAAATATAGAAGATCCTTGCAGTTTATCCATAAGGTCATCAACTCTAGGTATAGGATACCTATTCTTTACAGTGATCTTGTTTAATGCTCGGTAGTCAATACACATCCGATAAGTATTATTCTTTTTCTTGACTAGGAGCACAGGTGCACCGAATGGAGAACTGCTAGGTCGAATTAAACCTCTATTTAGTAATTCTTCTACTTGACTCTGGATTTCTTTTTGCTCTATTTGATTGTGCCTATATGGGGCTTTGCAAGGTGGTTGTGTGCCAGGTATTAGGTCAATCTTATGGTCTTCTGGACGTGATGGAGGTAAACCTGGTGGTAGGTCTTCTGCAAAACAGTCCTTAAAATATGCAAGAAATTCCTTATGCCTAGGGTGCATATGAGTTTCTTTTGCGTGCAATTCATTCACCCAAATGAGATATGATTTAGTATTCTTGCGTAGTGCACGTTTTGCTTGAGTATGCGAAAGCAGTGGAAACATATGAGATGCATGCATACCAAATAAGGTAATAGATTTTCCTTGAAAATGTATATTCATTGTGTGCGTGGAATAATCTATATTGGGATTATGTTGGTGTCTCCATGGCATTCCTAGAATAATGTCGCTAGACTGTAATGGGACAACTAAGAAATTTCTTCTTTCAATATATGGACCAATTTGAATTTCTAAATTTTAAACTTCTTGTGTGCCATTGTACCTAGTACCTAAAAATGCAGCTTTTATGCGATAATGCGTAGGTACTGTATGCAATTTCAATTCCTTTACCAATTTTGCTGAAATAAAGTCATGCGTACTACCGTCATCATGCAATACAGTTCTTTCTTTTCCATGCACCATACATTTCATAGTCAACAATGAATGTAAAGTAGGCATACCTGGTAAAGTGTCGGAAGTAGTAGTAGGATCATCTTCTTCTTCAGTGAAATCCGGCATATCCTCATGCTCGTCCTCGTCCGTAGCTCCAAGGTAGTTGATATGTGCTGATGGCTTCTTTGAATGACAATTTGCTGCGAGATGGCCTGGCTGGTGACACTTGTAGCATACGATGGGCTTGGCTTTGGTCACATTATTTGCAATGGCTGGGAGTCTGGGTATATTTGGATTTGCTTGTTGGATATGCTTAGGATTTGGATTGACAGTGGATGGTAATGCAGGTGGTTTAGGCCAATTCTTGCGGAAAGATGGAGATGAAAAACGACCTGGATTAAACCTTCTGAAATTTGAATTGAATTGTTTAGATCCATAATTACCGTTTGCTTGGAATGGATGTGGTCGTCGATCTCTTCCGCGTAACTTATCTTCAGTGTCGTGAGCTAAGGAGATGGCATCTTCAAGGGTAACAGGCTTGAACATATTCACCTCAGCGTAGTAATGTCCAAGAAGTCCAGACATGTACTTCCGCTTATGGGTCGTCTCTGGTACGTCTTCAAGCATGCGTAGCTGTAAAAGTGCATTCCAAAAACGCTCTGTATATTGTGGAATAGGCTCACGGTCGCGTTGTTGAAGTAAATCCCATTGCTTGATAGCCTTCTCATGAAATTGCGGTGGAAGGAAATTTTGCATGAACTTCTTCTTGAAATCTGCCCATGTAGCAGGACATTCTATGCTCTTGCGGACGACAATCCACCAAAGTGATGCTCTATCTATCAGATGATTAGTAACACACTTGATTTTATCTTTCTCGGGATAAGTTTCCTCATGGAAATAGTCATCAAACTGGCTAATGAATGATAAAACAGTCTTTCCTTCTCTTATGCCATTGAAAGTGCGAAACTTGAAACTTCGTTTACTTATCTTGGATTCCTTGCGAATGGTTTGTGCTTCAAGAGTGGCGTCGATGGTACGGCGAATCAGTTCTTCAGCTTGAGGTTCTTCTTTATCAGTGGACGCTCCTTGTAGCTTTGTCAATTGCGCTTGCAAGGCTTGCCTAGCTCTTCGCTCTTCGTCCAATTGTAACATGATAAGTTCCAGCTTTTGCTCCATGGTAGGCTCGGGTAGGTCGTCTTCAGCCATAGGATCATCCATATGTGGGGTAGTCATCCTGTAAAACTCAACAAACCTTTCTCACTCAAAATCAGTTAGCGGGATGAGCGTAGCTCAAATTTGGGGTTACAAGGCTATGTATTTTGGGTATTTTCTTCTTCAATTTTCAGAAATTCTGAAATATTTCTGTCTCCGTTTGCTGAAAGTACTTCAACGAACTTGCAGATAGGTAAAACAGCTTGCTGCGAACAACTTTCCAGTTCTGAGTTTTTGCAAACGAACAAGTCTTCTAGGAGTTTCGAGCGTTAATCAGTTCTGATTTAGTCTGACTTGCAGAGTTGCAGACTTAGCTGACTTGCAGGGTTGTTGACTTGCTGGACTTAGCCGATTTGCAGGACTTGCAGTACTTGATTAGTGTCGACTTGCGAAACTTGTCTTCTGGAGTGCGTGACCGAGAGTTTGCAGACTTGTCTGCCCAGTAGAATGACTTAAGCTTAATAAATTAAGCTTAAGCTAATAAGCTTAAGAAGATCAGTAAGTCCGCCGTTTTTGATCGTGAAGGGGGGGGGGGGCGTTTTTTTGATTCCGCGATTTTCGGGGGTCCTCCTCTTGGCAACGATTTGTTGATTTGAAGCTAATCAAGCTTCTCTAATACCCTTAAGCTTTATGATTAAGCTTTTGATTAATAGGATTAAGAGCTTTTCTCACAGTTTCATCACGACTTGTTCATGGAGTTGAGGGAGTGGTCCTCCGCCGACAGAGAGTGGTCCTTCGCGATCTGAGAGTGGAAACAGGGGTTCTAGATCGCCAGAAGTCTGCCTGTATCGACGGTTCGCGACGAGATTGACTGTAGAGGCCGTTTGTTCCTGGAGCTCCACCTTCGCCCGAGATTGGTAGCGATTGGAAGCCCTTGATCTCTGCTCCGCTCTGATACCACTGGTGCGCAGATCGGACGCAGGTAGCTCACGTAGTGAATTCCCAAAGGTCCCCAAGAACAAAGCACTCTACTTTTTAGCACAAAAACCAATGTAAAAACAAGCACGACATGAGACAAGAGACAAATTGGGTTGAATCTCCCCCATGCCTTGTGTGAGCGCTTCACAAAGCATGTATTTAATATATATTTCCAATCTTTTTGCTCAAAAATAGCCCAATTACAAAAATATGACAAGCTTTTAGCTTTTGAGTTTGCTTTCTACCAAAAATAGGAAAATAAAGCTAATGGACGGTGCCCAAAGAGTCTGGCACGCCCAATCTCAATGTCCAAATAAAAATAACATATCCAGGCGCATAAGCGCATACAAAATAATAATAAATAATCGATGTCTCTATAGACATAATCAAAATATAGGCGTGACGCCTATCAAAATATAGTCCAAAGATCGGAAACCCGCTAGACTCCAATGCTTTCCTCCGCCACTGCTGCTATCTCTACACATCAACTGAAGCATTCACAATCGTTAGTAAAATAACACAATTAAACCGACAAAAGTGAATACCTAGCAGTCTTCAGCTACATAAATAAATCAACTGGTTAGAAATAAATCCTAACCTTAATTTATTACGAGTGCGCACTCTAAACTCATAAACGTTTATTAATTTAATATGCATTTTGCGGAATCACCCGCTATGGAATCACCCATGTACACACTAAATTAATGAAACGCCCGAAAAGGACAGGCGTCCCCATCAACTTCTCGCACAAAGAATCCTCTTTGCGTATGAGCCCCGGTCATCTAAGTTTACGGAATCCACCGTAAAACCTCACGGAATCCACCGTGGAATATGCCTCCTGGCATCAGAATCACATCGCAACCATCAAGGTCTCCGATACACAAGGTATCTTCGTCACTGTAGCCTTGAATTTGAAACTTGAGCTTGCCAATGTAGGGTATCACAGTCTTCATTGTGTCACCTTCATCAACATTTAAAGCTTGGCGAACTTCTACCGGAGTGTCCATCTCTTCATTCTTTAATCCAAGCTCTTTAGCTAATTGCAAGGAAATAATATTTTCATTCGCCCCAAGATCTATCAAGAATAGTGCTTGCTTACCTTGCAACTGTCCCCAAGCTTTTAATAATTTGCGCGTCTCTGGAGTGTGAGTTGTGTTTGCAACTACATCACTGATAGCATTGATTTTCACTGGCGACTTAGGCTTGTTGTCAGAAACCTTGCTTTGTCCCTTGTTTGGACATTGCTTCGCTATGTGGCCTGTTTGTCCACATTTAAAGCACTTCCCTTCTTTCATGAAGCGTTGCTTTTCTTCTTCGGAAAATTGCTTTGCTTGTGGGTATAGATTGGAGCGAAATTGAGGAGCATTAGGAGGTGCATAGGGCTTCATCTTCTTTTGATTTGATGGCTGCTTTTGCCACTGTTTTTGTCCTTCATTTGGGGCTGAATACTCCTCATCATCAGCTACTCTCTTCTTATCATTCTTTTGGAATGATTTGTTGCCATTGTGCTCCATTTCCCATGTCTCAGCATGGTCAATGAGTTCCCTGAGACTAGAACAATGATAATGATTAAGAGCAGTACGAAGTTTAAAATGCAAACCTCCTTGAAACTTCCTAAGCTTTTTCGAACTGCTGATCTTCTTGAAATGTTGGACCTTCAAAAGTAGCTCCCAAAATCTCTTGGTATAGTCACCAAGTGACTCATTTTTCCTTTGCCAAAGCCGATCCCATTCCATTGTTACATCTCTTTTGAAATGAACAGGAAGAAATTGGCTTTGTATCAGGCGAACAAAGGACCGCCATGATTTTGGGGCAGCATGATCATATTCCAACCCCGTCCACCAAGTATGGGCTAAGTCGGTTAAATGTAAAGCTGCAAACTTAATCTTTTCTTTTTCTTTATACTTGTCACGACCATACAAAATTTGAAATTGACGAATAAACTTCAGAAGAAGATCAGGATTTCGGGAACCATCATACATACTGAACTTGATCTTCTTTTCAAGTTGAGATAGTGACTTAGTCTTCTTCTTCTTCTTCTTATGCCTTCGTCCATGCTCGGATATTGAGGTTGAAGATGATGAAGTGCTTGATGGGGATGAAGATGGAGACGAGGGTGAAGAATGTCGACGCCTTTGACGATGATGAGGTCTTCCACAAGAAGGGTGTGACTCTTCATTACTAGAAGAGGATCCATCAGAATAGGCGCCAGATGACTTTGAAGAAGAGGATGAGCTTTGACGCGATCTCTTTCTTTGTCTTGAAGTAGAATGGGACTGCCTCTTAGAAGTAGTTGGACTTCTTGATCGGCTCCTTTCATTGGTATGGCTTTGTCTCCTTGAAGTAGATGGGCTTCTTTCCTTGAATTCTTTGGGATTCTCAACTTTTTCTAGTTTGAGAAGTTGCTCACGAATTTGTTGATTCTCCTCTCTAAGACTTTGAATGGCTTGAAGGATAGCACTCGATTGATCCATTGAGACTAAAGAAAAAAAAATATGCTCACGCACTCAGTGCAAGGGCTGAAAACAAACAAACTTATAGTTGTAAGCACTACCAGTGTTGGGGGTGAGGACCGAGCCAAAGCTCTGATACCATTGTAAATGCCCCAAACAACGTAGTATGCTTAACAATTATGATATTTGCTTGTTTTCGAGATTTAATAGAAAAGAGAATGAACACTTAAAGCTGGAAATGAAAATTACTCACAAAATTACAGCCATAAAAATGTAAAAGTAATGGAGACAAGATTGAGGGTTGAAGATGGGCAACCCCCTCCCCCCCCCCCCCCCCCCCCTTCCCCGAAGGAATGTATTTTTGCTCAACCCAAGTCCCTTAGGGAAGAGCTCAGTTACAATCAACCTGAGAGTGAGAATAAGTAATTCTCACTCTCACAAGATCATGCAAAGATGTACAAACACACATGCATTATCTATTATGCAATGATAAGAACTGATTTCTTTACAGTATGAGAGAAGAAAAAGGGGAATTCAGCCTTTCTCCATCGTTGATCAGCAGTACAGGGATAGAGCTTGCTTCTTGTAGCTAAAATGGAAGAAAGAGCTCAAGAAGGAGGTGCTGTAATGAATTTACAGGCTTGCTGTCTTGTAAAACAGCAGTGATAGAAGAGGGAATATGGAGGAATTTGATAATGGAGAAGTGGGGGATGATGATGGGGATGGATGGGGCCAGTTTCTGGCTATCTGTGGGTGCTGTACATGAGTTTACAGCAAAGAAAAATGATGCTCAATGAAGAAAAACGAGCTCTTATTTATAGGAGAGGGGAGAGCTAGTACAAAAGGGGAAAGTGGAGTAGCACAAGACAAGTGTCCAGCCACATGTCATGAGATGTGACAAGTGGTGGGACACTTGGAAACTTGTGTGACAAGTGTCTTGACACTTGTCTCTTCTTTATGGCCTTCCTTTTTGGGTTGAATATTGTCAAGAATAGAAACAACCAAATTTAGTAAGCACAGTCAGAGTACAGAACTTACTATTTTTAGAATGACATCCCTATTTTTTAGGACTAGCATTTTTAGGCTAATTCGAGGCTCCTAAAATTTAGGGACCTCCTAAAATTTAGGGATCTCCTAGAATTTAGGGACCCCCCCAATATGGGTATCATATGAAAGCTTTTTCCGTGTACATCGCAAAAATGGTATCCGAATCTTCATGTGACTTTCCTATGCAAAGAAATGTGAATTTCAAGCTTTCAGCCCACACATGCACATTATACAAGCATTTCATGATCATGCCATCTTGTTGATTGTAACTGTCTGTTCTGGTGGATCTAGCCCACACTTCAAGGCATCAATCCTTTCTGTGTGCGAGTCTAACCCTGATATGCGTGAGTTCTAGTCACAGGCGCCCAATCGGGTCATATAGGTGGAAGTGTGAACTATCTTTTCTCTAACCCACCGTGTGGGTCCACCATAACCTGTGACCACTCATCAGTGGCCAGCTCCAATGCACTTTTCTTTATATCTAATTAGTGCAAAGGAAATAAATTTAATAAATCATTATATAGATAAATTAATGAAAAAGGATACAAATTCTGTTTCTATAGAGTTGTGACAAATCGGGACTCTATCTCTCTAGATTCTAGGTCATTGTTACCTCGCTGTCAAATCTTTTGATAAAAGTTCCCGACCAGCTGAGACCACCCTTCCGTAGGACGGACCCAGAGTCGCGTCCACCACACTTTTCTCAAGTTGCTTTAGTTATCTAATTACCTACCACATTTAGTTTGACAACCAAAAACAGCTTCCTTAATTAACCAAATTAATCACTGGTTCCTTCATGTAACTTAAGCACTGACACAAAAAAACAATGTCAAGCAAGTTCCTTTTCAACATTTGATCTTTATTTATCAGTCTTTGGAATACATCAAATAAACCTGCCCGAAGGCTATTCCACCAATCCTCAAGGATCGCTATTCCAAGTTTCGCCCGTTGACTAGTATGCGAGCCTTGAGATCCCATCTCGAGTCATGTTGGCCTCTTGTGTAGGATCAAGAGGCAAGGGATTTACGGCCAAAGCCTCCCCTGGCACCCAAGCATCCTCCTGCTCCAAGTAGTACCCATGGAGAGACCTCTCGTGGTGGGTTCGATCCACGTACCCAACGAGGCTAACAACCCCCTTGGATAGGGTTAGGCAGACAATCAGAGGTAACTGATACTGCCTCTCCCTCCAGGATTTTAACCTAAAGCATTAGATGTTTTTTCGGAATTAGTTCCTTGAGCGAAGAAGTACAAACAGTGCACCTAAATGTACAATCAAGAACATTCTAGTGGTTGTTTGTACGGCCAACTGCTAGGTGTGATTTCTTCTCCCCGAATGCTTCCAGCATTCGATCCTAGATCAATCGTGACTTGGCAAGATCCCAAGGGTTTTGTAAGCTGAGTTGCTTGTTTACCCTCTTTCCTTGGGTTAGGGTTTATACCCTATTGACCCAGATTGTTGATACCTTAGGTTTCCTTATATTAAGGCCAATAAATCCTGGGCAACCTCGTCGCCCTAACTTGGTTGGTTAATTGCTTTCTTGGCAATTCATTACTACCCTGGCTTGGCAAATCAATCCCAAGGAAGAGTGTTGTAGCAGGATGACTACTCAATTCTTAGGAAATTTAACTTGCAATTAGAACTTGCCAAACTTGGTCTAAGGTGTAGGGGTTCTATTTAGTGATTTAGACACAAGCGCATATGATGTTGCAGTTTGTTGCACGAGTTAGGTGTCAATACCTAACTTGTGGGGATTACATCTTTCTTCATGCGATATTTCTTTATCGAGAATACCTTTGATCAAGATAAGGGCTTGGGAGTCCTCTTGACCCATTCCAAACCCTAACCCTACTAGGCTGATAAATGTTTTGGCCTTAGGGTTCCTAGATTCCTTGCGGAAGTCTAGCATTTGGTCAATTGATCCTTAGGATGAGAATTCCTAGATCATTCTTGTACGAGCGATTAGACAATCCTAATATTTCGAGAATGTGGGTAGGATCTTTAGGACCGAAAATATTAAATCGGTATCCTAAGTGCAATACTAGGCAGAATTTTAACATAGCTTAACCCTACCTAGCACGTTGAGGTGACCATCATATGCTAACTAATCATACCTTTATGAATTTCATGTAGCCTACTCATTTACACGCGAATTACTTAGTTGATCTAACTAACCTATGATTAACGATGATCTTCCCTTTAAAGATGTGAACACATTCTTATAAATTTGCAAGTACTTTCTCCTAAAAGATGTAAGTAACTGCAAGATAGGTGAGATGCATCATTCCATGCGAATATGCAAATTCAAGACCATAGACCTCCTTGCAACTATAGGATCTATAGTGATCTTTTCTTTTCCTTGCCTTATGCGATGTTGATTTACATTCAGAACTTATTCTTATAAACCCTACGTTTAATGCAATGAAATCAAAGCTTTAATATTTTTAATGAAGATGCATTCAAACTTTGATAAAAGAACTCCATGCATGAGCGAATGCCATGAGTCCATCATTGATTTAATCCGTCCTTTATCACTTAACCCAACCTAAAATGTAATTATCATGACATGCAATTTGCAAAGTTCATAAATCCTTTCCATGCATTACGACTATTTGGACATTATTTAATGGGCGTCTATGGTTATCTTGTACACGAGTCACAACTAGGGAATTATTACATAAGTGCATTATGTGTTATATCCCCTGTCCTTTGCGCCATGCAACAAAGATGCCTTTGCACCATTCCGTCTTTTTACTTATGCATCATACGTTCAGAATTTCAACTACCCTTGACCATGGAAGTCCAAGCAATTGCAAATACACGACATGCAACTAAACTTTGTAGATTGAATGAGTATATAAATTTCCCAATGTGTTTAAACTTGCCTACGAGAATTAAACATGCTTAATGCATCATTTCCATATGGAATTAATTTCTCGAAACCTGGGTATTTGAATTCGGGGCATTGTCCATTCTCGTACTTTGGGTGGAAGCTCCCACGTGTGCTCCTCTCACCTTTTGTTTGGGAGCCATTGATGAAGTAAATTTCGACTGAGCGAACTCCCCTTGCCCTTTATTCGATTTCCAAAACTCCCTACTACCCACGAATTTACTTCCCTTCGCATGAATCGGGCCTTGCAAACTCGGTTTTTAAAATTCGAGAGGTATGGGTGAACTATGTCTATGGAAGTTTCAATAGAAGCTTCCAAGCTTCTGTAACAGGGGTGACGTGTGATAGAGGAGATGAAGAAGATCACGATGAGGGAGATGACGACGACGACGACGACAACAAAGATGATGATGATGATGAAGGCGACGGGACGCAGCAGCAGCAGGCGGCGGTGCGGTAGTCCTGGCGGTGGCAACAGGTGGGGGCAGCAGCTCCATGATCCCCTCTCTCCTCCCTCCAAGCTTGGGAGGGGGGGTTCATATAGGTTGAAGGGGGGGGGGGGGGGGGGGAGGGGTAGCCACACAAGTGGCGGGTTGCATGCTCCCCTCCCCCATGCTCCTCCAACACCTACTCATACTCCCTCTCCCCGCCATGCAATAGCTGAAGGGGAGGGAGTTTTAAAAAAATTTACAAATAATTCTTTATCATTTTTCCCATGAAGGGGTATTCCCAGGGAGGCCTACGGTGGCTTGTGGTTTTCAAGCCACGGTTGCATATGCACTACGCGGAAATGGTATTGTAAATGCACGATGCTAGAGCACTTAGGCGAGTGTATCTTTATTGCAGAAGATTGCTTAGGGTTGCTTTTTGCGCGGGGTGTGTGGGGTCTAGGGTCGTTAATATTTCACTGCGGAAATATTGCATTAATTCGGCGTTGTTGCCCACTCCTCCCAACTCTTAGCAATCTTTGGAATCTTCCCGGACATCTTTGGCATGAGATTGGGAATAGATTAGAGCTCTTAGGATCAGTCATTGATTCATAGTTTGTGACAACCTGTTATCGTATAGTTTATGATAACACTTCATTAATTGTCTAGAGGTCATTTATGCTTCCCGAGATGTCTACTTAATGTCGTATCATCTAGATACGTTATGTCAATGTATTAAAATGCTACGGGACCTTATTAGAGTACTTTTTGGATCAATTTTATAGAGCTTTTTACTACTGCAATCACCAAGGATGAAGCTCATTTAATCATTAAAATACATGCCTATTGCTCCCAGATGCTTATCAATTATTCGGGGTAACGTACCAATGCTTATGGTTCATGTTACATGCTTGGTTCTACTTCCAGCTTGCTTTTGAGCTAAGATCAAAGCTTTGAATCTTGACATTGATTGTCATTCACTTCTGTTATGAATGGTTATTTGATGCTCCAGTAAGTGCTTTGTAAGTCACTTGGGTCGGATGCTCCTTGATATATACTTCTTGGATCTTGGATGTATGGATGCCTTTCACATGATATTTTGAGCTTTTTTTGCTTGTCTGGCATTTGACTTTCATTCTAGTGGGAGCCATTTCTTAACATTTGCAGATTACATTGAGCATTTGGTTACGTAGTTGAGCTTGAGGGTCTTACAATGAGAATGTGGGACTTGGTGACATGTACATGCTATTGTCATGCTTTATGTATGTAGTTGATGCTTAGTGAACTAATTTGACGTTACTTTTGTGTTGGCATCAATCTCTATCATGATGTTGGAGCCCTAAGAGGAACACTAAGGAAAACGGGTTTTTACTGCAAGAAAATCTATATTGTAACATCAACAAGCTTTTGTTTCATTCTTTTCAGAACCACAATAGGGAAAAGAACAAATCTTCACGCAGCATCATATTAGATATCTCCCACGAATTTAGTAAAATCAACCATAATCTTCAACATCTTCACAGAATCCATCAATAAAACAAGAAACACAAAAGAATAAACTATTTTTGAATGGGAATAATCACATATGATTCATCTTCATTGTCTTCATAGTTCTCTCTCTCAATCTCTCATAGATAGATACATTGTTTTTTATAGAATTAGCTATCTCTGACTCTCTTTCTCTCTCTCAACCAATAGTACATCATCTCCTCACTACAATAATCAATAATCACTCATAATAATCCTTCTTAGGTCGTGGATGCACCTCCCAAGAGGCATGGGAGGCATGAAAGGGCACCAGAGCCAGAACTGTGTCTCTTCATAGCTCACTATTGTCACTTCACTCTAGTCAACTCTTGAGTCTTTAGCAACTACGTCTTCCATTTGTTTTAGCTCTTTTGAACTTAGATTTATCCTTTCCAAAAGTTATAAAACTTTCCCAAAGTCACATCCTCATTCCAAAAAACACTTCTTGAAGATCTAAAGAACAGAACAGAACAAGAACAGAGTAGAGACAGAGGCTCTACAGAAGGTTTACTGAGGGTTACAGAAGGTCAACAAAGAATAGCAAAACCTCATAACTCATACTAAAACCATTCCAAACTATAAAAAACTATTCAATAAGATTTCAAGAGATTTCAAAATTCATCAATAATCATCAATCCATACTTCATACAGAAGAAAATCGGAACAAAACAGAAGCTATACAGAAGGTATTCGAATCAATCAAAACCTCAACACAACCTATCAAAACATCACAAAGCTTCATATTTCCACTAAGAATCATCACGAGCTTCCAAAAAATAATAAATATAATCCAAAAAACTTTCAAACATTTTCAAAACAACCAATTATCACTCAAAATCCATAAAAAATCAACCATTCACGCCTCAAAAACAACAAAAATCAATAAAAAATTCAGTGTTTTTCCACTCTCAACATATCCCCACACTTAGAAAAGAAGCGTCCTCGCGACCTAAGGAAAATAAGAATATAAGTTCAATAAAGATCTCAATTTTATATTCTGTCTTCAACAACACTTCATAAAATCATCCAATCACAACTCCAACTTATCACCTGTATCTAAGAAAGAATTCAACTAAAGGAAAACACTGTTATTCATTAACACATCTTATAAACAATAGAAAGTCATGTCAAATTTGTCAGGGATATAAGAGGTTCTTCAGCTTTGCATCGTAGGTTTTCCATCCACCTTGACCATCAGTGTCAATAGTCGAAAAGAGAGCTCTTGAACAAATCCATTATTCAACCAGCACGAACTCATCACATAAAAATTATTCAACACAAACACAAAATAACCATCTGAATGACACCTCCAAAAGAGAGATATAGCATTAAGAAGTATAAAAGATACATCCAAGGGTATCACTGAAGATGATCCCTCTTGAAAGCTTAATGATTACGAAAACGATCCATGGATAAGGATTCATCTACAAAAGATTTTGGAGAATTCTGAAAGAATTGAAGGCAGCACATCCTTTCTAGCAAAACAAAGTATCTGCTAGGTAAACAAAGGGCATGAAAATATAGGACATCCAATTGTTGGGAATCAATGTTCACATTGACATTCATACAAAGCTTAGGAATGCCCTTTTGATTGTTATGGGAATGCCTATGCATATATGCTAGGTACAAACAAAATGGGCTGTCAATCTCACTGAAGGATCTAGAGATTATGAATATTGTTGGGCAAAATGGAGATAATTTTGGTACGCTTGACTAGCAGTTGTCTAATTCCCTGGAATTAATGGCCAATTAATTTATGGTCCCGTAAAAGAACTGAGGGGGTTGAGAAATTGAAGTGGTAGGAGATGGAAGAGGAATGAGTAAAAGAGGATGAAGAGATGGGTAGGCAAAATCATAAAATGAAGAATAAGCTAAAGAAGGATTAGCTAAAAATTTAGGTGAATCAATTAAGAATGGTATTAATTGATAAGCATGAAAAGTAGAAGGTATATGGATAGATGGGGAAGGACAAGGCAGAGAAGGGGAAAAGAATCAATATTCAATGAAAGAACAATAGGTAAAGATTGGAATTTGAGGAGCACCCTGAGGTTGGAAAAAGGAGAGGTAAGATGGTTGCTAAGTTGGATTGATAAAGGGAAAAATAAGCATCATAGGGATGGGCCATTTGTTGATAATAAAATAAGCTAGGAACAGAGGGACCTAAAATAGATCATTGATGGTAGGCATCAAAGAAGGATGAATCAAACGGATGGTTCTTGGAAAGATAAGCTAAAAGATCCACCCTCAGTTGGTTAGTGGTCTGCACATGAGTAGAGGCTGTATTTTGTCGTTGGTTCAGGACTACAGAATCAATCATTGAATGCCATAAAGTGTTAGGGCAAGTAGCCACTTTAGAAGAATAGCACTGGAACATTTCATTTATCCTTAGCTCCAAATGGTTGACATATAAGGCAGCTTGTAAGACCACATTCCCTACATACCAAGCCAGATCTACATCATCTGGAATTAACAGATCACCTTGTAGATACATATAAGACAATAACATGGTATCCAAAGTCATAGAATATTCAAAGACTATACGGACAACTTCTGTCAACAAATCAGAAGACCAGGCTCCACTCCAACCGTCCTCTAGAAGAGATAGATCCATCGTTGAGAGCTTAATATAGAAGGACAACTTCTACAGCTGATAGTGGACAAAAAAGGAATGGTCGGGAGGAACGTACTTCTGAAATTGCTCAAATGTAGACCATAATAAATCCATCCTTGAATGCAATCTTTCCACTTTAGCTTGAAACAACGGACATAATGTGTCATGTCTCTGGAGAACTGCCAAGTCCGCAGGGGTTAAGAATGAATTGGTTGCACAATAGGGCTATGTGAAGAAGAACGTGACTGGACCAGTTGCTCGTTAAGGTGCTGAATTTGGTTTTGGCTTTGGTCTAAGATAGTATTTGCTATTTTAAGCTCCTCTGTCTGGGCAGCTCGCAAAGCTTGAAGCTCATGAGATTCTTTCAACAATCTATCTCGTTTCTCAGTTACATTAACCACTTAAGTGTTAATGTCAGCCAACGGAGTATGCAAACTAGAAATTTCCATTTTCTGAGCATCAATGATCTTAGTATGTTGCTCCATTTGGGTACAAAGATCAGAAAAGCGTTCATGAGCAGAAGCGAGCTCTGCATTTGCTTTGTCAACTCTTCTTTGGTCTATTGTACTTCATCATAACAAGAGGAATAGAGCTGCTAGATACATGCAGTCAACTGAGAGCTCAATAGAACACTGAACATCTTGACATAGGAAGGGAATTGCATCTCCAATTACCAAGCGTTGCACTCAAGGGATGGAAATCTCCAGAGTACCCTCACGATGTGCTCTGAAAAGATTCGGCGTTGTGAGGAAAACTGGTGGGTGACTGCTAGATTGATCAAGAAGGGAGACTGGAGGAGGAGTTGGAGTTGATTCAGCGACTCGTTTTAAGTGTTTTCTCTAAACTACCACAGGAGGGATAGGATCAAGATACTCAATGACGACATCAAAGTGTTCAGCAGGGGGAGGAGCATCTGGTGGATCAGCTATGAAGGTAGGAACTTCCTTGGAAGGGGTGGCATATGCCAAAAAGATAGAAAGATAGGATCCAAATGTAACATTAGTGACATTACCCTTGGTAGCTCGAACAAAGTATTGATCTATTTTGGACAGAAGATAGGAACTCCAATCAATTGTTATGCCTTTTAACAATATTCTAGAAGCTGTAAATAACTCCTTTGAAAGGTAATTAGAGGGTGTCTTGGCAAGCATAAACCTGTCCTGAACGAACTGGCATAGCTGCTTCCACACATGATTGGAGATCATGGAGACCTTAGTGACATTACCTGGTAGCTCGAACAAAGTATTGATCTATTTTGGACAGAAGATAGGAACTCCAATCAATTGTTATGCCTTTTAACAATATTCTAGAAGCTGTAAACAACTCCTTTGAAAGGTAATTAGAGGGTGTCTTGGCAAGCATAAACCTATCCTGAAGGAACTGGCATAGCTGCTTCCACACATGATTGGAGATCATGGAGACCCTGATGCCAGAAGAGGTAAGAACCTTCTTGGGATCCAACATATCCCGGGTTTGCTTTTGCAATAATTTAAGGATATCCTCATTTGAGAATAGTTGTCTAGTAGTAGGAAAGAGTCTCCTCGATAGGGTAACAACAAAGCCTTGCCCAAACTTTTAGGCATCAATTGGACAACAGTTCCTTTGAGACAGAGCCAAACCTCTTACTGTAAGAGGCTAGAAACTGATCACAAGTATCAATATCCTCTAGAATGAGTGGTAATGAGAGTACGATGAACTTTGTTAAGCCTGCTTTGCCAATAAGTTTAGACTCCAGTAATAAAGAAAAATTGTGAGAGACCAATGGGACGTATTGGACTAGAGGAGGAGCTTGAGGCGCCATTCAGATAGATTACACACACACCACACACACAGACAATCACAGGGAATGCCTACAAAATAACAGAATATCCATAAAAAAGAAATCGACCAGAATAAGCACACACAAATGTGACTAACTGACTGATCACCCCAAACAATCCACATTCTAGAAAGAATTCACCATGATCTCTACACATATGCGATTGAAAGCTTCATGCTATGCAACAAACATGCACCCAAGACCTCGTATCAGGCACAAAAGAAAACTACAGACCGCACCCGTAATTGTATCACACAATCAAACTATAATACCTCAATAACCCTCTCATGACATAACCAGAACTTTGGTAAGCAATGATAGCTCAAAAGATTGCACATGCCCATCCCACGAAGTGCATTTATTGAAAAGGAGAAAAAGTGCAATGAGGGGAATGATTTTAGTGAAGGGTTTGTTTTAATAAATTATTAAAAATGGGTAAAATTTTATTAGGTTGTAAACCTTAATAAGAAAATGGTGGTTCATTTTTAAATTGTTAGTTACAATTTATTAATGTGCAATGGTACTTTTAATGGATCCCAAACTCTGATATCCAGACTTAGGTCTCTAAATGCATATTCATTAATTAAAAATTAAGCATGTGTGTGTTTAGCACTTTTTGTATAGTACATGCATTTGTGATGGCGGGTTCACTTTTAATAAACTTAGATGTGTTTGTAGCACACGATAAGTGAACGGTTGGTTCATTTTTAATTGTTTAGAAAAATGTGTGTTTGGCACGAGTGCACGTGGAAAAGTGGGTGATTTAAGTTCATTTTAATCATTAATCGTGGTTAAGAGGTGATTAAAAAATATAAATACTTGATAGAGGTGTGTATGCAAGAGATTGAGGACGCACGAACGGATCCCAAGATGCAATGAGTCCAACAAAAAAGCAAAAGTCACTATTGAAAAAAAAATAAAACACCGTATTTTAAAAAAAGAAATATGAAGGCGAGGTTAGTTGGGTCATATTTGGTTTAGTTAATTCGAATTAGTATTTGGGTGTTTTGATTATTTTTATTGTTATTTTTTAAATGTTTGATTTATTATAGTTAAAAAAATAAATAAATTTAATAACTAGCTTTCAACAATCAATCCGAAGTGAGATTTGAACCATCAAGCTTCAACAATGGATATGTATATTTTTTAGTAAATTTTCAGCCTATTTTTGGAATTTAAAATAAAACTTCTATGAATTTAGAAAAAAATTTGACATTTTGACCTGAAAATAATAGGGTGATCATGTGTCAAGGCTTTTTCAGCTTATAAAAATATTCCAAAAGTAGTCAAATGCATTGATGGAATTTTCTATGATTTTTTTGATTTTAATTTTGATTTTATGGATTTTAATGATTTTTTTCGCAATTTTCAATGAATTTAGAAGGATTTAAATTTTCTGCAATTAATTCTCTGTATTATAACTAGCAAGATAAACCAAAAAATTTTCCAATTTAGTGAGGAAAATTATCGTAATTTTTTATTTTTAATCAATTTTTTATGAATTTTAATTATTTTTAAAGGGTTTTAAAGATTGTTTTTTTGGGGCTATAGGGGGGTTTAAGGTTTCCGTAGGGGGGTGCGGGGAGGGGGGGAATAGGGGCTTAGGAGGGGGGTGGAGGGGGGAATTGGGGCGGTGAGAAGGGGGGCTAAGGGAAAGGGTAGGGAGGTTGGGTTAGTTGGGTGGTGGGTTGGTGTAAGGGAGGGGGGTGGGGTTAGTGGGGGGATTGGGTTAGTTGGGTGGTGGGTTGGGTTAAGGGAGGGTTGTGTTAATTGCGAGGTGGGGTTGGGTTAAGGTAGGGGGGAGGCAGAAGGCGGGGACATCAGGCGGGTGAGGAGGAGAAGGCGTCTGGAGGTGGTGGCATTGAGGGCTTGGGACGGTGGGTGCAAGAAAGGCGACTGCAACGGCAACAGCCACGAAGGCATCGGCGGCTACGATGCTGGCAAGCGTGCGAGGAGGCGGCGGCAACAGGCGTCAAATGGTGGCGATGGCCGTTCGGGAAGTGGCGGTGGGCAACATTGTGTGGGCGGCAGCCCTCGGCGGTCCAACGGGCAGCGGCGCCTAATGCTCCAAGGGGTGACGGTGGGGTAGTGGTGGCCGAATGGGGGAGGAGGAAGAGGAAGGAAGGGGAGGAGGGAGGAGGGGGAAGAGAAAAAGGAGGAGGAGGAGGATAAGAAGAAGAAGGAGAAAGAAAAGGAGGAGGAGGAGAAGGAAGGAAGAAAGAGAAGGAAGAGGAGGAGGAGGAGAGAGAGGGGGGAGAGAGAGAGGGGTCTGGGAGAGAGAAGAAAAAGAAGAGAGAGAAAGAAAAGGAGAGAGAGAGAGGAAGGGAAGGAGAGGAACCGTTGGGGGGGGGGGGGGGGGGGAAGGATATTTTGAATTGTGACTTTTTTTGGGTTTTTTTTCAATTAATGAAAAATAAAAGAATAATGAAAAAAATGAATAAATAAAGAGAAAAATAAGAAATAAAAAAAATCCCATTGTCCCGTGCTTATGCTCGGGGCGAGGTAAAAAAAAATTGCAATGGCGGGAAGCAACAGGGGCCGGATGCCAATGGGGAAGGCGCAAACACCACGAGGGCATCGCGAGGTGCATAAAAGCAAAAACACAAGCGTTCACACACAAGGTGAGATGCACGGGGACACGACAAAACAAAGAAAATTGAATAATAGGCAAATCATGAGCTGGAACGTAATTTGATAAAAATGAAAACTGTGCTAGAAGGTGAGGGGGAGACTGCAAAAAAGTACAACGGGGTGTCCGAGATCAAGTCACAGCGTTCACATGGAAAAAATGCAAAAAATCAAGCCTAAAAACATATACGACAATTAAGATCGAAAAAGCCATTAGTTGGAACGAAGTGAGGAAAGAAGAAAAAATGTGTAGAAAATTGTGCCCAACAATCCTATTACATTAGAACATAGCACCGAGCAAAAGAACCCCCATTCGCATGGAAAAAACTCAAAAATCGTATACGAAACAGGATTCGAAAATTAATAGCTAAGGTCCTGTGCATCGGAATGAAGGGAACTAAAAAGGAAAAATGTCGAAACATATATAATCTTCAAGGTGGTCACATCAAGTCTCAGTTTAGATGGGTCTAAGAGGCGTTCACATGGAAAAAACTAGAAAATGAAGCCAAAAAACACAAATAAAAATTAATAGCAAAAAATCCCGAGGGCAAAACAGGGTGGAGAAAAAAGGAGAATTGGGCAAGAAGGGTGGATGAATGAGGCTATTCACTCAGAATTGAAATCTAAGGAGAATAGGGTAGGTTCACATGAAAAAAGTTCAAAAATGTACGTAAAAAATGCATGAAAGTACAAAAATAATAATTACGGACAAACCATACGGCAAAATGACATGTGATTAAAAGAAAAAATATCCAAGGGAAAGCGTAGGACAGGGCTGGTATGTTAGATCACTGTTTTGAAGCGATAAGGACGCATTTGCATAGAAATACATCCAATTGTGCGGGAAAAGTTTAAAAAATTAATAATACAAAAA
Source organism: Lygodium microphyllum (assembly GCF_053477565.2). Taxonomy (NCBI): domain Eukaryota; kingdom Viridiplantae; phylum Streptophyta; class Polypodiopsida; order Schizaeales; family Lygodiaceae; genus Lygodium; species Lygodium microphyllum. Next base: position 147,217,338 of record NC_141145.1, read on the forward strand.
CGGTAAGTCGGAACAGGGGGATTAAAAAGGAAAAGTGTGCCATTCAAAGGGATGAACATGGCTATAAGGCTAGTTCACATAGAAAAGAAAAAAATTGCGCAAATAAAAGCAATCACAAGGGAAACTGCCTCGACGACAGGGGGTACGAGGGTGGGTGAGGAAGGGACCCCATCAAGGCAGAACTAGTACGTGGTAGACACGCATGATTAGGTAATGACATATGCAGGGGGTATGTACAGTAGACGCGCAGGGACGCGTCCCCACACTTAAGACCTTACTGGTTAAGGTAGATTGATCGACATGGCCGCGGACTTGTCAACCAACTGGATGCTCGCGTCCCCACACTTAAGACATAATATGCACTTGCAAACAAAAAGATAGGGTTAGGAATACTTGGCCCATTTCGTATATGATTAAAGGGAACCATTGTTCTTGATGCAGGAAGATTGAAGCTATCGTCAGGCAGCAGGAGGGACCAGGGTACGCCACAGAACACATCCAGCATGGCAAGGACCATGCAACCGCACCCAGGGAGGTAGCTTTGTCAATAAAGTCTGTCGATTCAAGTGTTGATGACGAAGAATATTACTCTCAACTCACGGGTACTCAAGAGGATGATAGAACAATTGCTCACCCCATGACGCACATCACTCTATGAATAATCATGAAATCCCATAACTCACGATCGGTGTAGAACTGAACAAGGGAAAAGTGATCGAGAGGGAGTATGCCAGTGTACACAATTGATGGTGCATTCGTGCGTTCCACCTATTTGGCATAGGTGCAAGCAGGAAGGCCAAGGAGCCTTATCATGCAGTGTACAGAATAGGATAGCATGGCTTGTGATGGTGGCAGAGACCCGTCCTGTGTGTGCAAAGGGAAATGGAAACATACCTGACTCCAATTGTCATAACGTCCCTCAATCTCACCTCTTGGAATTGATTGAGGAGAAACACCAGTCACACTCAGCCCACCCTCTGTCTCATACTCTGTTGAAAGATACAGAGGGCAGCCCATTCCTTACACACATTGATGTAATCCTCGCATTCACTTGTGTAGAATTATTGTATGCCTTGTGCGCATTTGATGGTGCAACTGTGCATCCCACCCTATGTCGGCATACGATGCGAGAAGGAAGGCCAAGGAGCCTTATAATGCAGTGCATAGGAACAAATCGTGCTTTGTGCATTGAGAAGCCCATCCCGTGCATGCAACACTCCATTCACACATCGCACCTTGTTTGCCACCTTTTCTTCGAACGATGCCTGCTATGACAGGGAATCACTTCCTTTTCTTCCATAACAATTTGTTTTTTTAAAAATATTTTTTTATTTTAATAAAGAGTATGGTAGAAATACCATGTGGCAGGACCATCCACATTACCACTACTGGATTAGACGAGAGGAGAATATAGTAAGGATGGGAGGTGTCTGGGAGGAGCTAGTAGAACGAGACTGCCTCATGAGGAAGATCATAAGGGCTATCAAAAGCACAAGGAGAAGAACGGTGCTTCGCTCACAAGGGAAAGAGTGGGTCGACTGTGATTGTTAGGATCCCTAGGGAGGGAAGTACTTCTTTAGGTGATAGCCATTGATTAGAAAGGGATCATCAGAGGCGTCAACTGCCTGCACTTGGATAGAGCCATTAGGATTGACAACAAGTACCTTATAGGGACCCATCCAACGTTGTTGAAGCTTGCCAGGAAACTTCACAAATTGTGAATCATAGGCCAGGACAAGATCACCTTCTTTGAACTCCTTGTGCTTGATGAAGCTGTCATGATAGGCCTTGCGTCGCGCTTGAGTGGTTTCCATGCACTGTAGGGCCACTCGCTAAATCTCATCCAAACATTTCAAATGCAGCACTGCCACTCGCAAAGAGGGCAACTCTAACTCAACAGGAAAGACAGCTTCTGTACCATGCACCAATAGGAAAGGAGTTTGTCATGTAGTTACCTTATAAGAGGTTCTATATGCCTAGAGGGCCTCTATAAGTTGATCGTCCCAATCACGACGATGTGCAGTAATCGTCCTTGTCAGGATCAAGTAGAGGATGCGATTGGTGACTTCAAATTGGCCGTTGGCTTTGGGGTAATAAGGGGTGGACTTGTGATAGCGGATCTTATACAGTTCCATTAATTCTTTCATGATCTTGTTAAGGAAATGAGTATCTCTGTCACTTACTAGCTTGAGGGGACTGCCAAAACGGGTGATAATATTCTCGTACATGAACAAGGCTATGTTGTTTCCATCGTCTCGCTTTAGAGCTTTAGCTTCACACCACTTTGTGACATAATCTGTACATACCAAGATGTATCTGTTCTGCTTCCGTCTGGTAGGCGGATCAATGGGACCCACGAAATCAATCCTCCACTTCTCGAACGACTTTAGGGGAAGAATAGGTTGTAGTGACATGGCACTTCTTTTGTGGGTTTTCCCATTCACTGAAAAGAATCACATCTCTTGCAGTAGTCATATGCATCTTTGTGGAGGGTCAGCCCCACCAGTATCCTGCTAACACAACCTTCCTGGCTGTTGCTTTCATGCAAAGTGTCTACCACATGGCTCGTCATGGCATGCTTTCAATACTATGTCGATTTGTCTCCTGCAATACATCTTCGCAACGCTTCATCTTTGCCTCTCTTCTACAATGCACCACCTAGCAAGGTGTAGGGAGCTAATTTCAACACAAGCTTCTTTTTCTCATGGCTCGAAATGCCAGGGGATACTATTGAGTTGCCAAGAGATTGGCTATGTCTGCGTACCATGGAGTAATTGTGTCAACTAGAAATAAGAAAGCATCAGGAAGGTCTGGATCATCGTGTTCCTCTTCTATAGTTTGAGGGATTCATGAGATGATCGGCTAGGACATGGGAACGACTAGGCTTAATGACCGCTTCAAAATCAAACTCCTGAAACAGGAGCAACCATCTCATTAGTCGTCCTTTGATATTTGCTTTGTTCATCAGGAAGAACAGGGCTTCATGATCCACGTAGAACTTGAAATGCACTGACAGTAGATAGTGTCGAAATTTCTCCAGTGCAAACACCATTGCCAAGTACTCAAGCTCTGTCACTGTGTAGTTTTGCTCTCGGTCAGTTACTTTCCAACTTGCATAATAGATTGGTTGATCTAATTTAGAGGGGCCCTTTTGACATAAGATAGCACCTAACCCTTCAACTGATGCATCTATGTGCACATGGAACTCGTTCGTCCAGTCAGCAAGCTGCAAGATAGGTGTTTGGATGAGGCATTGTTTTAGGATATTAAAGGCTTCTTCGCAATTATTAGTCCAAAGGAAATCTGCATCTTTCCTTAGGAGCTTGTGCAAAGGGGCTACCTTAGTTGCAACATGTGCAATAAATCTTCTATAGTAGCCCACATGGCCAAGAAATCCTCTTAGTTGCTTGAGGTTTGTTGGTGCTATCAAGGCGGCAATCTTCTCAATCTTCATCGGATCTGTTGCAATCCCTTGCGCAAAGACAATATGGCCTAGAAGAACTCGATGAGACTACAAAGAAACATTTTTCGGGGTTGAGAGAGATTCCATACTCTCGGCATAGGTCAAAACATTGCTCTAGGTATCCCCAATGCTCATGGATTAGACTATAGATACAGAAGTCATCGAGATATACCTCAATGAAATCATGCAGATGGTTTTGGAAGGCAGCCATCATTACTCATTGAAAGGTGGCAAGAGCATTACAGAGCCCAAATGGCATCACTCTATAAGCATAGGTTCCCCATTCTGAGGTGAAGGTTGTTTTGGATTGGTCCTCCTTTGCGATTTGGACTTGGTTATATCCGTTGAATCCATCCAAGAGGGAATAGAGCTCATGGCATGCCATTGTGTCCAATAGTTGGTCTGTGAAAGGGATAGGGAAATGATATTTCTTTGTCTTCGAGTTCAGCTTTCGAAAGTCCACGCATATTCAAAGTTTCCCGTTTTTCTTGGGTACAACCACAATGGGCGAAACCCATTCACTGTTAGCCACAGGATAAATGAACTTTGCTTGGAGGAGCTTCAATAATTCAATCTTCACCATAGCAGAATAATTGGGATTCATACGCCATTGTCTTTGCCTTACAGGTTTGGCATCAAGCTCTAGGTCAATGTGATGTTGGCATATTGTGGGATCAATCCCCTTTAGATCTTTATACGACCAAGTAAACACATCTAAGTTCTCCTTTAGTAAGTCTCACATGATCACTAGTTCTTCTTCTGGAAGATTGAGACCCACTTTTAGGTGACATTCAGTACCGTCAGTTATCTAGAAATGTCACTTGTCTTTCACCTTCCACTTCGTAGATAAATGTCCCACAGATTGCTTCTGGATAGAGGTTTGACTCCTTCAAGGGAGTAGTGTCATCGTCTAATATTTCACTAGAACCAGTGTCCTCCTTTTGAACAGATGACTCATTTATCTGTTGAGATTGCTGGAAGGGTATCAGAGCTTTGTTTGTTTTTGTGTAATTGGGTATTTCTTCTGGACTTAGGGATTCATCTTCAGAAGATGCGTATAGGAATGCCACATAGCATGGACCTTCTATAAGTCGTGGCTCTGATGGCTCTAGCTTCTATTAACAAGTGGCATCATCATCATCATCTTTTCTCTAGAATGAATAGTCAGGGCGATATGAGCCACTGGTGAACTTAATTTTATACCTTTGATCCATTGCTTATGCAGATTCTGGATACTTTGTGGTCCATTGGTCAACCCAAATGGAACCATGGTCATTCCATCCAATACCCCAAGATCTTTGGCCTCTAAGGTCTCTGTAGGGACATCAACAAGATCGTCCACTACCAAAGGAACTTCTTCATTTGTACTTTCATAACCTGCTTCGTTTTCTTCCTTATCATTTTCATCCTCTTCCTCTGGAGGCTTTGTCTCTGCTTCTGTAGAGGCTCTGTAGGAGAAGAACAAGTCCTCCACCCCTGTGTCTGCTTCTGCTTCTGCTTTTGTCTCTGTCTCTGGCTCTATCTTTGCTTCTGACTCTGTGACTACCATGTAATAGGGAGAACAGTATATCCATGATTCTATTTCGATGTCAGAGGTGATTTCAGAAGTCAATTCGAGTTGAGGCAGGAGGTATTCTCCCATGGACAAAGACTTTGCTTCTCTCGGTAGTTGGCTCATAGTGCCAACTATTAGAGACTACGCCTCTATTTTCTTGGGAAAGATCTATTTAACAACCTCTTTGTCTCCTGATGTACCATCTGTTACTTCATTGTAGGAGTTTGTTATGACTTTGATGGATGTGGATCCATTATCTTTTTGCGATCCATACAATTTTAACACCACTTTATTGGGTCCTCTGCCTAGGGTTAGGGTGCCTTTGAACTAGTCTGTCCTAGCTCCTGCTTCAAAAAGGCAAGGTCTTCCCAACAGTAGAGGGTATGAAGTCCCATAAGAATTTGGTTTGACCACAAAATATGTCAGTCAATAGTCTCTTCTTGCTAGAGTTGTTTTTACATATGGGATGATGCCCAATGGTTTGATTCTGCTTTGGTCTGCTAATCTGATAAGCCACTAGGTAGGTTGCATTCCTTGCAAACCTAGATCCTTCATTGTCACATCCATCAGTATGTTTATTGATGAGCCTCCATCAATCAATGCATTTGAAATAAAGCATCCTTCTATCCATACACTAGTCTCTGGGGTTCCAGGATCTAGGAAGGCGTTAGCCACATCCACTTCCTTCATAGGTTTTGAGGCTCTATTGGACTTTGTTGTTGTTGGGGGAGCAATCCCTTAGGCTGTGTATTTTTGTCAAGATGCTTTTAAATCTCTTTTGGCAATTGGGAGACAGCATAAGTAATTGTCAGAATGTTAGGTTTTGTTTAAAGGTGTTTAGGTCTTTAACCAAATCATACTCTTTGATAGGATCCACAGGCTTTTCCAATCAACTAGGAAATGGGGCCACACCCACTTTTATCTTCCCTTTTTCTTCAAGGAGCGGCAACATTTGCGCTTCTTCTTCATGAGGAGGTACTTCTGCATCCTCTATTTCTTGGACCTCTGGTCCTGCCTCTACAACTGTCTCTGTAGCTCTCTGTGGGTCTGTGGTGCTCTGTACTTCCTTATTTTGGATTGCATTGTTCTACTTTTCCTGAGGGAGGTTGAATTTCACAGTCTTGGCAGAAGGAACATTCTGTTTTGGAATTACGGGTTCTCCTTTCTTTGCTCGCGTTATTACGGCCACTTTCAATTCCACCAAATTGGAAGCAAGTTCTTGGGTCTTCTATTGGGTATCAGAAGTAGATTTGACAGGGGCTGGACTTGGACAATCTTTTGCAGTATGGCCTTCTCCTTTGCATCGGCTACATAAGGGCTTCTAATCCACAGATCTTCTAGGGTTTGGACAATTCGGTGAGATATGACCATTTTCTCCACATCTATAATATTCCACCTTGGATCTCTGACCATTGCCAGATTGTCATCCTTTGTAACTTTAAGAGGGAAACCTCCTTGGACTGAAATTAGGACCAAACTCCCTAGGCTTTGGTCCAATATCCTCCGTTGTCATTTTGGATTCTAGCAATGGATTCTAGCAAGTTGAATCTTGCATTTTCATCTTTCTATCTTCATTCATGCATCTCTTTCAAAGAGCAAATATCCTTTGTATGGTTCTTCTTGAAACAGTAGGATCAGAAAGCTCCAAGAATGGTTGGTTTTTTAGTACATTCAGTGGCTAAATGTCCCGCTTGATGGTACTTTCCGCACCATGTATTAGAACGCATCACATCTCTCCCATCTCCCGCATGAGTGTATATATTGGCAGTATTCACCTTCAACATCTATAGCTGCTCTATAATCACATCCATAAGCTCTTTCTTGATACTTGCGACTGAGTTGGATAAGTAGTCATTCATATTTTCACTTCTTGGAGTACTTGTAGTAGGGTTTTGGGAAGCTTCTGTAATTACTGCATATATAGATTGGGTTGACCCAGAGGGTCCTTTGTTTTGGTTCTGATTCGGAGCTCCTTTAAGACTTGGGATTGTTGATTCCAGTTGGTAGGGTTCCACTAAAGTTGAGTCACCATTGGAGGAATTATTTGAGGCCACTGTTGTTGTGGTTGAACCATCATTTGAGGCATTATTGTCTGTGGTCACTATGGATTAGGTGCATTGTACTGTGGCACTGTTTGCATTTGGGAATAGGGGTAGGGAATTGTAACATGGAATGGGAGGAGGTAAAACTCCTCTTCCCGGAGTCATTGACAACCTTGCTTCGACTTTGTCATACAATCTTGCACCTTCCACTGCAGCTTGCAAATTGAATGGTCCTCTCAAATCCACAAACTTGCAAACTTCTGGTTGTAGGCCTCTGAGGAACACTCCTTTCTAAATGCCTTCATCCAAATGATGATTGGTCCATCTCTTCAGGATGGAATCCATTCGTGAGACATAAGCTTCTACTCTTTCTCCACAGGACTGGCTTAGGTTCATGAACTCCTCTTGCATCCGCTTTTCAAAACCTTTACGCCTGAATTTAGTGAGGAAGGCCAACTTTAGGTTGTCCCATGTGCAAAAAGTTTCTACTGCTTGTCTCTCATACCATTGAAACACCGTGCCCTTGAAAGTGGTGGGGAATATTGCTAACCAATGCTTAGGGTTTCTGGCATTGTTAGCCACACATGCTACCATAAATTCTATTACATGAAGATCAAGGTCTTCGTTGTACTCTCCCTTAAAAAATTGACTATGGGACTACATTTGCCAGCATGTCATCAATATTTCCAGGATGAATCTGACTAGGAAGGGGACCTTTAGTCGCCATAGAGAGTTTTGTAAAGAGTGCTTTTAGGGCCTCAAAGGAGGCTTCTGTTGCAAGCTCATTCTCAGCCTTGATTCTTGCATTCTCTCTTCTCATGTACCTCTGGACTCGTTCTAATGCTTGCCTCTTGATTGCGTCATTCATTAGGGAGTTGGCTCCAAACAATTTGTCTGCACTCAACATAATATAATCGTCTCTAGAGGAATCTTTGGCCAACATCTCTTCTACTTCCTTCTTTTCAACATCTCTGAATTTAGCTTTCAAACTAGTACATGGGGGAGATATTCCATTCTGAAAGTATCAAAAACCTCATTCTTCTTAGGATCATTGTTATGCGATCATTATAATAATGCCAGCTTTTGATGGTTTCAATAGTGTATGTTGTAAAGAACACTTTGTCTACCAACTTCTAGTGGGTTGCTAATTGGACAAATAGAAGATTGTCAGAACACCAAGTATCCCACGTATCTTGCTGTTGAGCATCCGTGAACGAATTCCAACTCTTTTCTTTCTTGTTTCGTGAACCTCCACTGACCATGACTCCTGAAGCTTCTTCACGATCTCCCACTTAATGATGTTTGGAAACTTCTCAATGAATTCCAAATCTTCCATGGATGGTTATTCTCTCTGTTTCTACTCTTCAATTTGTTCCCAAACAATGAGAACCACAATAGGGAAAAGAACAAATCTTTACGCAACATCGTAGTAGATATCTCCCATGGATTTAATAAAATCAACCATAATCTTCAACATCTTCATAGAATCCATCAATAGAACAAGAAAGAGACGTTTGCTAAGACATCTCTTGTTTTCCATGTGGCTAATGGATCCTTTCTTAGGTGAACTTGACCTCCATGAAAACCAATTTTTGAGAGCAAAGCCTCACATTTATTAATGTAGTCATCTGACAAAGATATTGGTTTTATTGAATATGCATAGTCAAGATGCAACCTAAGAAACTTATCAATTATTCTAATCTCTATATGCAATGTACAAATATGAACGTTCCTTAAAGAGATTGAAAGAATAGGATCCATAAGCCATCCACATTTTTTAACTTGCTCAAATCTATGGAGTTTCTAGTTGGGACTCTTGTTGCTAGCTGCAAAGTACTCCATTCTTTAGATCCCAAACTCTCCATGCAATAAATATGAGGATATTTTGCATTGGCTCCATTACTTCAAGTATACATTTGATATTTGCCTGTCTAATTGGACACTCGACTGTCTGATTTTGAAAATCGGACACTCGGACCCTGGAAATCGGACACAAGAAATCAGACGGCTCAAAATCGGACGCTTGTCAAAATCGGACGTCTGATTCTAGAAATTGGACGTGACCAAAATCGGACCACTGGGCCGATCGGACCAACCCAAAATTGGACGTCTGATTTTGATAATCGGACTCCTGAAAATCAAACATCTGAGAATCGGATAGAAAACTGTCAAAATTGGACAGGCATCTAGAATACAAATTTTGATGCATCTAAACCCCAAAATTGACCCCAAAGGCTACGTAGAGCTAAAGGTACAATATAGATCCAACATTGGGCTGAAACTTAGAAAAAGTAGTTCAAATTTTGGCTATAAATGGTCCTCCAAATTGCGCATGGTGTTTACCGTAACGGCCATGCGGGCCGGGGGGACTTCCCCCCTCAAACCCCCACAGAGGGGGCTCTGCCCCCTCCGCACCTCCCCCAAGTAGGTTGGAGGGAAGACGTGTGTCGTGATAGGTCCTCCGGATTAGGCCCTAGTGTAGTAATGGCTCTACACAAGCATAGATCTTCACTTACAAAGTAGCAAACAGAAGCCCATACCCAAACAAAGACAAAAAGAGACCCTAGAACCTCAACAGGCCAATCTAGCCATCAAGCGAAAAAAGGCCACACCACGAGAACACAAAGACATTGTGTTCAGACCGTATCTAGTCAGAGCAAAATGCAACGTTAGTAAGCTACAAATGCGAAGATGACTAGACATGGCACTCTTGACGAGAGATGTATATCTTGAGCAGCACTACACAGACGACCCAAGACATCAGTGGAGAATCCACATCTGGTCATGCAGCTAGGGACTCAAGGGCATTTGTCAGAAGGCTTCAATTTACAAGCCAAGACCCGAAAGACAAAGAAATAGTACCACCTGCTTATCTTAGGGTCAAACTCACCACGAAAAGAGAGCATACTATCGATGCTTTGATTGATGAAGGAGTAGATTTTAATATCTTGACCTATGAATCATGGACCCTACTAGGCCAACCAGAGCTCACACCGACTAATGCAACTCTTAGTCCTTACGGGGGGCACCCACAAGCACTCATAGGGAAGTGCAACATCCTTGCGAAAATTGAAACTGAAAGCTTGCCTATCCTATTTTATGTTCCTTCAAATAGTGCTAACTACGGGAAGGAAAGCCTCCTAGGAAGACCCTTCAAAAGGGAGACCAAGTGTGAGGCTGACTATGTAGCATAAAGGATACACCTGACACTACCGAGTGTGAGGATAGTCACAACCTTTAGCAAGGATGACCTCATCAAACCTCGAGGGAAAGGCAAGGAAGGTGCTAACATAACAGTCAAGCCTACTAATGAGAGCAAGGACTTGTTGGAAGAGCTGATACAAGCACATGTCGAACAACGAGAACCAGCGAGTGAGGCCACGCCTGAAACAAGAAGGCCAAGAGACAATGCCAAGGATGGGATTTGGACTTACAAATATTGTAGAAGATCCCAAAAGAAGCCCAAGCCTTGTAGACGAAGGCATCGATGGAGGGTCAACACAATGCCACGATGGATATCCAAAGCATTGCTACGTGCTCAGGGTATTATGCAGGTAACCAATGGATTTGGATACTAAAACCCCCTGCTAAACCACCTCTATCAGCTGAAGGCCAGATTGCACCAAAAGCAACGAGGCACAGGAGGGAACCTAAGAGAAATTCCAAGTCTCAAGGCAAGAAACCAAACATGAGTGTTCGAAAGAAAGAGCCTTAGCCTAGAATGCTTAATAAGCAGATGTCATATGTAAGCATTGAGCGTGCACAAAGACCATTAGTGCTCAAGGAGATTTTGACTTCCCAAGAGGATAATGAGCACCAGAGGCACAATGCTGATTGTGAGAAGGCTCATTGCTCAACAAAGCAAATAGCACAATCGTCTGATAGCCTCGAGCAAATCATTCAGCCACCAATGCCAAGTCCACCTAAGAGTCCTAGATCTCCTACACCCTCTTTTTCCAAACGGACACAGGAATCACTATAGCAGTCGTCAAGGGTGACTGCTCAATCCCAATCTCTATCTCCATCTAAGCTTCCAAATGTCCAAGAGGTGGGACATGACACCATCCGTAGCTCTTGGCCCAAGGATATGCATGGGCAACCTAATGTGACTAGATCAACTCATGCTCGATCTACATAGATGAATGCTCAAAGGGCAACAAAAGACATGACTACTTCTGATCGCCCTAGGGACTTGACACCGCAATCCACCAAGGGTAGCCAGCCCACTAGACTAGCCGCTACTACTTCCAATCAGGGATCACAACAGTCACAGCCCTTGGCCGTGACAATGCCCCTTGTGGAACATGTCCTTAGTAGTTTACCTGTGGAGGAGGTGTTGCAACCAACTTCCTTGACAACTCCAGCACTTTCAAAGTGCCTAAAGCCTAGGCTGGAGGAGTTAAACACAAGGGAATTGGATGAAGAGCTAGACTCTCCGAAAAGGGAGGCGGTTGTGCCCTCACAACTTGGTGAGATTATTCCGTAGGCCACGGCTATGTCCCATAAGGACACACTAGAGAAAGAGAATGCTAAGGCCCAACCAAGCACATCAACAGTTGACCTGATCCATGGTCCTGAGTCATTGAGAGATACATCTTCACTGACCAAGAAAAAGAGGAGAAAATAACCAAAACAACAATAGTTGCAGGTGGTTGTGGACCCCAAGAACATTGAGACGAAGAGCGCTGGAGAGTTGAGGAATAAAGCATCGAGTCCATCCACCACTGAACCAATTGATGCCTCTCCTAATAGCGGTGAAACCTCAGACACATCCGTGTGCGCTGAAAAATCAAAGCAGTCATTACCATCAACGGTTGCTTGCAACACTCAATCCACCTACAATAGAACTCGCATTGACCAATCAAGAGTGGATACAACGCTGTCACAACAGGGTGACAAATCTATACCAGTCACATCCAAGGAGAACCATGATGCAATAACGAAGCCTCTAGAGAAACATGGAAACCCCGAGAGAATAATAAATCCTAGCGTTGGCCAAACTTGCTCGTATAGGCCTGAGCCCCCAGCTATGCTAAAGCCCAAGCAAACTCCTAGAACCTTGCATGAGATAGTGACCAAGCAAGCCCTCGTTAAACATAGAAGTGTCACAGAATGCTTAACCGAGTTGGATGCTAAGCTCAAAGTGTTCACACGTGTCTATGTCCTGGCAAACATGGACGCATTCCCTAAAGAGCAACTTGAAGAATACTTTCCATTTCCCTTATCCTGGAAAGAGCAAGAACATCTTGACGAGCACTATAACAGGCTCCTGTATGAGCGCATGCGATTCATCTCTGATGAGGAAGCCGATGAACTACGCTTAATTGTCACATTCAATGAGGTGCTTTGCCAACCAAATCTCTTAGAGATAGAGCAACTAAAGTGATTATCAGAGGGTCGGAGTCAATTTGAACAGTGTTGGTGTGAAAACCGCGTTGCAATGGCCGAACTAGGAGCCCAGATCATGATAGTCTCAGAGGAGCGATTGTCCAAATGGCGGTCTCAAAGAGACCTAGCCTATGTGGCACCAACTTCCTTTTGAGTGATGATTGCCATTCGAGGTATGGACTTAGCTGAAACTAGCCAAGAGAACTCTCTGTCTGATAAGGTTCTCACTGAGGAGGAGTTACATGTTGCCAGTAGACTCGGACAAGGTTCCATGCTACTCGATGTTGCAAAATATCTATCGGTATTGAGTAAGTTGCCACAAGTACTAGATGCATGTGCCACGCTCCAGTACAATCCGGAGTTCTACAATTGGCTTTTATCCTCGTAAAGTGACATGGATTCGTAGATATGTATATAAATAAACAATGAATTTTGTGACCCTGTATAGACAATGTCAACACACACAAGCAATGATAGTCAAGCGCAAGGAGAAGAGTTGGGTTCAACAGGCTAAGCTCCTCAGGTCCTCCTCTCACCGCACATTTAGAAGTTGTGTGACCATTACCGCCTCTAGGTGGAGGGCATGCAACCCTCATCACCACCATAGGAAGCTCTGACCAACATCTCTGAGGGTGTGGACAGGGTACCGTCCCTTCCCATACACCTTTCCCCTTTATGGTCTATCCTTTCAAGGATGAGCCCTACCCCGCTCCCTGACAACCAGTCCACGTAACTTAGCATAAGCGAAGATCTACTAATGGCTGGAGGCTAAAAGAACATCATCACAGGGGCCATCCCTCTACTACAACCACTGCATGCCTCACCTCTTCCCTCCTCGTCATATGCGCTTGATAACCCACATTATAATCCCTTCCATGCGAATGGGTTTATCCTGTGTCAAGGCCTAATCCTTGATTTGCATTTTGCAGGTCCCCCTACATGGAAGGCATGGAGCACCTAGGGCAGCTAGCTTGCAAAGACGCTCTCTGCCGCGTCGAAAGGAACATGTAGCACAAGCTCCTCTACCAGTGCGTACGTGCCTAGTCTCAAAAGGTATGCAAAGAAACGAGGTCCCAAACGACACCGCCTCAGATATAGGTCGAAAAATCCCCAGGCCAGGGGAATAGAAGCTCAAGGGAGCACACAAGGCGTGGCAACACCGGATGTGCGGGCCCCCAACAGACGCTCGGGCACCAAGTGCTCGAAAGGGGAGAGGGAAGCTCGAGACAAGGAAGAATTCGATGCATTTTTCAAAGGCATTTTGGAAACGATTGCGGCCAGAGACTACACCATTCAGGTCTCGGCCGACATCTTTCCGGCCCAACTTCACAGGAGCCCCTCACCAGTAGAGCCTCAGTCGCCTGACCACCTAGACTCACCCCGCCTTGTGCAAATAGAGTACCCCCTATGATATGCAAGCAACTTAACAAAGGCCATCCTACCATAAATTTTTGTCTTTTGATGGTTAAAGGGGTAGGCTCCCCATTTGTACACACTTCCCTTACCTATTGCTAATATATGCCATGTCTTTAACAAGCATCGAAATAGGCATCACAATTAGCATCATAGGATTTTGAAACAGTTATATCTTGACATGATTGCATTTGTTCGTTGTACTTGATGCATGCGACTTGCATATACTCTCATGAAGTGATAAGTGGATGCAGGATGACATATGTCTTCGTGCAAACGTGTTCAATGCCCAAGCCACTGCAAGACCACCAACCTCATAAAGAACCGCTACAAAGCCACATTGTCGAATGCAAAAAATCACCATTGTGAGTGCCCACATCGCACGACCCAAAGCATAGTCATGGGTTATGCTCTCTTCTTGGGTCAACCCTACAGTTGGCTCATGATAGTTGTTACCTCAATTGTACCAACATCGCGTGTTGCAAAGAGGTTTGGAATATCTCAAGTGTATCTCCCCATCTCAACAATTGCTTCTCTAACAACGAGGCTAGGGCACAATCATCACTGTAATATCCATTTCCTGAGCTTTCGAAGCTTGACATTTTCCAACCCATTGAAAGGCTAATAGCCTCAGCATATTGCAATGGTTCTACTCAGGCAAGCCAAAAAAAAAAAGAAAAGCAAAGAGAAAGAAAAAAGCATAAGAAAAAGAAACAAAAAAGAAAACAGAAAAGGAAAAAAGAAAAGATAAGAACGAAAAGATAAGAAGCACCCATGATCACAACACAGCATCTAGGGGTCCTCAAATTCGGCACGTCCAGTGACCTTGGTCAACTGGCTCCGTCCCTAGTCTCCTAGCTCTTTAGCATCACCCACAATTGTTTAGGGCACATCAAGGGCAGGACGTACCTAGGGAGCTTGTCTCGCCTATGGTTAGACCTGTCACCGTGACCCATTCGCATGATTCCCTCTTGCACTTTGCCATAATACCATTGCAATCAATTGTGGTAAGCACCGCACGAATGGCTATGAGAAGTACACTGTCCTCATCACGCAGGTCCAATAGCTACGAGCTATTGGACCTGCATGAGAAGTACACTGTCCTCATCACGCAGGTCCAATAGCTACCGATCGTGCAGTGTCCCTATGTTCAATTATGTTACATCATGCAGTCACATTGCAAAGGATGTCGCAGACACCTTCATGTGAACTTCTTCTCAACATGGACAACTTTGCTTCATCCACACATCGTTATGAGAAACTAGCCCACGGTCTTCTACCTACGTAATATCTAAGTATGCACAAGCACTCACATAATATCTGCACCGAAGTATATACACAGTTTGGGTCCTCAAGTGCAGGACAATACTCTCAGCTTGCTTAGAGTTTGACCTGTCTCCCAAACTAATTAAACTATGTCTTGTCCATGATAGAGAAGACTAGCACTACCCTTAGGGAGAGACCACCTATGAGAGGTTTTCAATTGCAAGTATTGAAGACTCCAACGAAGGTGTCATTCGCAATTCATCGACACTCAACTCTGAATTCCTATCCTTTATCATCCTGCAAGCCCGCCAAGAATCGTCATGTGCAAAATCCCCAACCAACCGCCACTTGTACTCCATCAGTGCAATCCCCACAAAGAACAACCCTACCACCAACTCTAATAGCCCTACCACCAGCCATCTAAACCACCAACATGCCCCCAATGACCTTCCTTCCCACCACTACCAACACTCCTCCATGGCAACCACATACGTCCTTGCCACCCGCCTCTTCGGTGCATGCTAAAGCTTGCTACCTATGACGGTCAGTGCCATGGGACTGGCACTTGTCTAGGAGGGGGGTAATGTTAACCCTCAAATGAACGAAGGTGGAAAATCCGGAAAAGCTAAAGTAGAAGGCAAAGGCCAAGGCAAAGTGAAACGGAAGACAAAGACGCACAAGGAGAAAGTCCTAAATAAGGGAGAAAGGTGCGCAAGGAAAAGCGCAAGTCAATACTTTTGTAAAAGAGCGCAAGCGCATCATGGTTTAATTCAAGAAGCACCGGGCTCTCACCCGTGCAATTTGTAAATATAGACGGGCGGTGGAAAGGAAGCTAGGAAGATAGAAGGACAATGGGAAAAAGGGCCTAGGCCACAGCCGGCCATGTAAAAAAGGGGATAAGGGGATGACCGCCCAAAAGGGATTTAGGGTTTTGTATATAAAGTTGAAAAGTGAATGAGAAGCTCATTCTTGTGTGTGGCCAAAAGTGGCTCTCCTCTTCTTCTTCTTCTTCTTGTTCTTGCTTGCTTGAGCTTGTGCTTGAGAGAGGGAGTATGAGGGAGTGAGTGTGTGAGGGTGAGGGACCACGGAGGAGAAGCTCTCCATCTTCTCCTCTCTTCTTCTCTTCTCTTCTCTTCTCTTGTCTTGCTCATGGTGATGGAGCTTGGAGTGTGGAGCTCGAGGATGGAGCTTACTTGAAGCTTGCACTTGGATCATGGAGCTACCGGAGTGTGCGGGAGAGGAGGTAACTCGATCGGTGTGGAGGTAAGCTCACTACACCCGTAGGTATGGATGGCGCGTCGACTATGTGAGAGGTAGCCATTAGTGCTCGGCTTGGAACGCTTGAACAATAAACGATTCGTGGGTCTTGGCGGTTGAGCGAAAGCTCCCACACAAACATTTCCAAAACAACCAATCATCACTCAAAATCCATAAAAAATCAACAATTCAGGCCTCAAAAACAACAAAAAGTAGTCAAAAATTCAGTCTTTTTCCACTCTCAACAGATGTTGTGAGTGATGTATGCATCTTAGTTGGTTATGTGTATTGAGCTTCTATTACATTGCTCAATTCATAGTTAGTCTCTTTTGTTACCCGTGAGATTCACTCCATGCATGATGGTTATGCCTATGGGATGTATCTTAGTTTGACACACTGATCCTTTGATAGATCCTTTGACAATTCTCGGTACTAGTTGCATCTTCACTCACTGCTAGTTGGAGTTATTCCCTAGTAGTTGCAATTTGTTTTATATTAGTGATTTCCCCTCTTTCGCATTGAATTCTTACTAATGTACTTCATCTTCAATGATGCTGTAATTGTAGTTTATTGCATTGTTTATGCAAGCAATCACCTTCATTTTATGGTTCTTTGCATTAACTATTGTGAAAAGTTCATTATTGGTTAGTATCCCTTGTTTTTAGCTTGATTTGGCAGTGGTTTTAGGGCTATTTGTAGTAATTACAATAACTTGCTTTGACAATTTGTGCACTTGTTTTCCTTCATTATAGCTCATGGCTCGATTGATAGTGCTACTTTAATCTTGATAAGTTGGATGGCACGAATTATAACTACTAAAAGGCCCAAATATGGCAAGTTTTAGTGCAAAAAATGCAAGTTAGGCCTTTGAAACATAAGGGTGTCAAGCTCAAACTTATTGATACTGAGGATTGGGTTGAATCAAATGACCTTTGTAAGTCCATTATCATATTATCCCTCTCTAAGAAAGTGTTATATAATGTTGTCTCTTATGGGTAGTCTGCATGGGAATTATGGAAAAAGATTCACAATGTGTAGCCAAGCAAAGCCCTGCTTCGTAGATGTATTGGCTGAAGCAACTCATGGACCTTTGCATGAAGGAGGGCAATTCTATGTCAACTCACTTAAATGAGTCTCATTCCATTATCACTCATTTGTCTTCATAGGGGATTGAATTTAAGGGCACTCTTATTCCCTTGTTCCTTTTAGTTACACAACCTAAATCATGGAATACATTTCATACTGCTATGTGTGCCGATATACCTATTGCGCTGGATTACAATTACAGTATGTAGAGGGCGCACTCTTGATTGAAGAGGTTAACAAAAAGAATATCAATGCTTCCTGCACCTCTCACGCTTCGACAGTTAGAGGCAATAATGGTAGGAGCGATAATGACCACCATGGTAGAGACTCTTAGTAGTCTTGCTCTCAGTCATGTGGATAGTCTCACAAAAAATCATGTGGCCATAAGTACTCATTGACTTGTTATTATTGTGGGAAAGCAAGGTATATTTGGCCATAGTGCCACCAGATGTGTGAGGACAAGTGCAAAGAAAAGGGCAAGGATAAAGCATAGGATAAAAATCTTGTATTAAGATAGATAGACACGTAATACACATAAAAAGTCTAGTATGATACACATGGGTGAGCCATTGGCTCTTGTTCATTCAGATGTATATGGTCTCATGCCCTGCTAGTTGTTAGGTGACTCAAAGTATTTCGTTACTTTCATTGATGACCATACGTATAAGGTCCGGGCATATCCCAGTAAGCAGAAATCGAAAGTCTTGGCTACATTTTAGCATTGGTTTGCTTTGGTTGAGAACTCATCTAGGTGTGGGCTGAAATGCTTAGGGTCAGATATTGGGGGTGAGTATGTATCTAAAGCCTTTGAGTAGTTTTGTGATGAGTGGAGTGTTAAGTATTAGTTGACCACCCCATCACTCCACCCCATAATGGTATGGTTGAGCACATGAATAGAATAATTTAGGAGCAATTTCACAATATACTTAGGCAAACAGGCTTACCATAATATTTTTGGGATGAGGCAATTACTACTACCGTACACTTGATAAATCAATTTTCATGTATTGCTCTCAACATTTTGGTGCCTGTTTTTGCACTGATTTCCTGGTCATCAGACTTTTAGCTCAAGGATGTAGAGGGTGCTTTACTCACAAAAGAGGTGAACACGATTAATGTTGATGCAATGCATTCTTCTCATGTACTTATAGTGAGAGGTGGAAACGGTAGTAATGGGAATAATAATCATAGTAGAGACTCACAGCCCAATAGGGGTTAGTCTAAGTCTCATGGGAAACTGCACACTAAGTCCAGTGGTCTTAAGTCCTCTCTTACTTGTTCTTATTGTGGCCAACATGGTCACATAAGGCCGTAGTGTCATAATATGTGCATGAAAAAGGCAAAAAGAAAGGATAGGATAATGCCAAATCTTCTAATGATCGTAGCATTGTTCATAAGTCTAGTGTTAATATAGAGAGAGAAATGCCATGGAGTATAACTCAAATGATTACATACTTAAGGCTTCATCACTTGATGCTACTTAGTTGATCAATGCTCCATCTTCTTGCTCTCAATGTTAGCTTCTTGATTTGGGGCTTCATTTCATGTTACCATACATTGTCTTTGGTTTTATACCTATCGTACTACCACAAGTTTGATTAAACTAGAAGATGACAATGCATTGGATATTATTGGCATAGGTAATGTGAGATTGTAGTGTTTGATATTGTAGCTCCATTTGTGCTTTATGATATACATCATGCCCTCGCTTTGACTAAAAGTGTTATCTCTACTAGACACTTGGACGATGATAGGTATCGTGTCTCTTTTGGTGATTCTACATGGAATATTATTCGCGATGGTCTTGTTTTGCCTAGAGATGCTTAGGTTGGAAACCTATACTCTTTGCTTGTTTTTGGATATGTTGATAATGTTTTGGCTTTGACTGATCTTCCTCATGTATCTCTTTGGCATCACCATCTTGGGCATATGACCCTTAAAGGAATGAAAGTGCTCACTCGTTTGTAGTATTTGCCGCCTCTTGATTACTTATGTTTTGACTTGTACGATCATTATTTATATGGTAGATAAATAGATAACTCTCATAAAAAGTTTGGCTCTATGTGTATGGGTGAGCCCTTAGCTTTTGTTCATTCAAATGTTTGTAGTCCCATGCCCTGTCACTTATTAGGTGGTGCAAAGTAGTTTGTGATGTAGTTTGATAAACCTCCCTCATAAAGTAGGCCCTGTCTTTGGATGTGAGGCTTTTTATCATATTTCCAAAGACAAACACAATAAACTAGATCGAAAATCTATCAAATGTATCTTTCTTGGATATGGTGATGGAGTGAGATAGGCTATTGCATTCCAGGATCCACAATCTTGAAAGGTTATCTACAGCCATGATGTTGTATTCCATGAGAAAAATATGCATATGAGATAAGAGTAGGTTGTTGAGATACACAGGGTGATCTTCTACGAGGAGTTACATGTTACAGTACAACCAACCCCACTTAGACAACCTACTGCAACTATTGATGATGTAGTGGTCCAGGATCCACTTGTTGTGTAGGATCATAATGTTAGACAAAGAGAACATGCCATATAAACTCCACAACTAGTCTTGAGATGCTCCATTAGAGCCTCACATCCTCCTAATTGTTTTGATCCCTCTATGCATTATGTCATGGTGACATATACTAGTGAATCTCTCACTTATAAGGAGGCTACACACAGAGATGATAGTCACTCTTGGGAGAGGGCCATGCGATTTGAGTATAATTCACTACAAAAAAATCATACATGGAAATTGGTTCATTTACCCAATGAGACATATGCATTGCCATGCAAGTGGATGTATAACTTGAAGAGTACCTCTATTTGCTCTAAGCTATCATATAAGGCTAGATTAGTTATTAAGGATTTTAAGTAGGAGAAGGGATTTGATTTTAATGAGATATCTCTCTTGTGGTCAATATGACTATCTTATGCTTGCTATTGGCTTTGGTTGCATAAATGAATTTAGACTTATACCAAATGGATCTGAAAATGACATTTCTTCATGGGGACCTGCATGAGATTATCTATATGCAATAACCTAAGGGCTTTGAGGAAAAGGGCAGGGAACATCTAGTATGGGTTACTCCCATAGTGATATGAGTTTGTGTCTTTACATGAAGAATACCAAGTGATGGTAGCTTTATAATTTTGGTACAATATGTTGATGCCATGTTGATTGTTTTGTTGGGAGTGCTCATGATGAGTTGGATACTTTGAGGTCTTAGTTTAATAAGAGATTTGAGATGAACGATATGGGGTATGCCATACTTGGTATGCACATCACTCTCTAAAGGACTCCTCTACTTATCCATAGAAGAAGTATATTCATAGAGCCCTTAAGCGGCTCCATATGCAGTGTGGTAAGCCTGATTGATACCCACTACCTTCTTATGTAAAGGTTGGTCAAGCAAATTGTCCCCAATCAAATGATGAGAGGGCAGAGATGGCCAAGTTCTTGTGTGCATATGTGGTGGGAAGCTTGATGTATGCCATGATAGCCACTAGACTTGACATAGCATTTGTAGTGGGAGTTATAGCTCATTATATGCCAACACCTATAAAATGACTTTAAGATGCCTTGAAGGGTATCATGAGATATCTTAAGGACACTACATATGTGTGCATTTTTTATGGTGGCTAAGATGCTAGATCATGGGCCACACTAACTCTAATTATGTAGGATATGCATATAGTAAGAAGTCCACCTCTGGCTATATCTTCATTTTTGTTAAAGGTGTTTCTTGGATGTCCAAGGTGTAGAAATGCATGGCTTTGTCTACTACCAAGGCTGAGACTAAGGCTTACAAGGAGTCCCTATGGTTAGGCCATTTGATATGGTAGACTATAACTTCTACATTGCATTCAAACTCTATGAATGCCATTAGGTTGGCACATAATCTAGTCTTTCATGTGAAGACTAAGCACATTCAATTTCATTATCGCTTCATTAGAGAGGTGGTTAAGGACAATCAAATAAATCTTGTCAAGATCTCGACTTATGAGAATCTTGTAGATTCACTCATTAAAATTCTCAAAGTGAAACATTATGCATTCCTTAGGAAGATAATGGGCATAGGATGAGATGATGCTTATTCCCCATCCTATCATACTTATATACACACATTGTACTTTGTGTCACTTTTTTCTTGTTTTCTCCACAGTCAGACACATTTACCTTTAAGTGGGAGGTTGTTAGGGGTTAAAGGTCACTTGTGCCTAGCCACATACATTTACTTATACTTACCATCTGCTCACATGTACCTTGTAGGTGGCAATTGCCCGTCATTGCCACTTTATTCTTTACTCTTTACATGACACTAAAATAAGGGAAGGTAGGTCATATACATTTGCGGATGTTGGAGTTTCCACATACCATCTTGCTCTCTCTTGCCATAACTCTTACTTCTTTATTGTTTATGCTTATGCTTCCACTCTTTCTCCACCTTGTAATGACATGTTATTGGCAATAGAGTATTGCTTTTCCTTCCTCACAACCACATTGAGGTCAATTTCCTATAACAAAAGTACCTATCTAGCAATTTGGCCAATGGTGCAAGGTTTGTTCACTAAGTACAATAAAGCTTGATGGTCCACAAAGAATGTGAAGATGGTGGTGAGCAAATAACGTCAAAATTTCTTTATGGTGTATACACCATACTCCACCCTTGTGCTCTTCAAGCTAGCAAAACACCACTTTGATCTTGACCTTTGATGCATTGATGTGTATATGAAATGTTGACTTTGCAATCTAGGGCTTGTAGGATAGGTATAGTCATCAAAGCTTTCTTGAGGCTTCGTATGCCTATTGGCATTTCCCTACTCATTCTCAACTTGGTAAATGGCAATGGTTGCATAATTCAACACAAAGTGTCTATAGTAACTAGTATGGTCAAGGAAGCATTAAATGCCCTTAGGATTGCATAAATGGACAAAATCACATGCCCAATATTGGTAGTACTCCAAATAGAGGTTGAAACAAAGCCCAAATAAAAAAAATTAATAGTAGCAAGCCCAACATGTTGATGTACAATATTAGTTGACTTGTGAACACTCATCAAATCGCATCCCAATTGAAGGAAATTAAGTAGAGATGTTGATGAGTCAGCTTAGGAGGTCGATACATGCTTTGATAGTGATTGTCGGATTTAGGGTTGCAAAAATATGCACATGCAACTTGGAAAAGAAGAAGCCTGAGAGAGCATAACAAAAAGTGTACCAAGCGATATCAAGAGAATATTTTCAAGATCAAGTATACCCTAAATTAAATAACCATATATACAAGGTCGAGGAGGAAATAGAGTTTGGTAGATAATCCCATTGCATATTCTATTTGGATTGGTACTAATGCATAATCCTCACCAATAATATGTTACCACTCAAGATGTGGAGAAGCTAAAAGTAAAACTTTCATTGGCCACATCCTCTCTACAGAATAATTTTAGCCAAGAAATCAAAGCACCTACCTATGAGCAAGTTGAGGAAGTTTGGTGTAGCATCTTCAATATGCAATTTATGGCAACCAAGAGCTCAAAGAGATGGGTTTTTGGATGAGAACATCATCAAAAACTCTCAAAATTAAGCATTCATCTTCATTTGCCAACCAACTACATACACCTACGAAAAATAGATCCACCCACCCATGGAAAAGTGTGTTGAATAATCAAAACACTCACATGAGGAGTTAGAGACATCCACATGCAATCAAGAGCACTATGAATGGATGATCAAAGTCCTCAAAGCCCAAATGCAAGAAGTGCCAGAAGTTCCAATCCATATAAACCTTCTAGCACTAGAGGAATGAAGATAATATCCAAAAGAAGCAATTAAAAAATTCAAGACTACTGATGTTGTTATTATATTTGACTTCAATGTCTCTTAGGAGTAGATGACACCATTCAAACTCTCATGAAGATAGTTGGTGATATATGAAGAAAATGGGTGGAATAATAAGATGTAATTGCATTTAAGGGAGCATACAAATTTTAAGATGATCAAAGGTCTTGCCTAAACACAAATCTTCAAGAGCCATGGAAGATGCAAACGCAAGTGACTCTGCATTATGGTAGAGGTAGATGATCATGCTTGGTTTGCATTCTATTATCCTTTCAGAAGAGAAAAGATCAATGTGCTCTTCTATCCATACCCAATGAGCAATGGTTGCCTAGAGTACAGTCCAAATATACATGGTGGATAAATTAGCCTAATATGCCCAATATGGTGCCATAGACCTTGAGAAGGCATCTCTATTTTCAACTTGGGGATTTGAAGGAATCCTTTATTGACATTGCTGAAAATTTGAGCAATTGTCCTAGCCCAACCTCCATCACCACCTGTAATTATTTCCAATTGCTCAATCAATTATTAAAGCACAAATCTACAATTGATTGTAGTTGCTCAATCAGTTGTTAAAGCAAAAATCTAAATGTAATAGGATGTCTTACATCAATACTCGATTTGAGCGAGTTGCAATAGCACAATTCCATCTTTGAGCATTAGTACTCTTGTCATACTACATTTTTCTATTGAAGGACATGGTCGAAAACAAGTTCACCCGATGTACTGGCCCGTTCTTTCTAGAGTTATCCATTTCACTAAAAGTCTTTGGAAGAATAATGCATGTTAAGTAAAGGTTATCTATAACAAACATTGCTACCACTCACTAAGATGTTAAATTCAATTTTATCAAAAAATAGCAAAAACAGAGCAATGGCTCCAACTCAGATTAGGTGCACTCACAATTATTGCACCTAAGAGTTCCTAAGATTAAAGATGCCCAATGGCCTCATTGGTTAGTAGCCCCAAACTTTTTCTATAGTAGAAATTTATGATACGTCAAGGGTACAACACCTTGGTCTTACTTGGAAAACCCATCACCTTGAATTCTATTACACCACCTACCTTTCCATTGACATGGTCAAGTGTGGGACATGAACTAAGGAGCTTATGTGATTTGGTGTTAGAGCCATCTCCTAGTTGCAGTTGCACATGCCTACCTAAATACCACCTTAAATTATATTGCACCATCTACCTTTTCATTGATAGGGTTAAGTGTGGGACATGAACCCTTGAGACTTGAATGACTACTAATAGATGCTGGTGTAGTTACAATCAAATCCAAGCTACAATGGTTCGAGCGTCAAGAGATCTCAAAGCATGAATAAAACTTGAGCATCTAGAGATCTTAGACCATGAATAAACTTGGTTTAGAATCATATACCTCATATTGACCCTTGAACTCATTGTGACAAAAAAGTGTGAGAATACAAAAGCTAACTTCTCATTGAAGTTAGTAAAATCAAGCTCAAAGTTGGAGGTCAAAACTAATAATGTCATGAGGTTAGTGAGATTCATCAACCTTCCATTGTCAAAAGAACAAAAAGAGACTTGCCCATCCATCTATGCAAGAGGCAATTGAAGAATGCAACGATTAAAAAGATAATGAGGCTAGAGAATCATCAAGGGACTTGTTAAGGTGAATGAGGCTGGCCTTGCAGGAGAGTGAGAGACAACCAAACTTGTGTATATAGACAAAGATAAAAAGAGAAAGATGAAGCCAAACTAATCGATCTTCTCAAAGAGTTTCAAGATGCATTTTCTTGGAACTACACATACTTGAAAGTTGTACCACCACACATTATCACATATACTATTCCTGGAAATCGAATGCCAAGGTGGTGAAACAAATTCCTTCTTACCTAATGAATCCTAGGTGTATGCATCACATGAAAGAAGAGCTTGATAACTCTTGAAGTTTTAATCCATATATTAAATTGAGTATATAGATTAGTTATCACACATTGTTGTGCTATTCAAGAAAAATGGCAAAATTTGAGTGTACATAAACTACAAAATATAAGCATAGCTTTAAAGAAAGATCACTACCATCACTAATGGTAAACACATGATCACAAGGAAGCTTATACCTTCTTAAAAAAATCCTTAAATGTAGTAAAGTGCAAGTCCACTTGAGAATAGGCACAAGACAACATTGTTGCCTAGATGGAGGCCGTTTGCATGTATCATCATGCCTATTGGCTTGACCAATGCATTAGTAACCTTCTAACGGTTAACGTATACCATATTGAAGGACATACCAAGGATGTGGCTTGAAGTGTCTATTGACAATCTCTATATCTATGCAAGTGAAAATAACACTTAGAGAATTTGTGACTAGCCTTTGAAAGGTGTCATACCACCACCACCAACTCTTAATGAATCCCTTAAAATGCCAGTTATGTATCAAGCACAATTGTGTCTTGGTCCATGTGGTTTCTAAGAATGGCATAATAACTGATAATGCTAGGATTCAAATTATCATGATATTACCTCTGCTAACTAATTTGAAGGGGATTTGGTCAATGAGTATATTTTGAAGGTGAGAAACATTGCATATGCTTTAGCAGCGATTGATGCAATGCCTAATGATGATGATTTAGTTTCATCTACTTTGGGTGATCTCAATAATGAGAAGGCTTGCTTCTTAGGTTATAAAAGTTACTATAGGCACTTTGTGCAGTAAGCTATGCAACCCACGTGAGACTATCGATGATTAAGGATCACATGACATTAATCAAGTCATTGATCACTTGCTCTCCACATTCTTGATAATTCACAAAAAATCAACTCCTTACTATCTTGAGGCTAATGACCACACAAAATCTAGAAGTAAGATATTGATAAATAAACCTTCTTACAATAATAATCTTAGCATCTAAAAGCGAGTGGCATAACAAACTCATGGAAACCTTGCGGGCTTATCAAACAACCTTCAAGTTGTTAAAGGCCAAACTAACCTATGGCACTTATGCCATTATGAGTGTAGAGTTCTTAATCTCCAGTTTGGAATACAAGTGCAAGAGTGGTGGAAAGAACAAAAGCTTGGCCAACCACCTAATTGTGCTAGACTGATTAACAAAAAATTACCCTTTGGCTACACTTGTATTGATTGTGAAGAAGGCCAGAAAGAAGGCATGGTTTGACAAGCACACAATATGGAAACTTCAAAAGGGTTGATCTAAAACTGCTCAAGGACCATAAGAAAAAATTGAAATTTAGAGGCTATATACCATATTATGTTTGTGTTATTGTTATTAGTGATTAGGAATGTTGAATAGAAACCTTGGAAGGGGAAAGAATTAGACATTTCAATAGAAGTCGCGTCAAGAAGTACTACCCTCCAAGTCATCTAGAGCATAAGCCTTTAATGTATAGGCCTGGCATCCCTATGAGAGTCATCTAGAGTATGAACCTCTAATGTATAGGCATGACATCCCCATGAGAGTCATCATCATCATTGTTGCAAAATAGACTCGGTATGAATAGTTGGAACAAGAAGAATAAGTCAAATAGTACTCATCCAAGCAAATCTAATCATGTGCATCACAAAGAACCCTGCAACTTTTATGTTATAAACTTGACTCTTAGGGTGAACTTGTCATGCCTACTTATGAGTTAGGTTGATTGTTGCAAAGGGATAGGTTACTATAAACACTCCCATTGATGAAGGGCACGACTTCAATACTCTATCATATAATTTATGGGATTAAGTTGCATAACCAAAATTAGTGTCCACAAACATGAAGCTAAATCTTTATGGATTCATATCTATGATATGCATGTCAAATGCTCCCTTGATGGAATGATTTGGGTAGCCCATCAAGAGATGGTTTTAGGAGATGCTTGACTAGGATTGCTTAAGTCCACCTTGTAGGGAAAGATCCACTCTATACCCATGAGGATTGACTTGAATTCAAGACTCCTAAACAATACTATGCTCACCTAATGGTTCATCTAGCACTGGTCATTGAGTAGCTACTTGTGCAAATCAACTCAAATCAAAGTAGACTAGTGTTATACTTGGTTCAAAGAGGGTGAAAAATGAGGGGGAGCTAATGCTTCAACCCCTCTATCCATGAGGTAAAGTCTCACCCTATCCTAGGTTGGCAAGGGTTAGGTTAATACCCAAGGATTTACAGCCAAAGCACCTTGGCACCCTATTGCCCCTTAACCTAATGTCCTCTTTATGGAGAGGCCACTCCCATCCTAGCACAGTGTAGATAAAACTAACCCCTTGGTGAAGGGCTCCACTACTAGCTTTAGGGGAGACCTAAGCCAAACAATCACTTTGAATATTCCATAAGAGTCAATAAACTTATCTTTGGCTAGGAAAACTATCTCTTAAGCTTTATCTTTAAAAAAAACTAATTCAACAAACCAAAACAATGTTCTTTGAATACTTCACAAATTATACATAATCTACAACTTATTCTTCCCTCGAGTGTAATCACATAAAGTGATACATGCCACTCTCCCTAGTGTTCCTCATTAAGGTAAAGTCCCTCATATTACCATGTAAATGTGGACTAAGTTGCTATTCAAGTAAATCATGCTAGTATAACCTTTGGTTTTACTAAAGAGTAGCTTAGCTTTAACTATTATATCACTTATCCTTCTAAGCATTTGCTTACCATTCTAAGGTGGAGTGTACGAACTTGCTTCTGAATCATCCTATTCATGCACTCAGCCGCCATACCATTCTAGGGTGGAGTGTATGAACTTGCTCGTGAATCATCCTATTCATGCATTCACCCGCCATACCATTCTAGGGTGGAGTGTATGAAGCGATCAAATAATATGTAGTATCCCTCTCATCACAAAACTACTCAAAGGCTCTAAAGACATATTTACCCCATTGTTTAACCTTAGGCATTTTAGCCTATACCTAGACTAGTCCTCAACCAAAGCAAGCCAACATTGAAATGTACGCAAGACTTTTGATTTTTGCTTAATAGGATATGCCCAAATCTTATGCATATAGTCATCAATGAAAGTAACGAAATATTTCTGCCACCTAATGACTAGCAGGGCGTGGGACCACATACATTCAAATGAAGAAGAGCCAATGGCTCACCCATGTGTGTCATTCCAAACTTTTTATGCGTATTACGTATCTGTCAACCATATAAACAATGATCACAAGACTCAACGTACCTATAGTCAAGGAGCAAAAGATACTACAAATGGGTAAGCATTTTCATTCCTTTCAAGGACATGTGCCCAAGGCAATGATGCCATTGAGATACATGTGGAACTACATTCACTGCCAAAATATGGTCAACTGACCCGGATACAAGTAAGGGGCAGAGAGTATTGGACTTGGAACCATATGTAATGACAAGATTTCCATGGGTAATCTTCCATGAGGAATCACAAAAAGAAACTACAAAACTTGCATCATCCAAAGTGCCAGAAGCAGAGATAAGGCTCTTCGTGAGAGCGTATATATACATCATGAAGAGTAAACATGCAACTTGAACCAAACTATAGTTGGACATCACCAATACTAACTATTTGCAATGCCAGGTTAGTACCCAAACAAACAAATCCAGTTGCAATAGGAGTAAAACCACTCTCAATGATGAGGGGTCACATGAAAGAAGGCCCTTGAATCTATCAGTAAACACTGAGTATACCCTAACAAAGTATCAAATAGCTGTGAAGTATGAAGAGAAGATGCTGCAAGTATGAAATCATCATCAAAATCATTCTATACAATATTAATCTCTTCAATCTTAATGCCTAACTTGCTAAGGACAATGTTGCGGTCATTATTTTTGTCTTATACTTTACCCTTGTCCTTTTCCTTTTGTTAAATGCTGAAATGACTTGTTTTTTTTGTTGATTTTTATTGTTTTTGAGGGCTGAATGGTTGATTTTACATGATGATTGATTGGTTTGGAAGTGATTTGAGAGTGTTTTGGATAAGGTGGAATGGTTTTGATAAGCTTATGATGTTTTTCAATAGAGATATGAGGTTTTGTGATGTTCTGCTATGTTTTGTTGATGTCCTGATAGTGTCTGATTATTTCTAATAGCTTCTATTTTGTTTTGTTTTTCTTTTGTATGGAAGGATAGAGTAATGATTGATGAATTTTGAGGTTGTTTGAAAGCTCAATAAATGGTTTTTGATGATTTTTTTTTTTGTTTTAGTTGAGCTGGATGCTTTCTATTGAGCTTTTGTAGAGCTTATGTTCCTGTTTTGTTTTGATCTGTATGCCTTTGTAAGTGTTCTGTTGGATGAGGATGTAGTATGGGAAAGTTTTCTAGACTTGGAAGGAGATGAATGCAAGTTCAAAAGAGCTTAAGGAAGTGGAAGAAGTGGCTGCTGAAGACTCAAGAGAAGACTTGAGTGAAGTGACAGTAGTGAGCTGTGAAGAGTCACTGTAGTGGCTCTGGTGACCTTTCATATCATATATACCTCTTGAAAGGGGTATCCACAACCAAAGAAGGGTTATTGCGAGTGATTATTGAGTATTATAGTGTGAGGATATGATGTACTATTGAGAGAGAGAGAGAGAGAGAGAGAGAGAGAGAGAGAGAGAGAGAGAGAGAGAGAGAGAGAGAGAGAGAGAGAGAGCCAATTCTATGCAAAACAATGTCTCTATCTATGAGAGATTGTGAGAGAAAGCTATGGGATCTTTGAAGATGAGTCATATGTGATATTTTTCCATTCAAAGTGGTATATTGATTGTGTTTTTATAGTCTATTAAAGAATTCTATGAAGAATATGAAGAGCATGATGGATTTTGTTAAAGTTAAAGCCATGGGAGAATTATTTCTATGAAGCTGCATGAAGATTTATTGTTCTTGGTGTTCTTTTCTTTGTTGAGATCATATCAAATATAAAAAGGATAGTTGTTGATATTACAAAATAGATTTTCTTGTAGTAGAATCCCTAGTTTCTTGGTGTCTTTTTTAGGGCTTCGTATTTTTGGTGTGTAGCCGGGGAAAACTGCCATCAACAAGCATTAGAAGAGGTTGAAAATGAAGGAAATGGCATTGCCAAGAAGATAAGAATTCAATGAATGCATGAAAAGTTCATTTTAACACTGAAGGACTGGATATTCTCATTGCCAAAACCACTTTTTACAAGAAGTTCATACCACAATGGCAGAAACATATCACCATCTTGATGTATGTTCTATATGGTGGACTATTTCCTCTCCCTACTGAAGCAACATAGATGTGTGCATTTTGGTGGCAAATTGTTTGGGAACAAATTGAAGTACAGAAACAAAGAGAATGATCATCCATGGGAGATTTTGCATTCATTGAGAAGTTTCCAAGTGGGAGATCGTGAAGAAGCTTTAGGAGTCGTGGTTAGTTCCATTCACAAAAACAAGAAAGAAAAGAGTTGGAATTTGTTCATGGATGCTCAACAACAGGACACGTGTGGGACGCATGGTGCACTTATAATCTTTTGTTTGCCCAATTAGCAACCCACTGGAAGTTGGTGGATAGAGTATTTTTCACAACATACACTGTTGAAACCATTAGAAGTTGGCATTACTATGATGATGGCATCACAACGATCCTCAGAAGAATGAGTTTTGACACTTTTAGAGCGGAATATCTTCCCCTTTATAATAGACTAAAAGCTGAATTTAGAGATGTTGAAAAGAAGGAAGTAGAAGAAATGTTAGCCAGAGAGTCCTCCAAAGATTGAAGCCCTCTCTGATTCTATTCTGATTGAGCACAGACCAACTAGGTGGAGCTAACTCCCTGATGAATGACGCAATCAAAAGACAAGCATTAGAATGAGTGCAAAGGTACATGAGAAGAGAGAAGGCAAAAATCAAAGGCAAGAACGAACTAGCAATAGAAGCCTCCTTTGACACCCTAGCAGTACTCTTTACAAAAGTCCCCATGGTGACTCAAGGTCCCCTTCCTAGTTAGATCCGTCCTGGAAATATTGATAATAGGCCAACAAATGCACTCCCATTGCCCATTTTTAAGGGAGAGTACAATAAAGACCCTGGTCTTTATATAATAGAGTTTACAGTAGCATGTGTGGCTAATAATGCTAGAACCCTTGAGCATTGGTTGGCAACATTCCTTGCCACTTTCAAAGGTGCGGCATTTAAGTGGTATGAGAGACAAGCAACAAGAACTTTTGGCACGTGGAACAACCTGAAGTGGCCTTCCTCACTAAATTCAAGCATGAAGGTTTTGAAGAGTGGATGCGAGAGGAGTTTATGAACCTAAGTCAGTCCTTTGGTGAACGAGTAGAAGCTTATGTCTCATGAATGGAATCCATACTGAAGAGATGGACCAACCATCATTCAGATGAAGGCATCTAGAAGGGAGTTTTCCTTAGAGGCCTACAACCAGAAGTTCACAAGTTTGTGGAATTAAGAAGACTAGCCAATCTCAGTGAAAGGTGCAAGACTATACGATAAAGCTAAAGCAAGCTTGTCAGTGACCTCAAGAAGAGGAGTCCTACCTCCTCCCA
This sequence comes from Lygodium microphyllum, assembly GCF_053477565.2. NCBI lineage: Eukaryota > Viridiplantae > Streptophyta > Polypodiopsida > Schizaeales > Lygodiaceae > Lygodium > Lygodium microphyllum. The sequence goes on from NC_141145.1 coordinate 147,249,098, forward strand.
TGCTAGGAACGATATATCCACCAAACGTAGTCCCCGGGATAGTTCCCTACCCCTATCCTTAGATACAAACAGTGCTATAGTACAATGCATTGAATCCACAATGACCGTAGATGACAATGCCTCAAATAGTGGTTCAACCACAATAGTAGTGGCCTTAGACAATTTCCCCAATGGTGACTCAATAATAGTGGAATCCTACCAACCGGAATCAACAACCCCCAGTCTCAACAACAAAATAGGAGATCTGAATTAGAACCAGAATAGAGGACCCTCTAGATCAACCCAACCAGTGTATGCAGTAATTATAGAAGCTTCCCAAAACCCTAGTACAAGTCTTGCAGGAAGTGAAAATATGAAGGACTATTTGTCCAATTCAGTTGCAAGCATAAAGAAGGAGCTTATGGATGTAAGTACAAAACAGCTTGAGACACGCTGAAGATGAATACCACCAACATATCCACTCTTGCAGGAGGTGGAAGAGATGTGATGCGGTCTAATACATGGTATGGAAAATGCCATCAAGCGGGAGAGTGTGTGCAATAAGCAAGCCTTTTGAGTGAGCTTTTCTGGGCAACCTCCATTTCTTGTTCCACATAGTCCACTTATTCCACCCCTTGATTTTTTTGACCTCCACCATCACTACCACAACAGCTTCCTCCACCACCACCACCACCACCGCCGTTGCTGCCACTACCGCCACCACCACCATAGCTACCTCTTCCACCATCTTTGCCGATGCCATTACTATTGCCACCTCACTATCATTATCCCCACCACCTCCACAATTGCCACCACTACCTTCACACACACACACACACACACTCTCTTAGTTTCTCCCTCTACATGTATATTCTCTTTTTCTCTTTCTAGCACACGATCAAATAGCACTCCATCTCATGTAAACAATTTCTCTCTCTCTAGCACGTAACATGGATTCATTAATGTGATCACCTTGAAAGAATGGAACACCATGGCCCACACCTCTCTCTCTCTCTCTCACGAATTACTCCATGTCTTTACTCTCTCTCAGCTTAGGGTTGTACATGTAATTTCTCCCTCTCACTCTACAATCTCTCTCTCACTCCCTCACACACACACACACACACACACACACACACACACACATCTTAGTCACTCACTCACTCTCCATGTTTATCTCCCTCTCTCTCTCATGCATGCGATCAATCCACATTGTATCATAATGCCTTACATTAGATTATGGCATGTGTTGTAACAAACACTTCTCTTAAATCCTAAATACATCACACACACACACGCACACACGCACGCACGCATGCACACATGCACATAATGTGAATGCTTGGGTAGCCACTCGATGTTTTTAGATGTTTAATTTCAATGCATTGATACCTCCCTCCCCTCCCCCTCTCTCCAACAAATATGATATAAGACCATTCATACAGGTAATCCAAATGTACATTTATATTGTGTTAACCCTAGAAAATGTGCTTTTGCTTGTCAAATTAAGCGAGAAGTTGTAGAGAGAGAGAGAGATGGGGAGGAGAGAAAATATAGAGAGAATAATTAGTGAAAGATGTGAGAGAGAGAGAGAGAGAGAGAGAGAGAGAGAGAGAGAGAGAGAGAGAGAGAGAGAGAGAGGGGTGACGTGACATCAATTGCACACAAGCCATACAACCTTCGCACAAGTGTCAGTGTTAGGATTCAATTAACGAGATGTGAGGAACTCGGTTGCCTTCCTATAATCATCAACAGAGCATGAGATAGAGGAGGGGTTAAGTGTGATTGATTTCCCTTTCATCAACTGAGAGGCGAGGATTCAAGGACGTTTTGACACTTGGAGATAGGTATATTCTCATTTTCTTATGTATACATGGGACGTGCCTCCTATGCCATCACTCGATACCTCATTCTCTTTGGCGCACTGCACAATAAGGCTCCCTGGCTTTCCTTCTTGCACCTATGCCAAATGGGTTGGCACTCACTGATGCACCATCACAACTGTACACATTGACATACTCCCTTTGAACCATTCCCTTTGTTGATTCCTAAACTGGATGTGAGCTATGGGTTTCACTCATTATTCTTTGAGTGACGTGTGCTATGGGGTGAGTGATTGATCTATAATTTTCACATGAGTGATTGTCGAGATTGAGAGCTGTACACCTCACCAACATTTCAACACCAAAGCTACCTCCCTGGGTGCTACTGCGTGGTCCCTGCCATGCTGGATGAGTGCGACATGGCGATTTGTGGAACTTCCTATCGACGACTACGATCCTTCATGTGATAATGATGGTTTTCCTCGATCATCTACAAAGTGGGCTAAGTTTTCTAACCCTACCCCTTTTGATTTCAAGAGTCAGTCATGTTTTAAGTGTGGGGACGTACGTCTATGGGTTATGATCCCATGTTAGGACCCTATCGCATTGTTAATCTGAGCTATGATGGTCTTAAGTGTGGGGATGCATCCCTGCACATTTGCTGTGCATACCCTCATGGACACATCCCTATTGGACGATTTGAGTATACCATGTCTTGGTCCTGCCCTAATGGGTTCCCTTCCTAACCCACCCATCCTCTTTTCAGCCCGTCTTGGGGTTCCTTGTGTCTAGTTGCCTTTTACCCTTGTTTTGCTGCTTTTCCATGTGAATGCACCCTACGTTCACCAAACTTCCTATCTGACCTTACAGCCTTGTTTGTGCCTTTGAACTGGCTACTTTTCCTTTTTATAGCTCCCTGTTCTAAGCCACGAATCATGAGTTATTGATTTTTGAAGAATTTTCTATCCATTTAACATGCTTTCATATGAATGCATCTTCTTTGCTTCGGAACAACAATCTGATGTGACAATCCTGACCTACACCTTCCTCAATAAAATTTTCACTTTTCTTACCCATCATTTTGATGTACAATTTGTTCGTTATTAATTTTTTCGTAATTTCGAGAATTCTTATGTGTATTTTTAATCATTTTTCCATGTGAACTTGCCTTAACCACCTCAAAATTCAGTTTTGATTTGATTGCCCTATCCGGCTTGCTCCCTTACACAATTTTACTTTTTCCCCCATCCTATTCCGATCCACTGATTTTATTTTATTAAATTTTTTGTGAATTTTTGTGTTTATTTTTCTTATTTTTCCCATGTGAATGCCCTCCTAATGCCATTATAACTGCGTTTTGACTTGATGCCCTTGTCCCATAAGCTTTTCCTAACATTTTTTGTTTTTGTTGCCCTCAGTTCCAATGCACGAATTTTTTCATATTAATTTTCAACTTTGTTTTTATTAGTAATTTTGCCATTTTTTCCATGCAAATGCACTTTACCGTCCTTGGCACCTTACCTATCCTGTTTGCCATCTTTGTGCGGATATTCTTTGTGTTCACCTTGCTGGGTTTCGATTATCGGATCTTTACAGATTAATTTTTCTTTCTCATTTTGGGTGTGTTTTTATGGTTTTTCCCATGTGAATGCATTCCATTCTTGTTGGAACTGCATGCTCGTCTGCCACGCCTATCTGACACATTATTATGTATACTCTTTCTTCTTTCTGTGTTTCATTCCGGCAGTCAAAATTTTTAGAATGATTTTTTCTATGATTTTACATTCTAAAATTACGTGTGATTGCATGTGCAAATTCCTGCTTTCGGCTTCTTAGGTGCGTCGATGCATCCATCCCACCATCCTCCATCCACATGTGTTCCCGCACGCCCTCTCAGTCCCCGTACTGCAAAATTTTTACCCTCGTTTTTCTATGATTTTACATTCTAAAATTACGTGTGATTGCATGTGCAAATTCCCGCTTTCGGCTTCTTAGGTGTGTCGATGCGTTCGTCCCACCATCCTCCACCCACATGTGTTCCCGCACGCCCTCCCAGACCCCGTACCGCAAATTTTTTACCCTCGCCCGCCGTTGACGCTCATTCTTTTCCCAAAAAAAAAAACACCTTAGTGACCACTCCCCTAGGCGGCAGCCCCCCCCCCCCCCCCCCCCCACATCTTCTATCTCTCCCCTCTGACCTTCTCCTCCTTCCTCTTCTCCCTCTCCCTCCTCCCTAGCCATCCCCACCCGTAGAACTCCTTTGCGGCCTCGCCACCGTCTCCTATTGGTCGTTGTTTGGCCGCATTGCTTGGACGAGACTGCCACCACTCGCCACTGGCCGAAATAGCGCCATCGTACACAGCATGCCGCCCCCAGCCGCTTGTTGACTTACATGCCACCACCCGTTGCTACTGGTCGAGAACATTGCCATCGTAGGAATGCCTACCGCCCGTTGTTCGCGGCAGTAGCACCATCGTGTGACGCCTCTCCTACCTCGCCCTCCCCTCCCTGCCCACCCAAGGTATCCCCCCTCTCTAAATTTGATTTTTTTTTTTGGTTACAAAATACATAAAAAGACAAAACCACATATAAGCCACCCAGCTTACCATTAAATTTAATTTAAAAAAACATACAATTAGAAAAAAACCAAATAGAATACTAAAAAGGTTTCCACCCACCTTCCCTTTATATGTATGTTTGTGATTGCGGTTGTTCACGTGCGAGGACGTGCATGCGGTTTTTTTGTGGGGTGATGTGCCAGTTGATGTTCACACACAGATGGAATGCAACGCGGGTACATTTTTTGAATTTTAAATCGTTTAAAATTGAAAAATAATTAAAAACACTAGAAAATTTACAAAAATCCATAAAAATACCAAATAAATATAAAGAATTTCAAAAAAATTACTGAAATAATTTGATAATTTTTGAAAAAAAAATCTAATTGAAAATATCAATAAAGAATTGAAAAATAATTTAAAACCTTTAATTTCATGAAAATTTACTAAAAAAACTTGAAAATGATTTAAAAATAAAAAATTTCTGTGTAACCCATCTAAATGGCACCTCGAACCCCTTTCCTGATCTAGTATGTGCCTTTGGTATATAGCATGATTATTCCTTGTTGCTAGATTTGGACCTTATTTGCTAAAGTGGGATTATCCAAGTTTGTGGGCCTTTCCTTACCACTAGTTTTTCCAGATGATCCTAACATCTGTGATCAATTTTTAACCTCTTATAGTAAGAGATCTGGTCCTGTTTGTGGTATAACTATTCTTATGACACCTAAGAGTCTGGGCAAGGCTCTTTCTTTGCCATATTGTGGGAAGTCCTTCCTTATTACCTGCGAGTTGTTCTCCAATGAGGATATTTTGAAGCTCTTATAGAAGCAAACTCTAGATGTTTTGGATCCAAAGAAGGTTATTACCACGTTAGGGATCAATGTCTCTATGATTTCCAATTCCCTATGGAAGCAGTAGTGTCAATTTCTTTAGGATAGGTTTATGCATGTTGTCTCATAACCTCTCCAAGGAGTTGTTCACAACTTCTCGTATGGCCCTCAAAGGTATTACCATTGATTGGAGTACCTATCTCCTGGCAAAGATGGATCAACATTTCATTAGAGCTACTAGAGGAAATACTAATGTCATATTTGGATCGTACCTTCATGTATTCCTGATGCATGCTGGCCCTCCAAAGGAAGTACCTTTACCTCCAGTTAATCCTCCAGAGGTTCCTCCTCCCTCCTCCCCATGAAGATGATGATGTGATCATTGAGGATGATGATTCTCCCCCACCTCTAGTCATTCAAAGAAAGCACCTGAAATGAGCTGTTGAATTAGTGATAGTTCCTACTCCTCCAGTTCTAGTTACAATTCTTGCTCAATCTTGCAACACATTGCCTGCATTTCTTCAAATGCCAAATCTTTTTAGAGCCCATAGGGATGGTATGCTAGACATTTCTATTCCTTTTATGCAATGCCTGGTAATAGGAGATGCCATTCCTTTTTTGTGCAAGGATATCCAGAGTTCAATTGAACTTTCAGTTAGTGCATGTATCCGATAACTTTCTTCTTCTTTTTATGAAGAAGTTCAGCGATATAAAGAGGAGCTGTATAAAAAGATCGTGATACTATTGGAACAACATCAAAGAAGAAAACATTCGGAAGATTGTGTTTAATACAAGGTATAGTCATTATGAGTTTGTTGTGATATCTTTTAGATTGAGTAATGTTTTTGATTCTCTCAAAACACTAGTATAGGAAAAAATTAGCCCTTGCTTTGATGTGTTTATCCTTGTTTCCTTTGATGATTCTAACTTACTCCAAAGAAGAGCAAGAATATGAAGAAAAACTCTAGATTTTGTTAGAGACATTAAGAACACACAAGCTTTATGCTAAAAAGAGCAAGTGGGCATTTTTCAAGAATCAGAACCTTAGATTCATAGTATTTGAAGAAAATAAAATTAAAAAAGGTATATGGAAAAGCAAAAAAAGGTGGCCCGTCGACTGAAGAAATAGGAGGACAAAAGGCCAAAAGTGCAAGGACAACCTTAAAACTTCAGGGTGAGTGCAAAAGAGAAAAGACACATTATAAATGCAAAGGCGCACCCTAAATTTTTGTAAGAGAGTGCCAGGGTCCCTCTTATGCAAATTGCAAATGTAGATGGGCATGGATGAAGGCACAATGCAAATAGGAAGGGAATAGAAAAAGAGGACCTGGGCTAAAATGGCTAGGCATGTAAAAAAGGGATTGGTGCCTAAAGGGGATTAGGGTTTTGCATAAAAGGCAAAAAGTAAATGAAGAAGCTCATTCTTGTGTGTGCACAAAACTAGCTCTCTTTTTCTTCTTCTTCTTGCTTGCTTGCTTGAGCTTGTGCTTAAGAGAGGGAGTGTGAGGGAGTGAGTGTATGAGGATGAGGGATTGTGGTGGAGAAGCTCTCTATCTTCTCCTATCTTCTTCTTCTTCTCTTGTCTCATGCACAACAATGGAGCATGGAGCTTGAGGATCTAAACTTGCACCTTGGATCATGGAGCTACTAGAGTGCTTGAGGGAGGAGACAACTCAATCCAGCATGGAGGTAAGCTCACTACACTCTAAGCATGTACGCCTATGTGAGAGGTAGCCATTGCACTTAGCTTGAAATGCTTAAAGCAATAAGCGGTCCATGGGACTTGGCAGTCGAGCGAGAAGCTCCCATATTTTGGTTCCATTGTCAGAACCAACATATTCGAGCTTTGAGTGCTTGTGCACTCCAAATCGAGTATTGAAGTAGGGTTTGCCCCATACTAGTGCTTGAGATAGGTAGGAAGCAAGGGAGTTGAAGACATATTTGATCTCCTTTACAAGTAAGTTTTTCTAGTTTGTGGATTTAGGTAAGTAGATTGGAGTAGTGTAAGTGGCTACTTGTCATTTGGATGCATTTAGGTAAAACACACAGTAGGGTTTCTGCTGTAATAGTAGGCCCAAAGCAGGGAAAAGAGAGTTTAAAGGCAAGCATTAGGACATCAAACAGAGAGAAGGAAAAAGTAAGAGGGCAAGAGAGAAAGGGTTTAAGAAGCCAAGAGGGCAGAGAGATAGCTCATTTGTGTGCATTTAGTTGAGAGAGAGAGAGAGAGAGAGAGAGAGAGAGAGAGAGAGAGAGAGAGAGAGAGAGAGAGAGAGAGAGAGAGAGAGAGAGAGAGAGAGAGAGAGAGAGAGAGAGAGAGAGAGAGAGAGAGAGAGAGAGAGAGAGAGAGAGAGAGAGAGAGAGAGAGAGAGAGAGAGAGAGAGAGGGGGCAAGAGCACATATTTGTTCATCGATTCATTTTTCCACATCCCCGAGCACCCTACTACAAGTATGCTCTGAATGTCACAACCATTGATGCTTATTGATCCTAGTTAGGACCCTGGTTGCAATGTTAGGATAGGTGCCATGAGTATTTAAGTCATTTTTTGTTGTTTTGGACCCCTAGATGTCGCAATTGGATGGATTCCACAGTCGTTCGAGTCTCGCTATCACTTGGACAGTCTGAGTTACAAGTCCACTCGGACAACCACAAAATTGTCCGTATTCGAGACTCGGACTCGAACCTTGGTCTTGATTCGGCCATTCACTCAGACCCTAGACCTAATTCGGCCTCGGGTAGCCCTTCACTTAGACTCGGACGGGTCGAGCGCCAAGCCACTCAGTCTTGAATAGTCCAAACCTGACTCAAATGGTCCAAGCTAGGCTACTCGGACTTGGGTAGGCCACTTGGACACTGTCACTTAGATAGATTGTACAAAAGCCAAATTCTAGCAAATTGGACCCACCTAGGCAAAGGCTAAGCCCAATCTAGACAACATCCCCATAGGCCTCCAAATGCATGGAATGGCTCGTAGGACCACTAGACTCACGAATCGTGATCTAACAAATTGAGAAAATGACTACAGCATTGACCCTTAGTCCCACTTGATAGAGACCCATACTAACTGTCCAAACTTGCTACCCCTCAAAACCACACATCTATACACCATAGAGACTAGAATGAACTAGCTAGAGTGGCTGTCACCCGCATAAAAGGATCGGGACAAGAGTGTGATGCACTGTATTGTTTTTGTTGAATTTACACAACTTCATGAATTAAATATTTGACGTGTACGAGAAAAGTTGAAAGCCTGATTTTGCACACCACACTTTAAGGAGCACACCAGTAGAATACGAGTGCTTGTAACATTGAGAATTGTTTTGAATAACAAGGAAGTCACACGAGATAAGATGAGCTTAATGAACCCACTAGTAGGAGGAGACCCCAGACATCGAATAGTGGCCAAGGACACCAATTGCTAAATACTGAGAGGCTTAAATTGTTGAACTGCTTTGGGAGCAATAGCGACAGACATGATTAGGGACGTAGCTCTACTCGACACTTGATCGATAGCCTAGTTGCCCAAGAAACTAGCAACATGTTTGGAACCATAGCCAACCTAAAAAATAACAAGCTTAACTTGGGAGAATTCCTAGTCTACATCTAGCAACTGATGACTTGGTATGACCTGCAAAACAAAATGGAGCATCATGGTAGATCAACCAAGAACATCATAGCCGTGAGGAAGAGTGAAAGTTGGGAAGGAGAGCACTACAAGGCATAGCTACCTACAATCAAGAGCAATGAGCTCAAAAGATGAGGCAATACATAGAAATGTGTGAAGTCCAATGTGTTTTAGCGCTCGCCAACCAAAATAGGATAGGATCAAACAATGAGAGAGAGAGAGAGCACTAGAAGCCGACCTTACATTGAGGAGCTTCTTATGAAGCGACTCTTAGACAACATAGCTGGTGTAGAGGAGAGTAGAGTAGCTCTAGCAACTTCATTGCTAGCAAGACTAGGAATCACCATGAATTCTAGAAGCCAGACCAAGTAACGTGTGGTTGCAAAGCAACTCGACAATTGACAATGACCCATATAGCCTTGTGGAGTAGTTTGAGCAAGTATGTGAGGCTAACAACCTCATAGACTTTGTTCAATGCACACAAGCTTTCAGACTTTGCCTAGGAGACAAAGGACATATGTGGTATACTAGTCTAGACAATGGCAAACGTAATGATTTCAATAACCTCAAGATTCTCTTCATTAAGAGATTCTTTGAGGTGAGATATTCTAACAACCTCAACGTCAGGTTGATGAACATCAATCAAAAGGACAAGGAGGATATCCGAGACTACTTCACCCACATGTGAAGTCTCTTTAAGAGAATCCTAGCCGCAGAGTGACCTAGCAAACGAGCGGTCTCCACTATGTTCATAAGCAGGATCTAAAGCAAAGAGCTTTACAAGGCATTGGTGAGCAACTCAACCCTACAAAGGGATGTCCTAGCTAGGGTCCTTGAAGGAGCCATATGAGTGGATGACCTACTCAAGGAGAGGAGCTTGAGATTCACAATCTGAGACAACATTGTCTGTAGAACCTTAGAAAGGGCTATGACCATTGGTGAAAGATCTAACCATAACACCTATGATAAGAGAAAGAGTGTCGACTAGAGCTAGGAGTTGGTGGATGTGAAACTAGAGTTGGTGGCTTCAAGAAATGATGAGAAGGCCCATACAACCTCATGTGTAGTGCATGCATTGCGGAGGAAACCATCTTTTGGTTGAGTGCATGGATCCCATATCTCTACCCTGTGCCAAATTGTGGTAGGTTTGGCCATGATGCAATGCATTACCGACTATTGAGGCAATTGTCATACTCACAGTCATATAATCAGCCTTACTACCTAGGGAATAGATCATAACCTTTCAGGAGGGCGGTTCCGCTAGCTCTCCCAGCACCCAACGATTCAAAACCAGCCATCCCTAGGATGTGGACATCAACTCCACAGGGATACCTAGACCATCTAGACCCATCCATCAAGCAATGCTCTAATACATTATGTAGAGGAGCCGAATGAGGACAAAGCATATGTAAACCCTTACATCTTGTACCACAAAGAGGGCAATCTCATCTTGATGGTTTTCAAACCAGTGCTGGTGATGGTGTTGGGCAAGGGAAGAGGTAGAGATCTAGGAGGATAGAACTAGGAGCCTATCGCATATTGGACTTGTGGTCACCTAGGACACATCTCATCATGATGCCTAGAAAGGGAGCAAGTCAATCGAGAGAATGCCAACCTGAGATGCCTTGAGTGTGGGATCACGCACTTGTATGTCGAGTGCTCTAATAGGCAGAAACATTTCATTACTTTGACTATTGTGACATCCATACCATTGGGACTGTTCAGAGTTGAAACACTTGATGGCGAAGCCACACCAATTCCATTGAATATCGTGACCCAAGCACAAGTAAAGTAGGTCGGTATTTCATTATCCAGACCTAGCAACCTCAAAGTAGCTTTAATACGGAAGAAAATTAGTAGAAGAAGAAAAAAGAGGGCTAAGATGAAGATTATGCTTAAGACATACAATGCCATCATGTTACCAAAGGGGAAGCAAGTCATGGACGTAGAAGTAGAGACATCTGCTTCTAAGACAACAAAAAAGGGAAGTGCCAAGATTGGAGAATATCTCGATCCAAGGTACTAATTGGAAGTAGTGGATGAGATCAAGGAGTGGGTGAGAGAAGCCCAAGCGCACCTAACTTGATCCAAAACCCATTATCAAAGACAAGATTGATGAGCTCTCTAGTATGAGCACACCGGTCTTGCCTAGTTCAAATCAAGAGATGCATCTGCACCCCACGATGTAGCACCGCATAGCTAGAGCCTAGATGCCACAGATGGGCAGATTGTCCAAGATAATTGGCAAAAGAGTGTAGAGCCTAATGAAAAGTAGGCAGTTGGCAACTTACTCACGACATTGATATCAGTCCTTATGACTTTGCCTTTGGGAGAATTGCATAGGCAGAATCCATCTTTATGGCAAGTGCTAAAGCAATGGGTAGAAAGACCAAATGAGCTTGGAGTGGTCAACTTTCTTGACCATGATGCAATAACGCATATACCGAGCTTAACCTTGAACTCAGTGCCTAAGTCTTTGCATGTAAGTGCCTTTTGGGAAGGCATTGAGATGCATGCAATCTTTCCTCTCAATGCATTAGGAGATGTCACAAGAAAGGGGATCGTAGACACAGGAGCAAGAGTTAGTATACTCATCCATGTAATCCTGAAGGCTTGGGGGAACCCACCTATGGAGACTGCAAGGTTTAATGTTACACTAGCCAATGAAATGAGAGTTAGGCCACTTGGGGTACTAAACAACTGGCCCTTGAAGATAGTAGGAGTCCAGTTCTTGGAGAACTTCATAGTCATGAAGGAAGTGGATTATGACATCCTGCTAGGCCAGCCTTGGATGCAAAATCACGAGTGATAGAAGACTGTGGCAAGGGTCTAATGTTCTTAAACAATAGATCGGAAGCCGTGAGAGTCGAGATTGATACTTGGAAGACCACTTCGGTCGACCTAGATGCCATCTTCGCTATCTTGAAAGGAGACTCGCATGTCAACAATTCCTATGGACCCACTAACAAAGTATATCCCTTGCCCCAAGGACGAGCAAGATTGGATGCAAGTGCTAGCCACCATTGATTTGCCATTCTCAGTTGAAGAGGAGGATTATAAACAGGTTGCCAAGGTAGCCTATTTGGCGAGTCCCACAAAATCACACCATCTCAACTATGCCGAAGAGTAGGGTCCCACAATCACTACTGCTTTGCATGATGGCTAAGAGCTCTAGCAATCGACCAACACCAGTGCACCCACCACACGAGCCTCTAATGTGGTTTACACTAATGATGGAATAAGCTTGGGTAATATTCCGGACCCCCACCATTCGACTTCAGGCTAAAATGGTCCACATCCTTTTCTCAAGCTAGAGATATAATGCTCTTATGAACAGAATATGCGTACCATTGTCGGAGAGCTTTGTAGCCAATGCCCTGGGTGAGATAAATTGGAATGCCTATATCCCGAAGACAATTCATGCATCGATAAAGGTACTAGCCACACCACCAAGGGTGGTAGAAGGGGAGTCTTTGCGGCTACCACATCAGAGTCCAAAAAAAAAACTACCTCCAACGTTTCAGCTGTAGGCTTTGGAGAAGTGTTAATTGCCATAATTTAGGAAGCTTTTTTGGAGGCAAAAAGACAAGTAGCAAAGAAGACAACAGAGATACCTCCACTCGAGAGGAGCATCGTTCTCTCACCTTAGCAAGCCCAACCATCTCGCTTTTAGCAAGAGAATAGGGAGAAGACAAAGTCCACAAGGAACATTAGGACAATACTACGAAGTGAGTTGCTAATGAAAAGGAGAATGACCAATTGCCTCAACAACGAGAAGCCTTGAGCAAGAGGACATTGATGAGTAGAAACTTAGAGTTGTTAAGCCAAGGGAGAAGAAAAATATCACTCTCAAAATCCCCATAAGGAGAACTTGATCCACCTCTGAGGAAAACAGGGAGTTGTAAAGGGTGGAGGAGGAATTGAAGAGATTAGAAGAAGAGCATTGGAAGAGGTAAGAAGAGGAGGAAGAACGACTAAGGTAATAGGATGAGGAGGAGAGTGCCCTAGCCATTCTGAGATCCGTGGAGCAGTCCTCTCGATCATTGGAATTGGCAATGATAAGCCCAACAAGAGAGGACGTGCTAGGCAGCATGAGCATAGCAATTGAAGAAGTGGGACCAAGACCAATGCTGATAGGCAAGGGTAAAGCCCTGCTACACACCTAATCCCACCTGTCATTACTGCACTAATCACCCCAACACAAGGAACTACGGAAGGGCAGTCAATGAAAGAAATTGGGTGCAATACTTGGTTAGCAAAGTCCGAGAATTTGCATCTACACGTAGGGAAGAAGCCCCCTCTTCTACAACCACAAGTACAGTCAGAAGAGCAAAGGGCTACATGGAAAGCCATGCATTCCTTAGCAGATCTCTTAGGCCCCCTCGAAATGTAGCTACTACTGAAGAGCATCAGGATGATGTCTAGCATGCTCCCTCCCAATATATCTCACAAAAAAGGGAGGAAGGGGGGAAGAAAAAGAAAAAAGAAAAAGGAAAAAAGAAAAGAGAAAACAAAGAAAATACCCACATGAGCAAAAATAAAGAAACAAAGAGCTTCTCATGTAACATTAGAGTGTCACAAACACCCCACCTAGGGTTTCTCAAGTTAGATGCGTCCAATGGCCTTAGTCGGTCCCCCTAGCCCTCTCTGTCCTCCCCACTTTACACTTGGGGCACATCAAGGGTAGGACACACCTAGGGAGTTTTGCACTCAGACCTGTCTCCCTAAGTCACATCCAAATTACCTCCCCTTATACACAAACTGGGTCCTCAAGTGTGGGACAATAGCATAGGCTTCCTTGCGGTTTTGACCCAACTCTTAGTTTCATTGGCATGGACACCCCACACTGCACGGTGAGGTAGGCACATCCCCTAGGTAGTGCACTTCCTTTTCCTTTTTTAGATACATTTGACAATCCATGATTGACCACCGACTTCAGACCCCCCCTCCCCCCCCCCCCCCCCCTCCAACCCACTTAATCTAACCTCTCCACAATCTTACATCCATTTTGTGATGCTTCTTCTCCTTGAACAATCTCCACAAAGCCCCATCATCAACCCACTTGACAACCCTTCAACCACCCAAACCCTCATCAACAAGTGCCCACAAGTGCCATTGGATTGGCACTCAGCTAGGAAGGGGTAATGTTAACCCCAGTACTACAAAGAAAGCAAAAACAAAATAAAAAAACATGTAGGGCAAAGCAGAAAAAGGTAGCTCGATTGAAGAAATAGGAGAGAAAAAGGCCAAAAGTGCGAGGACAAATTTAAAAGTTTAGGGCGAGGGCAAAAGAGAAAATGTACTTTTAAATACAAAGGTGCACCCTAAATTTCTGTAAGAGAGCGTTAGGCTCCTTCCTGTGCAATTTGCAAATGTAGATGGGCATGGGTGAAGGCACAATGCAAATAGGAAGGGAATAGGAAAAGAGAACCTAGCTAAAATGGATGGGCATGTAAAAAAGGGATGGGTGTCCAAAGGGGATTAGGGTTTTGTATAAAGGCAAAAAGTGAATGAAGAATCTGATTCTTGTGTGTGGCCAAAACTAGCTCTCTTCTTCTTGTTCTTGCTTGGTTGAGCTTGTGCTTGAGAGAGAGTGTGTGAGGGTGAGATACCATGGTGGAGAAGCTCTCCATCTTCTCCTCTCTTCTTCTTCTTCTCTTCTCTTTTCTTGTCTCATGCACGTCAATGGAGCATGAAGCTTGGAGCTTGAGGATCGAGCTTGCTTGAGCTTGCACCTTGGATTGTGGAGCTACTAGAGTGCTTGAGGGAGGAGGCAACTCGATCGAGCATGGGGGTAAGCACACTACACTCGTAGGTGTAAGAGCGCGTACAACTATGTGAGAGGTAGCCATTGCACTTGGCTTGAAACACTTGAAGCAATAAGTGATCCATGGATCTTGGTGGTTGAGCAAGAAGCTCCCACAATGTACATCAAATAACAAAGAAATGAGAGATTTTTGCATTCCTCACCTATGTGGATGTTGAAGGCTCTACTCAAGGCACAAAGACATTGCCAAGGAAATCATCAACCCATTATGGCTTCCTAAACCCATCCAAAATCCATGACCAACTACACGATGAGAGATAAAGACTAAACTTATTCACATGGAACAATCTCAAAAACTTGCAAGGCCAAAAGAAAAAATAGAAGTTGCAGATTCAATGAAGATTATTCCAAAAAAGCATGTAGTTAGACCATAACATAGACTAGCAATAGCACCCTTCCACTACAAAAAATGAGCAACTTTAACCTATTGCACTAAGACTATCAAACCTATCACTCATGATCCATAATAGCAACATCCCTTGTCTACTAAAATTGTTACTCCAACAAGCCAAACAAAAGCTTCTAGGGTCAAAGATAACAAATTTCATTCAGGGGTGGATCTACCACAATAACTATCTCTAATTGTTGCACAACCTATGGACAAAGAGATCCAACATTAGTAGGAGGGCAATGAAACTAAATAATAATAGCAAGTTGGTGAATATTTGGAGGTTAGAGAACAAATGCACCATCAAATGAGTCTAAACCTACACCACTTGTTGATTAGAGTCAATTATACTAGGAGAATGATCTTTAAAATGTTAAAGACCTAGTGGAGAATTGGATCTTACTAGATCCCAAAATTTTACTAGATTGATACAACTTTTAATACCCTAGCTAAAGCTTACAAAATGATAGACACGGCTACCACATCAAGGTCATGTTTAATTGGTATGCGACATGGGAGGATCATGACCATATCAATCTCAATAGTATACTTATTCAAGATGAATTCTTAAAGATCATGATGGAAAATGAAGCTAAAACACTTTGTCTCATCTCTCCTTATGCTCCCATTAGTAATATCCCAAATGAGAGAGAGATCTTGAGCTCAAGTAGACATCTTAGTCCACATGGTCCTTTTTAAGAGAGTGGCATAAATGCATAATAGAGATCACTTGCATGGGAAATCGTCTTATGAACGTCGTTGAGCATTGCAATGCAGTTAAAACACATCAATAAACCCTACCAATTGCAACTACAAGTTCTCTCAAATTAATTCTCCTTGTAAGAAATCTCAACTCTTTATTCAGAGTAACAACACCATCCTCAACTAGACAAAGACTTGTTAGAAGAACAACTTGGTATTGCAAGTCATCTTGGGATGCCCCATCCGCTTTCAGATATCATCACATATGTGATATTCTTAGTGTGCTGACCAAGTGACCTACTTTATGTGGATCCACCATATCTAACATTAGTCCAATATCAATGGCTACTTTAAGCTCATCAAAATTGTGTTGTTGTTCCTTGCACAAGAAAAAGTGCGATCTTGAGTTTTCAATTGGTAAACAACCATTTTAGCATAATCTTTGATAAAATTTTGGCAAAATCCTACCAAACAAAGGAATATTTGTAACTCATCAAGGTTTCTAGGATCACTCCATTGTAAGTTAGTGTGGACCTTGTTCAGATACATCCTAGCACCTTTCTCCTGAATATGATCATGATAGTGAACTTCCATCTTTATAAAATCACATTTAGAGTAAGCAAAGATTTGTGCAATATTCTTCTTCAAAATGACTATAAATAAGATTATCATTGAGGAAAACAATAACAAATATTCCTAGATTTGGACGAAAGACACTATCCATAAGTGTCATGAATGTTGTAGGAGTATTAGTTAGGCAAAAGGGCACAACCAAAAGCTATCCCTAAGTGTCATTATTGATAAGTGTTATGAATGGTGCAGGAGCATTGGTTAGGCTGAAGAGAATAATAAAAAATTCATTATGGCCAAAGCACATTCAAAAGGCTATTTTGGGCATATACTCTATTCATATTCAAATCTAATAGTATCTTCACCTCAAGTCAATCTTGTGAAGTATTGTGCTTCTTTAAGTTGATAGAATAAATCATCAAAACAAGGAAGCAAATAATTGGATTTGAAGCTCCTATCACTCCTTGATTGACTTAGCCTTATATCAAAACAAGAGTTTTAAGTGGATGTGGCAAGTGGAGAAGCAAGTGATGGATTATCTCTAATGAGAACTTATTCAACCTTAGCTCATTTCCATGGGCTTCACTGATATAGTCAGTGAAGAAGGATGAATCCATGTGTATGTGCATAGATTATTGTGGTCTCAATGCAATCTCAATAAAAAATAAGTAGATACCTCAAGCTTGCTCAGTATACCTATCCCTTTGAAGATCACTACACCCACTTACCCCTTGTTAAATGATGCGGATCTAGGACATGACACAAGCTATGGTGGATCAAAGATGAAGACCAAGTTCATAATGACATGGACAAGTAGAGATAAACTATTACACAAGTGAATTAGGTTCCAAGATAGATTAGCTTGGACTCATAAACACAATCTTGTGTAGAATTGACAATGACAGACACTTAATTGAAAGTACAAATCATCATGATATTGTATTCATTTCATAGTCAAGTACAATGCTTTATAGGCTTTGAGTTGTTCCACTCTTCTCACTGTGCATATGGGATTCAGGACAGCTCCTCTTGGAGCATACATCATTTGTCTATTTCTCAACACCCCCCCTCAAATGATGAGTCCCTACACTTGCTGGATTTTGCCCCCCCTTCATGATGACATGGCCCGGAAGACTAGCTCATAGGCAGCCTAGTCAAGTTAAAGCTTGAGACTTTACATCTTGGCAAGGGTCGTACAAATCAAATTCACTAACATATGAGAGATACAATGAAAGTTCTTCAAAACAATCTGTTAGAGTTGTTGATGGTAGTGGAAGCATATTCTTCTTCTTCTTTTTCCTCCATGTATTGGTTCTGGTGATGATCACTTTGCAATTGTTGGGCTCTCTTCTTGTGGAAACATTCACTGGCTACATGGCTAGTCTTACCAGAATAGTGACATGTAATCCGATCCTTGTTATTGTTGTTGATGAATCCTCGATCTCTTCCTTTAGGTCCAACAGCTCCTTTGGTGTACAAAAGATTTTCCCTAGATGATGAGACATTGTCTTTTGCATTCTTGGTTTTTACTTTGCCTTCTTCATCGAGTAGTGAGTGCTCAATATCTTTAAGTGTGAGGCTTGGAACATTACTCAAAGTGGACACAAGATTTTCATATGGATCCTTGTTTACAGTTGCAAGCAGTACGGCTATTGCTTCATCTTCCTCAATATTCTTTTTAAGAGATGCAAGTTGAGTTTTTAAACTCTTAAACTTATTAATGTGTATGGTCATAGAAGCACTGTCTTTGATATCCAGTTTATAAAACTGCATGAGAAGTTTTACCTTTGAATTCTTTGCTTGAGTACCAAACATTTTATCAAGTTCCTCCCACGCGGTTCTAGCATTTCTAATGCCAGATACATGATGTAACACGTCATCACTTAGTCCCCAGGCAAAGATGCCTAGTGCCTTATTATTCATCTTCTTCCATTCTTTGGATTTGAACTGTTCTTCTTCAACGAACCCGTCTTCATCATCTTCCTTCTTGTTATCTGCATCATCTTCAAACAGGTCCCACAAGTCTTTCCGCATTAGGTGATACATGGTCTTTTCCTTCCAGGCATGGAAGCCTTCTCCATTGAACTTTGCTATTTGCTCAAGCTCTGCCATGTTGCTAATCTTCAGTTAACCAGCAAAAAATTGTATTTTAATGTGTCAAGAGACACAAGAGAATCAGTGTCAAATTGACACTAGTTGAGTGTTAATGGATACTAGAGTCGGTACTTGATCTGCTTCCTCTTAGGAACTTCGTGGGTGGCTTCTGAGCTTCCTTGGATACTTCCAGACTAGTAATGAGCTTCAGAGAGTATTCCTCAGTGACTAAAATCACTGTTGATGATGGTAATGAGAAAAAAGAAGAAGGTTTCCAAGCTTCCAAATTTCTGGATATGGCTTCCTGGATTAGGGTTTCTGTAGCAGCCTGGTTTTTTGGTCTATGTGCATTACACACTTGATCATTCTCAGAAATTTTTATATGGCCATGAAGCTTATGTCATGGGCTACAAAAGCCCTATGGTTGCTGTGTCGATTGCGCTGCGTGTTGTGCGTGCAGCTGTACGAACCGCCACGCAGTTTCAAACTGCGCCGTTTCTGGAGATCACGCAATGCTGCCTACTGTGGATGCTAATGTTGCTGTCTGATGTGATAGGTTGAAGCGCCTGGAGCAAGGGAAGATACTTCCAGAAGGATTCACTTGAAGATATGGCCCGTAGAGAGAGACCCAAGTGCTCCAAGGTGGGTAGGTGCAGTCTGGCTATGGCTGCCACAAGGTCCAACTGAGATTTGAAGTTGAGACTGGAGATATGAGCTGAATGTGGGCTGGTTAGAGATTACCAGAGGTGAAGGGAGACTGGACATTCAGAGTATGAGCTGTGCCATGCCCAACTGGGCTCTGATACCATGTTAAATGATGCGGATCTAGGACATGACACAAGCTATGGTGGATCAAAGATGAAGACCAAGTTCATAATGACATGGACAAGTAGAGATAAACTATTACACAAGTGAATTAGGTTCCAAGATAGATTAGCTTGGACTCATAAACACAATCTTGTGTAGAATTGACAATGACAGACACTTAATTGAAAGTACAAATCATCATGATATTGTATTCATTTCATAGTCAAGTACAATGCTTTATAGGCTTTGAGTTGTTCCACTCTTCTCACTGTGCATATGGGATTCATGACAGCTCCTCTTGGAGCATACATCATTTGTCTATTTCTCAACACCCCTTACACCAATTGGATCCTCAAGTTCGATATACACCTAGGGAGTTTTGGCTTTCATTCACTATGAATCTTGTTAGCTTCAATAAAATCCTCCTTATCCTATTGATCTGACCATCTATTCCATGTGTTAGCAGTTGTCTTGATGATGAAGGTGCCAATGTCACTTATGGGATTGATATTTTTGAGACATGATTCTTGTGAGACATTGAAGTTAAGCATTAGGGCACCATTTAATTTGCACTTGGTGTAGGGTTGTTGCATGACTCCTTCAAAGTCTCCCCTTTATTTTCATGTTGCAGGCAATCCAATAGGCAATGGGACCTCTGGCACCTTATGTGGTTGAAGCCCTATGACCTTAATCATCTTGTCATATTATTATTGGGTGCATGCATATGTCTCCAATTTCTTTAGTGTTGGTGCAAGGCTTCTCTTAAATGTGTGCATCCAACTCCTCGAGAGGTCCATCTAAAGGTGATTTTGTTCCCAATGGGTCATCAAAAATTGGTGGAGGAGACACCATTCATGATGGTGCTATAAGGGGACTTGGTTGGTTGGTCAAGCCATTAGGTGCCTCCAACTTGAGGACCCTATGCGCAATGGTGTAACTACACCTATTCTATAGCTAGATCTTTTGCTCTCCCTTTTCCTTGAAAGCTAATTTCTGGGGAGGAGGCATAGTATATATGATAAGTAGCTCTCATGCAAGATGTACTCATTGAGTGATTCCTATAGAGATATGAAGGACTGTGAGGAGAAGGGATGAGAACGGCATGTGATCATGCTATCCACCATGTCTTTTAGTAGCTTCAAATAATAAGATGGAAGGAACAATGCACAAAGATGGAGTTATGCCATAGTGACATGGTCTATCCTACCATTAACATCAAATAATAGTTAGGGATCACGTATTCATATGCAATCTACTATTGTTTTAGCAACTTGATTAGTATAGCCATAGGTAGTTTCAATCAGTAATGAAGACATGGTTTGTGTAGTTGCTAAAAATCTTGGCCCGTTGAAGACATCAAAAGACTCCAAATCTCTAGGCTAAAATAGACAATCTTTCTAGGTTTTGGAATTAATGTTGAGGATATTTGGAAAGTTGAAACTTCTATGCTTCCTCTGTCTTATACTTGAAACCATGCCATCTCGGATATGGTCAAAAGTTTACTTCACTCATCTACTATGGAGCAACATAATAGAATCCAAACCATGATTGCTCATCCACCTGCACGACAATGTAGTATCACTTTGGTTGTATCTTCCAAGCATCCCTAGGCTTCATGTCTTCTTTTTCTTCCTCCCATCATCTTGGTGGCGCCATGAGAGTGAGGGAGATAGTAAGAGAATTTGAGAGCGAGGGAGAGTGAGAGTGGTTATGAGTGATGGATTGATGTGGAGAAGCTCCATTCTCCATCATCCTCTTCTTTTTCTCCTCCTTCTTCATTCTCCTTTTGGCAATTGTTTACTAGCAATAGATGAATTGAGAGAGGGGTGGTGGTGGATTGGGAGATAATCAATGGGATCGAAATAAAAGAGATGAAAAAGAGTAGGAAACAAATGGATGGAGATTTTATATCTCCTTCTTAGGAAGCATTAGAATCCATTCACGTGTTGGTGAAGGTGGTCCTATTGATGGTCAAAACATTAAGGATTTGACATAGAAGTTGACCACATGGTCAAAACAAGAGCTTGCAATTTGGTAGAGGGCATGTAATACAGCTAGATAAAGAGAATCATGTCACCCTTTTTGGATGTGTGGTTGCAACTCAAAGGCATTCCTTATATCTTGGACCTTTTACATTTATGCTCCAATGCTACTTTCTATCCTTTTGTAATACCATCTTTGTTGAGAAATATGATAAATCACATATTTTTGACACACACACACACACACACACACACACACACACACACACACACACACACACACACACACACACACACACACACACACACACACACACACACACACACACACACACACACACACACACACACACACACACACACACACACACACACACACACACACACACACACACACACACACACACACACACACACACACACACACACACACACACACACACACACACACACACACACACACACACACACACACACACACACACACACACACACACACACACACACACACACACACACACACACACACACACACACACACACACACACACACACACACACACACACACACACACACACACACACACACACACACACACACACACAAAACTAAAGATGTGGCTCTAACATGAGAGATGTGTACCAAGCTCTAAGGGTTAAATCTCATAATGTTATATAACGTCTCTTTTGATAATGATGATATGAGGATGTAAAAGATAATATATGTATACTTCTTTAAACCTCCTCACTCCCTCCCATTAAAACCGCTCAATGTTTAACCATGTTAAGTGTACACCCTTACGCGAACACCATGCCTTCCCTCACATTGATGAGTATACAATTGCATTCACCTTATCCTATTAGTACATTGGTACCACTATTTTAAGATAATCTATGTGTTGGCATGTATCTTATAATCTCTCTATGTGTGTATGCTTGCATGTGTGTGTGCATATCTTTGTCTCCATCGAGATGCATACAACAATTCAATGTTATTGACAAAGAATAAAGCTCATGGATGCTATAGATATGGAGCTCTCTAGAGAATGCCAAGAATATGGGGAAATAATTACAAATGACAAAATCTATATTGTAGCATCACTCATACATATTCTAGAGACTAATATGAATAAGATAGTGACACATAACATGTTTTGCAAGATCAAAGAGAGTGTCAAAAGGCATAGCATAAGAAAAGTAACCAACATTTTGTATGTGTACCATACTCACAAGCTAATATTTACCTCTATTAAAGAACAAAATGCATAATAAAATCTAATGTCAAGGATCATGGGGTTTTATGGCACTTATATAAAGGCACACACAAAATGTTATGTTTGGGTAAAGCTCTACAGAGGAATTTCCTTTTTTATCTCATGAAACATAGGAAAGTAATCTTAATCATCTCTAGTCAATTCAGAACATAGTCGATGAAGAATTCCAAGATGTAAGGTTGATGATGGAAAGATCAAGGTAGCCAACTGCACTTCTTTGCCAAGGGGGTAGGATTGAAAGCTTGTATGATAATGCTCAAGACAAGTTTTTTTTGTGTGTGGGTAATGTGCTCTTAATATAAGAAGGGGTAAAAATATTATAGTATCCTTGT
Source organism: Lygodium microphyllum (assembly GCF_053477565.2). NCBI lineage: Eukaryota > Viridiplantae > Streptophyta > Polypodiopsida > Schizaeales > Lygodiaceae > Lygodium > Lygodium microphyllum. The sequence goes on from NC_141145.1 coordinate 147,271,890, forward strand.
ATTGCAGCAAGGCCTAAGCCTTAAGAGCTAATTTCCTATAAAAAGCTTGAATACCCATCCTTTGGCTTTGAGAGTGCTCAACACTCTAATAGTCTCTTGTCTAATATGGATAACACTCAAGTCCACTCTATCCTTGCTCACATTCCTAAAGACTATGCTATTTCTTCTAGACCATACGTGATTACAATGCCACAAACGAAGCTAATTGATTGCCATGAACTATCATCATAGTTAGATTGATCGCCAAAGAGGGATAGTGACATTCCAAAGTCATCATAAAAAATAGGTTGTCTAAGCCATTTTCTTAGAACTTTCCAAAGGGGGACAACTAATGTGTAGTCCCAAAATAAATGCTTCTTCGATTATTTGGATTTGCCACCACAAAGAGGGCACAAGGGTGACATTCTTGATCTCTTACTTAACCTTGTGCAAAGAGGCAACTTCTCAATATTAATTTCTAGCACAAAAAATTGATCCTATATGATAGAGTGGATCTCCATATCCTCTTGACCCTTTTCTTCTCGGTAGACAACTTAGCTAGGGGAAATTCTTTTTTTCAGCACATATTCATCATAATCGCAGATGATGGGGCCTTGAAATCTCTCCAAGAGTGACAAGACCATAATTGTTTTCCAAAAGGAGAGACTAAATATTTAAGAAGGGAATCTACCACTCTCATTGGAGAAGAAGGCCAATCTATTTCCTTTGTTGGATCACAATCTCCAACCAATTGGCTTTTTTATCACTTAGATCAAATTTATTAATAACCTCCTATGAATGTCAAGCCATTGCAATATACCAAGGTCCCACATGTTTGCCCAAGTAATTAGGCCTTTATTAACGAATCACCTGGGAAAATTTAGGTGCCCTAAGAATTGGGGCCATTTTTAGATGAAACATAAATGGTGATACCAAATTCTACATACTAGAGATAAATCACCTCTTGTCGCTCCCCTTGAGTTCCAAGCATTAGTTAACACTTTTTGCCAAATACATACCATTGCATGGTCAACATCAAATTGAGGTATCTTGATGTGAGCTTGTGCTCCAGATAAAGGATCTAGCCAATCCAAATTATTCCATGCCATGCCATATGCTTTAGAGGTAGAGATCCAATCCTAAAGTATGATCATCCTAGGCTACTTGATCAATTCACCTAGTTTCATTACTCGAAAGCCAAGCTTCATAATCTAATCATCAAGTTCTTTCCAAGAAATAAAAAATAGCTCAAATTTGGGCATGATTGACCATTGACCTTTGATGTTGATAGGTCAGAGAACTCTAAATAGATGCCCAATAAATTGAAGATAGAATTTTTATTAGCTTCAACAATAGAGGCACTTCCATTTGCAAAGAATTGAATAAAGTTTTGAGAGCCATCAAGTAAGGGCAATCCCCTAATTGTTCCATCTTGGATAGCTTTATTGACTTTTCCCAACAATGGATTTATCTATCAAGTCAAATAGCAGGGGTGCTAGAGGGCATTCATGCCTAATGGAGCATGGTAAAAACTCAACCAAATTTCATTTGCTGTAAGAACGGATAGAATAAAGGCCTAGCTCATATGATCACAAGCCTTACCCCAATCCATGTTTATGAGGATGAAATTGGACAAACTACTAAGTGCCAACTCCATAGAAAATATTAGATTCAATACCACATCATGGATGTGCCTCCCTTGGACAAATCAAAATTTCTTTGGATGGATGATTTTGGAGAATAGATTCCTCACCTAAAATGCAAGAACCTTAGCTAGTATCTTATAAGAGAAGTTGGGAGGGTCAAGTGAGAGTGACTGAGTGACTTTGAGAGGCTACGTGTGGCCATGTGTCACATATACACATATTGCATGCACATGTGTGTGTGTGTGTGAGAGAGAGAGAGAGAGAGAGAGAGAGAGAGAGAGAGAGAGAGAGAGAGAGAGAGAGAGAGAGAGAGAGAGAGAGAGAGAGAGAGAGAGAGAGAGAGAGAGAGAGAGAGAGAGAGAGAGAGAGAGAGAGAGAGAGAGAGAGAGAGAGAGAGAGAGAGAGAGAGAGAGAGAGAGAGAGAGAGAGAGAGAGAGAGAGAGAGAGAGAGAGAGAGAGAGAGAGAGAGAGAGAGAGAGAGAGAGAGAGAGAGAGAGAGAGAATGCCTATGTGTGTGTACATGCACATGTGTAAGTGCATGTTGCCACAGTCCTCAAGGAGTTCACTATGTATATGTCCTATATATCACATGTTTTAATGCCTATTTATAAAGTGTCTTACTTGTGAATTTCTCATTGATGAAAAACATAATCTCTCTTCACAAAATATGCCACTTTTTTCTAAAGTACTAAAAATCACCCCTCTAGGTGTGTGCTTTTGAATTTCATATACAAAAAATTCAATTTTTTGAATCCATGTGCTAGGTTCACATCTTACTAGTGACCTTTCCCCCTCCCCTTGAGGTCTTCCTGATATAGTAGAGTCAACTTATCAAGTCAATCCATTATTATACCCATATGTAAGGTTCGATTCTTCTAGCTTGAAACTGACAAGTTGCTTCTTTGACTAGCAATAGTGATGGTTTTCCATTACAACCTTCATTATTATGTTTCCCTTCCTTTCAACTGACATCTAGCCCTTGTTTTTCTCTTTAAGCGTTCATGCAATGATCATTTCAGGAGACTCTTTCTACTTAAAAGTGAATTATTATTCTCTTCTCTTACATCTTGTAGTGTCTAGACATCCTTACAAACTACACATAGTTATAGCAAGTAGTTGCAAATTACAAGAATTGGAGGCATAGCTTATATGGATGTGGAACACTAAGCTCACCATCCAAAAATGAGGAAATAACCTATGATATCTCAAATAACACAAACACTATTTGGTCCAACCAAAAGAAAGTTACTTCTAGGAACATGGACAAACCCAATAGTGGTGCCATTGCAAAATAAGATGCCCTCACAGCCTATAGTAATACAAGCCAAATAGTAACACATGAAATGCTTTGGATTATTGCCATGTTCTCTTAACCTCACCTACCTTGGCTTTTGGAAACCAAGCACAATCATAGCATCATCAAGCAATAGTTGACAACCATAATAAGTATTTATGACTCTTTGTTTTTATTTGTATCTCCTCCATGGCCACTCCTCTTGGCAACCATAATAAGTCTTTGTACAACTAACTCAATTCCATCACTAGAATTATAAGCAATGAATTAATGCCATTAAGTCAAATACATAATGGAATCAACAGGTTGCCTTAGGCTTATATAAAGCTATAGAGAGAGAGAGAGAGAGAGAGAGAGAGAGAGAGAGAGAGAGAGAGAGAGAGAGAGAGAGAGAGAGAGAGAGAGAGAGAGAGAGAGAGAGAGAGAGAGAGAGAGAGAGAGAGATAGATATATATATATATATATATATGGATGCTTGCTTTTTGCAAAGATAATCATCATTCTTTCTCGTCTAGATAGATTTTTTATTTGCTCTCTTTTGTAGGTGAACTCCTTTGGTAGACACATAAAGTTTACTTGTTAGGCTTTAGTCCCTTTGAGTTCATCATTCTCTCCTTTTGCTTTTTAAAGTTCAAGAAATTGGTATACCCTATTTTAAAGGTATCGTAGAATTTATGACTAACACCTATATGTGCCACACACACACACACACACACACACACACACACACACACACACACACACACACACACACACACACACACACACACACACACACACACACACACACACACACACACACACACACACACACACACACACACACACACACACACACACACACACACACACACACACACACACACACACACACACACACACACACACACACATTCTATTATTCTTGTAAAGAAGGTTTGCAAAGGTGTATATTGCTTGTCTTAGATAGGCATATCAACATAGGTCTTTTCAATGTCTTATGAAAAGATTTGCTTAATCATGTTATTTGGCAAGGACGTGCAAGCAAGGTATGCTTGAAGTGGGCAATGATTGAAAGGAAGTTGTAACTTATGATTGAGAACACAAAAATTCACGAGCTTCACTAGGCACTCAAACTAGGCACGATCAAAACCATGACAAATACTATAGATTTACACCATGGGGAGCATACTCAATGTTTTTAACTCAACTTTGTTTCTACTCCATGGGAAGTTAGGCTATTTGTTTTAAATGTTTTAAAACATGTATCATCTTTAATATTTTCCAAGCTCTTAAGTGGCTTATTTATAGCATGGATTCATATTTTTAATATAGTGGTAGAAGTTTTTAAGCCTTGAAATACCTTAGTCTCGTGGAGGCTCTTCAAAGTTATGCTAGAAACTGAAGTGTGATGATGCACACACTGTATCATTTGCAATATTTTTGTGCTTAGTTTTTTGAAATGTAGATGTTCTAATATCTTCAATGCTTTTATGCTTACTTTTATCCTTACTGACAAAGCACATTTTTGAAAAAGAAGACTTTTTAAAATTACTTTTTTGAATTATGCATTTATTATGTTGCCCTTCCTGCAATTAACTTAAACCTGTTTTAAATTGTAGCATTTTTGTTATGACATTCATATTCCAACGATTGCAACTCAATTATGTTATCATGGGCACAAGAAACTTCATAATTTTACTTTTTTGCACAAAAGTGGTTGACAATTAGGGGTCCACATTGAGACACTAAATGATACATTGATTGGAATTCTTTCAAAAACGAAGATATAAAAAGAATAAGTTATTTGTCTCACATAAAACATCCATTTAGTATATGCTCCTTTATCTCATAACTCTAAGTGACTTAAAAATATTTCATCATTTTGTGTAGGGTATGTTATTTTTAGCATATGAAGCATGTTGTTTGATTAAGTTTTGGTATAAGCAAAGGGAAGCAAGCCTTTAGTAGCATGTGAAGCATGTTGTTTTATTAAGTTGTTGGAGGGTGCTATGCATCACATTATTACACTCACACAAACCTATCTCTCTCTCTCTCTCTCTCTCTCTCTAAATTATGTTAATATTAATAAAATACATAACAATATTGATATATTATTATATTACAAAAATAATAGACTATAGTGGCTTTAAGGTTCACCAACTTCAAGGAAACTTTGAATATATATGGACTTTGGATGTTAATGGAAGTTGAGAGGGTGACAATAGAGCTTTTAGGGTGGTGCCACAAAGTATGGATGTGGAAGCTTTGGGGGTGGGCTACTTGATCACAATAACAAAATATGATGCCTATGTGTGGAGTCTTGACCGCTAGTAAAAATCTTGTCATTTGAAGCATGGCTTAGGACATGAAGCACACTCCATTTTTGTGACATTGTGCTTTCTGTGGCCAAGGTGTTAAGATCCTAGTGTCTTTTATAACAAGGGCTACAAAAATAGCTTGTATCGTATGCGTGGTAACTACAAAATTCTGTATTCAAATCACAAATTGCTCTCTTATATATGAAACACAACTTTGTAATCAAACTACAATCATCTTTGTGATCAAGTTGAAATGATCTTTGTAATACTTTTTTGTGTGTTTACAATTGGTGCATTTATAACATAACATAGCTCAATTTCATATTGTCGTAATTTCTTTCACGTAGATTCTGGAGAAAAACTTATTTTGTGAGACAATGTCTCTACATGAAGTATTTCTCTCTTGTCTCTAAGGCACTTGCAAATAAGGTTTACAATAACTAACATTATTAATAAAACTCATGTATACTAATTAATCTAACACATTTTTAGATTATGTATTTTGTTTACCTTACAACCATTGCACTTAAATAGGTATGTAGTATGGATATTTAGGCCCTAATTTGCTAGGTCTATTCGTACTTGATTTAAAGAGATGTTTGCCCTTGCATTAAGCATTGTTAAGAGCTCATCCTCTAACCAAACCTTTAACATCATTACCCCATTATCAATTTCATCCTCTAAGTCTTGATCAACTGCAATAATCTTTCCATCCATGTAATGCCATCTCATGTAATCTTAAGTTTACATGCAATGGATTTTTGTTGTAGTTTGGGTGTAATCCCATGCACTTCTTTCGTATCCTAGCTTTGTACTAGAAGTCCATGCATTTCTATGATTTGCATATGAATATTGATGATGTTTTTAAAACTTTTTCATCATAAAAGAAGTCCACAAAGACATGTAATGCCATGAAGATTGTGATCTTCACCTGTTGACTTGCGACATTAGGTCATTAATATATTTCAATATCAATGTACATCTTTAATCTAAAAGATTCACATGTTTTTGGTTCTAGGATTAGCTATTATGTGTTATTTAGATTTAGAAGTGGAAGAGGTTTAAGAGATCCATATCTTACTGTGCTTGATGGTGCTTTGTAAAGTTTTTCATTTTGAAAAACCCCCTCCTTAGCTAGTGACCTATTTGATGTACCTTTCTATAATTACTTGCCAATAGAACCATGAAATACATAAAAGTTCCTAACTATGCTTTTGATAGATTGCCAAGCTTTAAGGTTTGATGGATATATATCTATAAACATAGACATAAATTTTAACAAATTTTTGAAATGTATAATCCAATTTGAATCCTATTGGTATGTCTTATGACTTACAATTTGGTCTATGGCATGACATGTCAATGGGCTAGTTCTTTAACCATAATTCTTAGTATATATATGCATATTGCATAAGCACCTCAAATTTTTTTTTTGGGTTCTTTTGAGCTTAAAAGTCTTGCCCCTTGTAAGTATTAATGAATTCATTTCCATGTCTTTTCTTCTTCTTTGTTTGCAATATGACCCAAATACCAATAGGGATGGTGGTAGGAATCCACCTTTGATTATCAAGATTAACATTATTGTATGTTATGATTGCTTTGATAAAAGAGGAAGGACTCCATGGATGTGAAGCTTCTAATAAAATAGAAGATGAAGCAAATCAATATGTCGAGTGAAAAAGTAAGAATAGTAAATCCTATGCAAAATGAAGGGAGGAGATGCACTCTATTAGATTGTTTGAGATTTTTGGAAAAAATATAGGGATACTACAATAGAGGGAAAGCATTTGAGTGTAATATTCAAGAATTTCAAGATTGTTTGAGATATTTGGAAAAAAGATAGGGATACTACAATGGAGGGAAAGCATTTGGGTGTAATATTCAAGAATTTCAAAAGGAACAACAAGGAGATGACAAGCTTATGTAGAGCTAACAAAAACGTCTCCATCTAGTGTCTTAAATTGTACCAATACCTCTTGCCTTTTGTGCCTCCATGAGTTTGTGTCCCAAAAATACAAAAAAAAGATTTATTTCAAAAGTATTTAAAAATAAGATAAAAAACTTGAAAATTAGAACACCTCATGTTTACCATAATAGTAGCTCACCCTCTATTGGTTGAGAGACTCTCTCTCTCTAAAACTAAAATGCCCAAACTCAACTCCAAGTTTCCCATGATGTGTCTATAAGTCCTATGGCTAAATGGAGATAGTAGATAAGATGCTTCTCCCTAGGCCATAGTTTTACCAATTGGCCAATTGCCTTCTCCTCCTCCATGTCACTAGTTATCCATACCAATTTCCTTGCATTGAGTTAATACCTTACTTGTGGATACTCAAGACCATGTAGTAGCAATTAGGTTTCCAAATCCCGTACATTAGCCCATGCCCTTAGATCTTTGAAGTGTAGGGCTTTAGAAAGCTTTAGCTCTACTAGAATGTTAGATATGCCCAATGGCCCACCCTTGTAAGGTGATATCAATGATCTATAATGCTCAAAGTTGTAAGGTCCCATTATGAGAAGAAGCCATGTGAGAGCCTAGACATTGGTTGGGTCCTGACTTGTATGTTAGACAAGGTCTATGTGATTGGATGGCAAAAACGTAACCTTTATGCATCTAGCTTTTTGGTTAGATAGAGTAGTTAAGTTGGCAGTAACTCAAGGCACACTACATCTAGTTGTAGGGTGTAAGTGTTATAAGGGATCCCTATCTGGGGTTTGGGAGGATACAGAATTGGTCCCTTGTCGGGTGGGTATATTTCCTAGTTAGGGGATCTTAGGGGGGGCTAGTGGCCCCCTTGATAGTAAAGAGAATATTCTCTTATTAGGGGTCTCAAGGGGCCTAGTAGCCTCCCTGAGAGTAAAAAGAATATTTCTTTTATAGCCCTTGATCCAATAGTAAAGGGAATATTCCCTGGCCAACTAGGGAAGATTCATAATATGGTAGATTGGGCAAGCTAACTTGACCATCACCCCTCCTAAGACATTATCAATCTATCTTTTAGGTCTTTTAGCTAGCCTTAAATTCTTTATCTAATGTCTATCTAAGTCACCGTCTAAGCTTCATAGTGGAAGCATATGGGTAAATAGAGCCATGTTTCTATTAGTTTGTTTGGAATTAAAGTTTATTTCTTCTCTTATTTGCTATATACTCTCTATTCATTGCTTACATTCTATACGTTGTGCCATGTAATCTTTTACACAGGATAGGGACAAATAAAGCATACTAGGCATATGGCGATACCCATATTCTCTATAGCGAGACAAATCCCCCTTTCTACATACACCACCACCCTAATAGAGATCTTCAAAGAGGGCTCTCCAATCCTTGACTCGTGCATATGCCACTTACAATTACAAGATGACTAGAGTTAATTGCACATTGCATAACACATCTTCCCATCTTAGCTCATGCCATATGTCTCCTTTGATATGCACTACAACAGTCCACTATTTGATTATGACCATCCATGATGCAGCCTTTGAAATAGTGGGAAGCTTTAACTCTTTAGTTGTATTAGCCAACTTCACCAACACCAGTCCACCATTCAATATTCTCCCATGGGATTGAGTGCCATAATTTTCCACCCTTGGTTTGCCATAGAAAATCATGGAACAATCTCTCAATTTGTTTCAATGAACTTTTGATAAAATGTAAGATTGTGCCAATATATATGGTTGCCATCTATAAAATAGTCTTGAGGATGAGTAATTTCTCAAAAAATACAACTTCTTGAGTGAAAAGAGAACCAATCGCCTACATGAACAGATTATGAAAGGCCATGGCTCTAAGTGTTGGCATAATAAAAGCTTGACTAATTAGGTTGTATGCCTTATCAAAATCCATGCTTAGTAAGACAAAGTTAGCCAAAAGTGCCAAGTCCATTGAGAAGACTAAGTTAAGGATATCATCTTGAATCTTTCTTCCATGGATAAATCCATATTGCCTTAGGTGCACAACCTTAAGAGCTAGAACATGACTCTTAGAGCTAACAACTTAGCCATAACCTTGTATGAAAAGTTCAACATGGTTAAGGGCCTCTAGTGGCTAGGCTTCTACCTTTTTAAGCTCTTGGGAATGAGCTTGATAAGGCCCATGCTAAATTTGGCCACATCAATGTGCCTATCTTGTGATGGTGATTAGTCATATCAACCATATATTTCCCACAAACCTCACATAGTTTTTGGAATACCTCCATTGATAATCCATCTATATTAGGAGTTTTACCATGCTTTTCATTGAGTCGATTGCCACCTTCACCTCTTCTTCAATGAAGAGCTAGATTTATCAAGATGGAAGTGGCATCTTCAAAGAAAGCCTTAAGATTTTCATGGTACCCCTCTACCAACTATGGTTCAACACCTACAATAAGAGCTAGACGCTTCTTGAAAACCTACAAAAGATCAAAATCATTAGTGACTAGATGGCCGCCCTCATCTTCCACTGTTGCAATAGTCTCCTTCTTCCATTTAATTTTGAGGGTGCTAAAATAGAAGGGTGCGAGGCATCCCCCATTAAATCCCAATCACCTTTCAATTGGACCTTGATAGCTTTAACATGTACAACTTCTTGATGTCGAATATAACTCTCAACTTCCTATAGCAAGTAATGTAGAGAAATGACTTTACTCAAATGTCTCTACTACCAATAACAAATTGAGTTTTGCCATGTTTCTTTCCATATATGATAAGCTTTGGAGCACTAGAGCCAACGATAGTCCAGAGATAAGCCAACCACACCCTTTTAAGGGCTGCAATGAACCTCCCATCCTCTAGAAATGATGTGTTGAATCAAAAGGGTAACAAACCATTCATTGATCTCCCAAAGAGAATGGGCCTCAAGTTACAAGAGAGGGGAGTGTGATTAGATTAACAAATGTCATGGAGCCCCATGATTTTGTACTAAGCACTAATCAGCTACCCGTTATGATTGTCTTATATTGTATCTAATCTTCTTGTTTGCTAGGTGCTACATGCTTGTTGTGGGAGGTATAGAATGCATCTAAACCATCTCCCTTTGTCATGGCCATATCATGTAGATCATGCATGCAGACAAAATTGTCCCATGCAAACCTTTCTTCAAAAAGCATACAACCATTTCCATGTGAGCAGTCACCTCCTTCACGTTTCATGTTCCAATCTCTTATCTAGAGGGTCACCACTTGGCCGATCTAATGCGATTAGAGAGTTTTTACCAAGGGACATTGCACATGTACACTAATACAAGTAGAATTCTTTCTCCTCCAATCATTAACATGATAGCAATACCATCCCCAAGTTTCCAATTCATCATAGGTTTCAATGACTTTTTGACTACTAGAAGTGTACCTCCTTGACCCCTTTAGGACATGTTTATAAATATTTCATAATCTTGGTGTGCAATCTTCCCTACTTCTTCTTCATCTAGCTTGATTTATTGCAAAGCAATAATGTTAGATTTCCTTTTTCTAATTATGCCATAGTACCCCTCTTTGTGTGCAGACATTCCTAGGCCTTATACATTCCACAAGATGATCTTAACTCACATAGATTTCTTATGACAGTTAGTACAATACATCAATGTCTTCAAAGAATACATTGTCTCCATCAAGTGCAACATAAAAATTTCTATGGACTAGGGATAATGGGCCATCTTCTTACAAAAAAGCTTAGCAGAATCCTTTGGAATATATAACCTATTAACATTGAAAAGCCCATGCCTCTTGAGATTGGTGAGGTCTTACATGGCACACTATTTGTTGTGCATGTAGCACACACAGTCTTTTTTTGTGAGCAAAGAGATAGCATGACTACTTCCCTTTGCTCACTAAAACTAGAGGTGTTGTCAGCCAAGCGTACTAGTGTACTTTTATTGGAGTGCACCTCTTTGTTTACGCTAGTACTTGTTGGCACATCAAAGCATTCTACTACAATTACAAATTCTTCAAAAGAATGTCCAATGTTTTTTTGTTAGTTTCATACAAACCATTTTTTTTGTAATGCACTCTTGTTTATATTTCAAATAAGATAAAATAATTACATCATCATTGGTGGTGCAATTGGCACTAAGCCATAATACTCAACTTCCTCCAAAAGAGTCTGAATATCCAAGAATTCTTCTTACATACTCCAAGGATGGACAAAATTTTTGCTTTGAGCTGTTCTAAATTCTTATTAGGCAATTCTTTCTCATTCCTTCTAAACACCATGTTGTTTCTCTTAAGCCATAGAAACTTCAAGGTCACTCCTGAGATGAGGCTAATCAAGTTCCCATTCTTGTCATCAAAGTCTGAATGGTCTGCAAAGAAGATGTTTGACATCCCAAATTCACTTCTCAAATTGGCTTCTTTTAACCATTTCTTGAGAATCAGCCATATCGGTCTCACATGCATACAATCCCAAAAATATGTTTTTTTGTCTCCTTTGCTTGGCCACAGAATGGACACAATGGAGAGACCCTAGTCTTCTTTGTGAGTCTAGTGTGTAGAGGTAGCTTTTTTATCAGAATTCTCCATCTCATCACGTTGACACTAAAAGGGGGAGATGCTTTCCAGGCATTGCAAACTCCCCTCTTCCAATTCCTTATCTTTGCCAAGGGACATTCCTTCCTCCATTTATGTTGCAGAGTCAACATAATGGTAGGTGAAGGAGTCTTAACATCCCTTGTTTGTATATAGTGTGCCAAGGCTTTTCCAAATGGGCTTTCTAGATCATATATCATAGAATTAGTCCTCTTAACGATAGAGGTTGACCAGTCATCTCTACGTGACTGCAGAATAGTTTGCATCCAATCAACTACCTTCTCATTTCGGCAAATTTACTAGACAACTCATGTGGTTGTAATAGGCCATTTCTTTGTGAGTCCCATGCATCCTCCCAAGTCCTTAATCCTTTACAGTGCAATGCTTTAGACATTTTAGAGTTCCTATGGACCAACACAAATGGTGGCTCATAAGCCAATGGAAACATCCAGATATTCCTATTCAACAAAGAGTCTCCCTTTTTAGCACCCCTCATCTTCCAGTCAGTATTGACCATGATCATCTACCTACTACCTAGCCAGACCTTGCACTACCTCAGAAACACATATTTTAATAAGGAGATACGGGTGAGCCAAGACATCTTGCCAATGCATATCCTCCCACCTCTTCCCATCGATCTTAACATTTGAAATCCAGTGCATAAGTAACACTATCCAAGGTTGAGATCCATCTAACCTTCTAAGTAGTGCCAGAGTAAGACTTTGAGCTTTGAAGCCCAATAGGTCTAAGCTTGCTCCTCCCTTCTTGCTATCTTCAGTTAAAGGCACGCCCTCTCTATCTCCCTTAGACTAGAGAAAACCTCTTAGTATCTTCTTGATCTGATTCCATGAAGTTTGCAAAAAGGGCAGAATCGAGCCCACATAAAGAGTGGCCGACAAAAGGATGCTCTTGATGATGGTCAACTTGCCTGCAAATGAGAAAGGGACTTCCAATTTGCATTGTACTTTCACTTGAAATTTGTCAATGAACCTCTTGAACATTTGGTTTAGGGTAGCACCTACCCCTATTGGCACTCCCAAGTATTTAACAAGTTAGCCAGGCTTGATAAGCTTGAACCCCGCCTGTAGGATCCAAAGGTTTTGTTTCTTCCACGATAGAAGAAAGAGCTTTGTTTTCTTATCATTAACTTTAGATGTTGTGAGCTTCGAGAATTCATTGTAGATTTCCATAAACCTAGTCATAGAATGTTTGTCTGCTTCAATCATTGAGGCATTGTCATCTGCAAAGAATTGAACTACTGTTTGCGATCCATCAGGGAGTGGTAGCCCTCTAATGGAGCCATCCTATAATGCCTTATCCACCCTCCTAAGTAGAGGATCTGTTATGAGAGCAAATAGGTGGGGGGCCAGAGGGTACCCCTATCTTATGGACCATTGAAGGTCAAAGGATGATGCAATCATACCATTTATGTTGATAGTTGCAGTTGCTTCCTTGAACAAAGTGGTTACCATATTAGTAGACACTAGACCAAACCTCATGGCAACTAGCACTGTTGAGATAAAAGGCTAGTTCACTCTGTCATATGCTTTGTCGTCCCAATCCATATTGATTAGGATAAAGTCTTTCTGCAGACTCATAGTATGATCTATTGACATTATTAGGTTCATCAGCACATCATGGATCTTTTGTCCATATACAAAACCATATTGCTTAGAATGTATTAGCTTGCCAAACAAAAAATTAACTCTTACAGCCAATGCTTTAGCAAGCACTTTATAATTGAAATTGAGCATGGTGAGGGGCCTCCAATAGGAGAGCTGCGTCCTATCCTGTGCTTTGGGGATAAGTTTGACTAGCCCTTGATTGACATATGATGGCATAATTCTAGATGCTCTGATGAAGTTCATCAAATCCACTAAATTTCCACCACAGAGTGCGTGTGAGAAGAAACGAGCTTTTTGGGCGAGCTTTTCTAGGCAACCTCCATTTCTTGTTCCGCATAGTCCACTTATTCCACCCCTTGATTTTTTTGACCTCCACCACCACTACCACAACAACTTCCTCCACCACCATTGCCACTACCAGTGCCACCACTGCTGCCACCACCACCATGGCTACCTCCACCACCACTACCATCATCTCTACTGTCACCGCCAATACTATTGCTATCTCCACCACCTCCACAATTGCCACCACTACCTTCACACACACACACACACACACACACTCTCTCTCTCTCTCTCTCTCTCTCTCTCTCTCTCTCAGTTTCTCCCTCTACGTGTATATTCTCTTTTTCTCTTTCTAACACACTTGATCAAATAGCACTCTATCTCACATAAACGATTTCTCTCTCTAGCACGTAACATGGATTCATTAATGCGATCACCTCGGAAGAATGGAACACCACACCCACACCTCTCTCTCTCACACACACGAATTACTCCATGTCTTTACTCTCTCTCAGTTTAGGGTTGTCTCTCATTCTACATTCTCTCTCTCTCTCTCTCTCTCCTATACACACACACGCACACACACACACACACACACACACATGTACATATATATACATATATAAATCTTAGTCACTCACTCACTCTCCATGTTTATCTCCCTCTCTCTCTCATACATGTGATCAGTCCACATTGTATCATAATGCCTCACATCAGATTATGGCATGTGTTGTAACAAACACTTCTCTTAAATCCTAAATCTCTCTCTCTCTCTCTCTCTCTCTCTCTCTCTCTCTCTCTCTCTCATATATAATGTGAATGCTTGGGTAGCCACTCTGTGTTTTTTTAACTTTAATTTCAATGCATTGATAGCTCCCTCCCTTCCCCCTCTCTCTCCCTTCCTCTCCTCTCCCCAACAAATATGATACAAGACAATTCATACAAGCAATCCAAATGTACATTTATATTGTGATAACTCTAGGAAACTTGCTTTTGCTTGTCAAATTAATAAAGACAAGTTCACCAAATGCTTGCTATCCAAATGGATTGTATAATGGTGACTTCTCAACAAAATATAATGTGGTTGTGCTAAGAGGTAGCATTGGCATTGCATTGCTGGTCACTGTATAGGTGGTGTTGGAAAAGTTCTGCTTCCAAATACAATATGCAAGTTTTCTTCAACGAGTGTGGGTTGGTGTATAAACATGTTGGCATTTGCATCCATCCCAAACACTTAGAGGTACACATAGTATAGGTGCTTGCATGCCAAATACGCTTTTCCTTTTGCAGCACGGTCCATGAAATCCCGACAATTACATGTTGGATTCTTTGTAATGTGCACATCATAACACTCATGCATGACACTTGAGTTAGCTATCTCTAGTTTGAAAACCTCATGCTTCAAGGCCTTCACCCCACTGTGTGGTCCTTTACAGTTGCATCTAGAGCCAACACTGAGTCTATTCTTTTCCCTATAGCCTATGAAACACCTGTTGATATCTACACGAGCCCTCGTTAACATCTGCCTCTTGTGCCGCCTTTTGTAAAACAAACTCACCACTCTCCAACGTGTGGATTTCTTCTATGGTCAAATTAGTGCCTCCTGCCACCCACTGGCCATACTTGTGGAACCTTGGTGCGTGTTGAATGGAAGAACAAATGTTCCATGTATGGTCCACACTATCATTACAAAACCACACGAACTGGCGCCGCCTTCCATGTTGATTGCTAGTTTCTCCTCTTGAGCTAGACCACTCCACGATGTCCCAAAATGAAGGTGCAGACACACCATGTGATGCATTTTTTATAAGTTTTTTGCATTTTCCCTCTCTAGCTCCCAACCATCCTTGACATTGTACACGACTGCGAGCTGGAATCCTTCTTATAGCCCAAATGGTGTCATGAAGGACTGTCTCCACCACCATTTCCTCCGAATAAATTGGTGATACTGCCCTTGATTTGTTGGAAGGCAAAGGATCCTCAAAGTTTAGTTTTCTTGTACCCTTTCTTCTAGGTACGTTTTCAGTCACATACTCAGGCCTGTGAGAGGCGTTGGCTTCCTCGGACCCCACCTTCCCATCAACCTTGCGTTTTCTTACTACAGTCACATCGTCCCCTCGAAAAGCAGGACGCTTATGCAATTCAATTTCTCTTGCCACCTCCTCAACCATCCTTACTGTTGCTTGATGTTCCAACCACACATGTAGGTAAACAAACATGTCAGAAGAATATTATCTATCATTAACATTCAGTAAGAAGAATATGTTACTAATCAAGGAGTCAATGTGCAGAGGTCCACAACATTGAAAGCCCATGGAAAACCCCTTGTAAGTCACTGTCTCCCATGCTGCTATGATGGCGAAGTTGGAGTGGCATACTGTTCTTTGTGACCCATTCGAGATCGGACATGCATTGCGAAATGATCAGCCAAGTGAGGCATTCTCTTGATTGGTAGAGGCATTGGAGGAGGTCAACCAAAACAAGATGGTCGAGGTTGACGAAGAAACCACAAACACATCATGCAATATCATGGTGGTTTGTCTCCCTGAAGATAATGTCGTGCATGGATTGGGGGATGGAATTTCATCATGGAACTCCCATACTGAGGCAGGGTCAGTGGATGCCATGTATCTGGCTGATCGTGTTCTCAAGGATGCACGGATGTTACTTTTCCTTACCACAACACACTCCATGGTAGAGCTTGTCGAGCAGGTTATGGAGGATGGACACCGACAGATGGAGTCAGGGCAAAAGTGTTTGGCCTTACGCATGGCATATGTTGTTCATTGCGAGACACCTATATGTGTCATTGGAGGTAGAGAGGTGAGAGTTTTAAAGTCATGATATGCTCATGCTGGAGACTGTTTATGTATCACACTTGTTGGCTCCATTTAGTCAGTATAATTACTAAAATCAGTATTTCAATCTTTAAATGCAGGTACATGTGCTATAAATTCTAGCATACATGCATTTAGATATCACTTACAATGCAATCATCCCTCCGGAGTTCACAAAAGATGACATTATTGTGAATGAGTGGGTGCAAGATACATCAACATCCCCAATGAGAGGTCAATATGAGATGCAATGTTCTTAAACTATTGTAGATATGTTTTGTAAACATTTAGTAGATTCCTAATACATCATATGACTACCAAATACTCATGCAACGTGGTAGGGATTTTTGAAGCTCGTTCTTGCAAATGTGCACAAAAGAAGAGGACACCATTTTAGATTGTAATGTAGGATGTGGTGACTTTGCATCAGTAGTGCTAAATTTCAATAGACTAATTACATGTCTGTATTGCTTCGTCGAAAATGGAAGATATTTAAGAGCAAAGGTAATATGTTTACATAAACTTGTACAATATTTGATTATAATGTAGTGTTCTTTTTCGTAATACCAATACGTGGGTGCTCATCCTTCCACGTCTGCATGTATAACTACTTCCCACAACCCAAAAATTAATCATGTTCGATATGAATGGGGTGCTTCTACATAGGCAGCCAAAGCAAAAGGGACCGTTACCAGTGAAGCCCCTAAAAGTGGGCAAGTATTGGGAGATTTTGCGGCTAGGGCTCTCGGGTTTTTGAAGGAAATATCTATATTATTTGACATTGCTAATTGGAGCTCCATGAAGGAAGATAACTTAAGTGAGTTGCTCCAATTGGTTATGCATGTGGGATAACAATGTGATATTCTTTTCGTCTCGATATTAATAGCTAAAAGTATTTAAGATAATTTACCTATTGATTCTTGATCTTGAACCAGCACTCCTTGTTGTTAATTGGTTACTCCAGTGATGGTCTCTTTTTTTTGCTTGGCCTTCAATTTAGCCAAGTAGAATGCATTAGGACCGTCCCCAAGAAGCTCCCATTGCCCTTTCATGTGCACCTTGGTTGCATGAAGTGCCTCATCTTCCGTTAATTTTAAGTAGTCTTCCACATTCTTGACAAGCCTTTGTATAATTGAATTTAGGGGTGCTCCTCGTTGCCATTAGGACTCCCCTTGAATACACAACCCTTTCTAGATTCTCGCTCTTGAGAGTTGCTTTCATCCACCACACTCCATTTGATGCATGGAACTTGTCAAGCCTACATCCTCTCCAAGTTGGGCCAGAATGTCTATTGTTCCAAGTTATCTTCTACATCTCCTCCCCATTAGCAAGATCAACAACCAGAGCAAGATCCTTGAGCTCACATGTCATTGGAAAGGCTTGCTAGGGTTCTTTTTCTTCAACAATCATTTGACCTCCACCATGAGTCCTGCCAATTTGACGTTTAGCCGTATTCCATTTGCCCCCCAAGAGTACATTCTTGCCCTAGAGCTGTTGCTTAAGGTGCACGCCCATTGCTTTGCTCTTATAGTAGGGCAGTTGTGAGCATAAACTGAATAGAGAAGAAATTCTTCATTGCTTGTTTTAGCTCTAGCACATATGTAGCTCCATCCCTTGTAGAGAACACAATCTGGGGTTTGAAAGAGTCTCTAATGAGCGATATTGTTCCTCCACGACCTTGGCATTGTGTCAAAAAAGGTGAGAAACTTGGAGATATTGAATGACCTGTAGGCTTCCTCATCGAGCTTAATTTCTTGCAAAGCTATGAAGCTTGGCTTAAGTCTTCTCACAATCCCAAAGATAATTTACTTCCGGATGTTCAAAGACAATCCTTGGACATTCCAAGAGCAAAATTTAATCTTCCCGAATAGGGTTGATCTCTCAATGCACTGGAGCTGATTGATCTAGCATTTCGTGGTCTTTGATGGGAGCATAACAATTTTGATCAACAAGAGTGTTTTTGGCCAAGTGCATAAGCGAAGGCTTGGCTCCACTTTTCTTAGTGGTGCCCTTATTTTCTTACACTTTAGGAGGAAGGTTCTCCTTATTTGCTCCATTACCCTGTTGCTCTTTGGCTTGCACTGTCGATGAAGAAGGTTTGCATGTCACAACTTCCTTGCATTCCTTGTTTTTAGTTCCTAGGGTTTGTGACTGTGCCAAGGTTGGCATAGCCTTATAGGATACGTCCACCACAACTGTCTTCCCTATTGTGTTGTTGGAGGTTCCTTCTCCTTGTCTTTTCCAAGATCTTGTGCCAGTTTAGTTGTAGCCTTGGGATTCTTGACGGGAGAGTTCCTGGCTAAATGACCATTGCCTTTGTAATGGTAACATGTGTTAGGAAAATTGAAAATATAATTGACATTAGAACTTCCATACCTGACGAATCTTGCAACTGCATAAACTCAGGTGGCTCGTTTTGCCTATCCCATAAGATGCATGCATGACTTGCAGATTTAATGAGAACCCATGGAGTAGTTGATGCTGGCGCATAGAGGACTTTTCCTAGCGTCGCTGTGATAATGACTGATGTTTCATCCACCATCCAAGGAGCAATATCAGAAACTCAATCCATACTGGGCACTCATGGATGAGGACCCCTTTTGGAGAGAAGGACGAAGACTAGGGGGGGGGGGAGGGGGGCATATACCAAGTTGTCTCAGTAACCAACTGCTAACGCAAGGAGCCAATCTCTCTCAGCTCTTGAGCCCAATAGTGCCAGATAAAAGTCCCTACCAATAAACTTGTGCTGCTTAAGATGAGCTTTGCCTTGATATGTGAGGTCGAACTATTTGAGAAACTCATCCTCCATTGGTAGCCTGCCCATGAAGTAAAGGTAGACACCGGTGGCAAGCAAGGTGGCATACCTAACTGTAATGCGAGAGTGCAATAGCTGCCTTGTGGACTTTGGCTCCTTCTGTAGCCTTAGCTCTACATGCATTGTTGCACATTTCTTAATCTTTCCTCAAGGCTTCTTCAACCTCTGCCATATCTTGTGCATGCTGCTGTAGTACCACCCTGTACTCGTGAGCTTGATCACCGGCATCTTCATGCATCTCTTCCGTGCACTGCCTTTTTCTCTAGCTCAGTTGCATGCGCTTGGGCTTGCCATGTGTCGCATTTTATGCGAATGAATGTGCATCACAGACACCTAGAGTTTTCCTTTGCCACGTGTGCTCTCCACTCGAACCTTCTCTCCTAGTCACCAGAAGCCTCCAATCATGCTTGAGTTCCATCATCCAGACCACTTGCCATTATGAAAAACTGAAAAACTTGAACAAAATGAAAAGTAAAATGGAAAAGAAGACAAAAAATGTCAATTCAAAGCTATAATTAATGGGAAAATAATTTTACCGGGCTGGCGGGAGCTTCACCGGCAATGCTAATAAAGCAGAAATATAGAGAGAGGAGGGGGGGTTCGGAGAGTCTTATCGTGGGGAGGCAAGGGAAGGAAGCCCTGTGATTGGAGGGCAACTTATCCAGATCGACCGACCCTTTTCCTTTTCTTCGTTCGAAGATGAGGAGAGCTCACAATTAAAAAATTGTAATAAACTTTATGAGAGATAGGCAGACGTGTGTGTGGCGCTCGCATTTGCTTTCTTCACTCTTCGTCGATCGCCTTCTCTCCTCTTTCGCTCAACTCAGAGAAACACAGAGAGGCACGCGTCAATTCCCGCCCTCCTAATCCTTTCCTTGCGTGGAGCCAGGTCTTTCTCTTCCCCTCCTGTTCTGTAGCCATGGCTACCTCCGTCGCAGCGGTCGCCTCTTCCTCCCTGCACCTCTCCTGTGAGCCCAAGCATCAGCTACGGTCGCCCCGCCACGGCCTCTCCTTAGCCCCTGTTAGCAGGACCTTCGCCCCTCTCAATTGCGTCTCTAATGGCAGCCGAGTCCACATGAGGCAAGTATCCATGAGTTCCCCCTCCGTTACACTCTTACTTTTACTCACATTTCCATTGTTCGATGTGTTTCATGCGGATTGATGTTTTGAATCTTTACCGCGTTCTTCATAATACTGCTTTGAAATTATCGGCCGATGGATTCGTCCACCCGACGCTTTTGCAGTATTCTATACTTAGGTACCCCACCAAAGGGTAGATCAAGGTCCGTCATTAGGTTGCTGTTCAACCTTTGAACTATTGTTTGAGGAAGGTAGGTTTGCTACAGTGGCGTAGCTGTGATACCGGTGTGTCTAAGGCTTTCAGTGACTTCAATTAACAATGTAGGTGTTTAAGGCCTTAGGCATCCTCGATCGAAGCATGTACATCCATCAGCTACGGAGACATATCAAATAGCATGTAGGGTACGCTTTGAGGAATTCAAACTTCAGGAGAGCTACAACCATCAGTAGCAGTTAACATGGTTTACAGGAGGCAAGTAAGCTAGGCAGTAAGATTGAGCATGCTATGTTGCCTAAAGAGTCCTGGCTCTTGTTGAATATTGTCAGTGTATGATCATCAAAGTCCTGTCTCTGAGGTAATACCCTCCCAGTTGCATTCAGAATGAGCTTAGTTGAATCCAGTGAATACTAACACTCTGTGTAGCTTCCTGCAAGTCTGATGTGGGGTGTTTTGTGTATTTATGGGGGCAGCTCAAATGGGAAAGAGGATGGATCTTTGCACATGGCTGCGCCTGTCACTGCATTGGCTCTTTTGGCAGCTGCGGTGATCCCTGAGATTGCAGAGGCAGCACAGCCGGGAATTTCTCCTTCCCTCAAGAACCTTCTTCTAAGCGTCGTGGCCGGTGGGGTTGTACTTGTTGTGATTGGTGGCGCTGTGGCTGCAGTTTCCACATTTGATCCTGTCAAGAGAAAGTGAGCTCTTGACATATGAGAGAGAGAGAGAGAGAGAGAGAGAGAGAGTGAGAGAGGGAAGAGAGATGAGTGATAAAAATGCGTTTCATTGTACCCCAACCTCTTAATTCATGCCAATTTTTCACTTGGTTTGTTATTGAACGTTTTCGCCATTAGAACAATTACGATGTGCTTGAGCAGCGGGTGCAGAGCACATAGTGATGCGTCTTAAGAAGGCACCCTGAGGCGGAGCCTGCAGGGTAGAATTAAAAGGGTGGTCAATACTACGAGTGCGGTCTTATAAACATGTGAAAGTGGACGAATCTCTAAATTTTCTTATATGTTATGTAAGTTTGCTATATGTGGTGAGCTTCTCCTCTTTCACTTCAAACCATTGGAAATTGTCTTCAAGTTGCTTCTTCTACTTAACCACACATTTGGCTAATTTTTCTTTTACATTCTTCTTCAAACTATTGTTAAGGAGTAAATATTCTTTCCGAAGTGGCTCTGAGAGAGAGAGAGAGAGAGAGAGAGAGAACGTGCCGTATCTATATATCAATGATTATATTTTGGTAAGTTAAAGGGGATCCGTAATTAGAAACCTGGTTCAATCGCCATGGCTTTAAGCGTGAAAAAAGCACGTGTATTCATGATCCAACGAGGTGAAATGAGCTTCTAAAGCACGTTTCCGAACCACTCTGAATAAAAATCTCAGCAGTCACATGGGTAAAATAGACTCCGTCATCCTCCTACCCCGGATTTGTTCTTCCCACAACTAAAGAGAACTAATATCCTGCAAAATACACGCTAAATATATTCTATAGAGGACTCCTTAGACTGCCTCTCTTACGAAGTACAGCTTGGTTCTAGCTCAGATTGTAGTGAAGTCCAGCAGTTTTTGTTTTCATAGTCTATTCCAGTACTTACGCAATTCTCTTCATCAGATGCCATAGCCTTTATCAGTTTATTCCACGCACGTACCTCTACATAAGACGTATCATCGATTCCTTAAAGTTCATCAAAAAGGGCATGTGGGATCACCACTTCCTTACTAGGCAGATTGTTAGTGACAATCGTCCACAGCTTTATTAGATCAGGCTTGACATGAGAAGCACTTTTCTTACTTTCAAATTTGTTATTCGAAGCACAACGATGATCAGCATGTTTATCCAGAACAAGGTCTTTCCCATACCTTCTCAGCATTGACTAAACAAACATATTATCAAAAGCCGAAATCTTGCCGTATTCAGAGTGCAGTTGCATACCTTCTCGTAGGTGAGAATACGCCGTAGTGATTTTACAATCCACATCTTAAGTCGCAGTAGGGTGTGACAGCTATTCCTTCTCTGCCAGTAAAATCATCTCGATCGTCGAACTGTTCAGCAGAATGGAACTCAAGAGTGGTTTTGTTTTTTAATGCATCTGTCCGAATATGAAGATATTTCTCGCTTATGGCTCTAGATAGCAACGACCCCTGTTGGAAAGAAAGCAATCATCTATAAAAATAGTTTCACTTTGAAGCCATGTTGCTAGAGAGAGAGAGAGAGAGAGAGAGAGAGAGAGAGAGAGAGAGAGAGAGAGATGCATCCGCTCTGAGTGTTATCCTTCCCACTACAAAGTTCTAACTACTTTTCAGGCATCTAGCACCTTCTGGGTCAGGAGAGGCTGTTAACTCTTGACTCTGATATTTTCGCAGATACCGTTCCAAATACCATCGGGCACCTTCCTATTGGCAATCCAATGATGAAAAATAGTAGCCCAAGGCTGATTGTCATCCTGCCTCTTCATAAGGTGAAACAACAATTTTGAACGAAGCTCTGTTGAAGAGCATCACTGCCAACTCCACCTTTATCCTGGGGATTGTCAGCTGATTCCAAGCAATACCATCACTATCCACGCCTTCCACCAAAACATTCACAGAAAGATCTAAACATGGATTCCAGTGTTTTTTTTTCTAGTAAGTGTTGAAGGAAGGACTGAGGCATTTAGAATGATCATAGGTGTGTCATGGCCGCCTTGATTAAGGTTAATCTCGCAGCCATGTCGAAGGATAAGCAACTTCTTTTCTGCATATGTCTCTTGAATTTCTTCAACCCAAAGTGTTGAGACAAAGTAAGCCCCCGTCCAATTGAAGCACCTGGTATCTCAATACCTAATCCTTCCCAATAATCTTGAAACCAAGCTGGTCGGTAAGTCCGAATCATCTCTCCAGTCCAGCATAGGAGCTTCTAGTGTATCCTTATTATGGAGCCTAAAATTCTAGCAAATCCTTCACGGACTTTGAGGAGCTCTTGTAAAGAAGAATACTCTGCAACAATGAATTCAGAGTCATCATCCCCAAACGTCTGGGATGTACATACACCTCTATCTAGGAGAGGAATGCGATCCAAGAGAGCCTGTGTGACCAATGCAAACATGGAGGGTGGTAAAGGCACCCTTGACGTCTGACCTCCTCAGAATCTGAAAAGACCTAAAGTTCTGTCCATTTTGTACGTAACAAATCATAATTTGAAATTTTAAATAATGTCCGCGCTGTTCTCAACTCAGATCAAGCCCCGATTCTCAGGGCAGTGGAGAACAGTGGGAACTGAATCTGTGACTTGTAAGACCTAAATCTCTGGTTTCTAGTCTCTAGTAGAAAGAATTATCCAAACTTCCAACACGCATTCCCTAGAATCACAGAAGTCTCTGTAGGAATTCTATCCGCCCTTTTAGTGAAGATGAACTTCGGTTCTCGCTTAGAAAGATGTATTCAACTGAAAAGGGGGTGCACCTTAAACGTCCTTCTAGAACAGACAGATGGTCTGAGTTGAGAATCAAGATACTCTCCCTACATAGTATATTTAATGTCTGGGGATAACCACTTCACCAGTCTGCATGTATGATATTGGTCGAGTCTGGCAACCCTCGACATGCCATCGGTCTGTTGATTTTGCCATGTAAAATAGTGTTCTCTCCTCTCCAATCACCTTACTTATCACTCAGATAAGTGAAGTTTGCCGCCAAGTGCCTACCAATAGATATTTCCATCATTGACTATGCAATCTATCCCATGGGACCTGCCAAGGGGATCGGTAGTCATATTCCAATCTTGTGTGATCTCCACACAAGATGACACTTCGTCTCTCAACTTTGTTGCCCAACCATTTCTAGCTAGCAGCCTGGTTGGCAGAACAGCTGGAAGCATACACACAAACAACATCAATTTCTTCCCCATCAACTCTTATGCAACTGCAAGCATACTGCTTGAGTCATGAGTGAAGGAGAACTTCGGCTTCAAAGATTCAACCTGCACATCCAGCACTAAGGCACCACTCTTCCTTTGTATTTAGCATACACAAAACATCTGTACCCCGACTCATCAAAATCATGACATGTTTTAGACATTCTGCAAAATGTCAGGCTTCCTCCACTTAACCAACCCCATGCATATTTGCTGCTTGTTGTTGGAATTACCCAGAGGCCAATATATATTAGTAAGCCTTGCATTTTTCTAGCCAATTTCTTAAGAGAGGTTCTTATCTCTCGATTTTCCACTCTTCCCTTGTCTTCTTTCTTCTCCTTGCTACTGTTGTCCTGAGCACGGATAGGCTTAATATTTTCCTTGTTATTCTGCATGTCCTGTCCCTTACCACACAGCACGTTAACCTCTTATTTTTCCCCCTCACTCTACTTCTCTGGTTGCCCCCTAGCGAGGCTGAACATGCTACACCTCCTTGCCCTTTGGCTCACTTCTCGAAGTTTCGACCTACATATCTCACAAAGAGATCTCCTTAGTTTAATCACCTTCCCTCTGACTCTGCATCTTCATATCACCATCATGTTAATGTCATTTTTGGGGGAATACATAGGAAAAATGACCTGCCTCATGATAATAGTAGCATGTATATGGAAATCGAGCAAACTTAACTTCACATACAATCTCAAACCCTTTACTATCATGCAGTTCCAAAGTCTTTCGAGGCTCCAGGCAGTGATCCCAAAGTATGTAGGCTCTCTGATCTCCTCTAGGGTTGGAGAGGAGGAATATAGAGCACCTTATCCAATGCAGAGGTGATGCTTCTAACTTCTGTCTCAAAGATTGCATGTAGGTTTGGAAGGATGACCCATATCAGGCACTCCAAAAGAAGCACTTCATCAGGTGAGAAGGCTGTTGACCATGGCAAGCAATGTACCAACTTGCTCTTGTAACTGACCGAATTAGACAACACCCGGTATCTCTCGTGCTGAGAGTCCAAAGAATCTGGTAAAAGCATTTAGCAATAAACTTAAAGAAAACCAAAGAAAAGTGAGCCTGGTAAGTATCTTTGAACCATGTATTGACCTCGTCAAGATCAAGGTCCGATGGGAATCTCCACATGAAGGAGAATAAATAGTAGCCTCATTACGGCAAAACCATAATATCTGGAGCGAAAAAACTAGATGGATAGGGTGGCATTCGCCTTGTGCAGACGACACCTCGCAGAGCTTGCTTCCAAGATTGATTAACCTTCTACAATGTTTGCAGCAACCAGAGCCTGATCCATGGATTCCAGATCATAGTCTTTCCTGTTTTCGTGCGCGCAAGTTAGGTCTCTGACCCAATGTCTTGTCTTCATTTGTTTTCAGGGATTTGGCTACACTGCCAATCATCTAGTCCCTAGACATCTCCTGTAGGCTGTCTTTCCCCCCTCCATGCAAGACACAGACAAAATGCTTCGTTCCTACCGTCTATTTGAGGTTCTCCGTTCAAAGTTCGCTCAGTTCACTCGCTCCCAAGAGGTGCCATAACCCTTCTATCGATGGTACATTTATTTAGTACTTCGTTAGCTTGTGTAGAGTGTCTAGCGTTGCTTGGCGTTAGTAAGCAGATTTCATGTGACGAGAGAATTTATGGGAGGTTGATATAAGAAACATAATTTAAACTTCACAAGCTTTGGCAACTTAGACTAATACAATGTTGAATGTGTAAAAATACAATATATGAGGGGTTGGCACTCATTGATATGCAAGGAGTGGAAGACCAATATTAACACAATCAAGCCTAAACTATATCCCGAACGAATTCTTATGACCATTTCTAAAAGTTTCTTATTGATGTATTAATAACTATAAATAATACATGTATTATTATATTAATATATAATTATATTATATATTATACATATTAAATATAATAATACATATGATTATGTATATTATTGTAATATTGATAAAAGATTATGTGTGTGTGTGTGTGTGTGTGTATGTATGTGTATACATACATACACATACACATACATGTACATATTTTTTCTTTATATATATATATATATATATGTACGTATGTATGTATGTATGTACGTGTGTGTTTAATACATGTGTACCTATTTGTGTAGTCTTGTAAATGTATGTCCCCCCTCCTCTCTCTCTCTCTCTCTCTCTCTCTCTCGCTCTCATCATTTTTATTTTTTCTTTTATTTTTCTTTCTCCCATCTCTCATCTTTCTTCATCTCATATGTGTGCATGTTGTATATGTATGTGTATGCACATACATACACAACATATTGTGCATGTTGTGTATGTTGTGTATACACATGTGCGTATGTATTGCATGCATATGTACATGTATATATTTGTGTATAGATACATGTGTTTGCATATGTGTTTGTTGTGTATGCACATGTGTGTATATATTGCATGCATATGTACAAATACATATTTGTGTATGGATACATGTCTTTGCATATGTAGGTGTGTACATGTTTGTAAGTGTATATTTTATAAGTGTGTATCCATTCTCTCTCTTTTATTCTTTTTCTCTCTAGTATATATGTTTAGATCTGTGAGTGTACATGTGTGTCCATTTGTGTAGTCTCATAAGTATGTGTTTTCATCTCTCTCTCTCTCTCTCTCTCTCTCTCTCTCTCTCTCTCTCTCTCTCTCTTATGTATATATGTATGATACACACATATATATATTTTTTTCTTTTTACCTCGTTTTGTTTTTTCTATGCTCCATGTATATCTATATGCGTGTATGCATATATATATATATATATATATATATATATATATATGTATGTATGTATGTATGTATGTATGTATGTATGTATGTATGTATGTATGTGTGTTTAATACATGTGTGTCTATTTGTATACTCTTGTCAACTTTCTTTTTCCTCTTGTCTCTCATCTTTCTTCACCTTAGATATGTATATATTTATACATGTTTACATATGTGTATGCATTGCATGTATATGTACATGTATATATTTGTGTGTGGGTGCATCTTTGTATATGTACATGTTTGTACATGCATGTTTTATAAGAATGTATCCATTCTCTTTTCTTTGCTCTCTCTCTCTCTCTCTCTAATTTTTATATCGCTCATATATGTTTATGTGTATGAGTACACATGGATATATGTATATAGGTGTCTATATATGCATATTGAAGGGAGTGAGCCTTAAAGTGGAAGTACAGAGTAGAAGCAAAAGCTATGGTGGAAGGAGTAAGAGCAAGAGAGAGAGAGAGACAAGATGTGGAAACTCTAACAATCACAATGTGTGATCAACCTTTCCTTTATTCAAATGTCATTGAAAGAATAAAGAATGAAGTCACAGTAATGGACGCTTGCCACCTGTAATATACAAGTGTGTGGATATGCGAGTATTGTCAATATATCTAATACATGAGCAGCTAGGCACATATGTCTTTATCCCCAACAACCTCCCACTTAAAGGCGAATGTGTTCCTAGTGAGAAGAGAATAAGAAAAAAAAGTGACAAAGTACAAATATACATAAGTAAAACATGATGAGAAAAGATGTTATCTCATCCACCATCCATTAACTTCCTAAGGAAAGCAAAACACTACTTTGGTCAATTGAGATCTTGATAAGGTCAACCAACTTATCCTCAATGACCTCTCTAATGATGTGGTAACACACCTTAATGTGTTTTGTCTTCACATGGAAGACTGGATTCTTGGCCAACTGAATAGCACTCATAGAATCCGAATGTAATGTAGGGATCACATTAGTAATGCCAAGATTTGCTACCAAATGGCTTAGTGGGCTGCAACATACTCTACCTCTGTAGTAGATGGGACCGTGCACTTTTGCACCTTGGACATTTAAGAAACAACACCTCCAGCAAAGGTGAAAACATAGCCGGAGGTGGACTTCCTAATGTCTGCATGTCTTGTATAATCGGAGTCAGTGTATTCCACGACTCCTATATCCTAGCCACCATAATAGATGCACATAGTTGCTGTGTCTTTCAAGTACCTCATGATACCCTTGATAGCATCCCAATGCCGTCGGTGGCCAGGTTTAGCCATATAGTGTGCCACAACTTCTACTACAAATACTATGTCAAGACAAGTGGCTGTCATTGCATATATCAAATTGCCCATTGTGGATGCATAAGGGATCTTGGCAATCTTGGCCTTTGGCTCATCAAACTGCAGACAATCGGCCTAACTAACCTTCACGTAAGAAGGTAAAGGACAACCAATAGGGTTAACATCTTGTAGATGAAACTGATTGCGGACCTTCTGGATGTACTCCTTCTGTGACAAGTAGAGGAGCTCTTTAGAGTGATAATGTGTAATGCGTATCCCAAGAATATGTGAGGCCCGTTCCATGTCCTTAATCTCAAAGCTCTTCTTAAGATGACCTTTCAAGGCATCCAACTTATCATGAGTGCTCCGAGCAATCAACATATCATCCGCATAGAGGATCAAAATCATAAGGCTGCCATCATGAGCCTTCTTCTGTACAAACACGAATCCATATCACTATGGAAATATCCCTGTGAATACATAAAGGCATCTAAATTGTGGTACCATTCCCTAGATGCTGCTTAAGGCCATAAAGGCTCTTTCTCAATTTGCAAACTAGGTGTTCCCTGCCATGTTCTGCAAAGCTCTTAGGCTACTCCATGTAAATCTCATTGTGTAAGTCTCCATAAAGAAAAGCCATCTTGACATCCATTTGATAAAGATCCAAGTCAAGTTGAGCAACCAAAGCCAGTGCTAAGCATAGGGTAGTCATCTTCACAACAAGAGAAAATACTTCATTAAAGTCTACACCATGTTCTTGCTTGAAGCCCTTAGCAACCAATCTGGCCTTGTATCACAGCTTGTGGCATCGAGGGTACTTTTCAACTTGTACACCTACTTGCACGGCAAAGCCTGCTTGCCATTAGGCAAATGAACCAAGTCCCACATATGATTTTTCTGTAGTGAGTTATGCTGTGGTTGCACGGCCCTCTCCCAAGAATGATTATTATCTCTAACATGGCCTTAATATAAGTAAGAGGCTCACCAACATCTGTCACCATAACATAATCCATGTAGGGCTCAAACCGCGTAGATTGTCATCTATCTCTAGGAGACTGTCTCAAAGCTAGATGTGGAGCTTGTACATCCTACGGAGCATTAGGGACTTGGGCCACTAGGGCATTAGCTCCTACCACTATTGTAGGCTGTCTAGTTGGCTGCACAATAACAGGAGGCTCCTTTTGAAATATCACCCTATATACCTCAACAACATGCTCAGGCTACTTATGCATTTTCTCCTCATAGAAAATAACATTAAAGTTACAAATAACCTTTGAAGCTTGTGGATCCCATAGGTGATAGCCCATCTCACATGAATCCCCATAACCAAGAAAGATGCATTTCTTAGACTTAGGGCATAACCAAGAAAGATGCATTTCTTAGACTTAGGATCAAGCTTATTATGCTTGTCCTTAGGTACATGGTAGAAAGCCTTACAACCAAAGACATACAAATGAGCACTTTTGAGGGAGGTTTTTCAGACCATATCTCCTCTGTAACCTAATAGTCAAGAGTAATATTTGTGGATTGATTTATTAAGTGTGCATGATAATAGTAACTCCTCAACCCAAAAATACAGTGGTAAGCTTGCCTAGTTAAGCATACTGTGAATTGTCCTATTCATGCACTTAGCCATACCATTTTGGGGTGGGTTTACGGGGCGGTCAATTAATGCTTAATACCCCTCTCATCTCAAAGGCTTTATAGATATACTCACCACCATTATTTGACCTTAGGCATTTTAGCCTAGTTCTCAGTCAAAGCAAGCCAATGTTGAAATGTAGCCAAGACTTCCAATTTCTGCTTAATAGGATATGCCCAAACTTTATGCATATAATCATCAATGAAAGTAACAAAATACTTTGTGCCACCTAATGACTTGTAGGGCATGGGACCACATACATCAGAATGAACAAGAGCTAATGGCTCACCCATGTGTGTCATACCTGACTTTTTATGCATATTACGTGTCTGCTTGCCATATAAACAATGATCATAAGACTCAAAGCACATATAGTCAAGGGGCGGAAGATACTGCCAACGAGTAATCATTTTCATTCGTTTCAAGGATATTTGTCCAAGGCAATGATGCCAAAGAGATACATGTGGAACTGCATCTACTACCAAATTATGGTCAAGCAAGGGACATAGAGTATTGGACTTGGCACCATGTGCAATGACAAAATCTCCACGGGTAATCTTCCATGAGGAATCAATAAAAGAAACTACATAACTTGCATCATCCAAAGTGCCAGTAGAGATAAGGCTCTTCGTGAGAGTCGATACATGACATATATCATGAAGAGTAAACATGCAACCTGAACCAAACTGCAACTAGACATCACCAATACCAACTATCTCCAATGCCAAGTCATTACCCAAATGGACAGAGCCAGTCAAACTACGATAGGAGTGAAACCACTCTCTATGAAGGGTCACATGACAAGAAGCTCCTAAATCTATCAGCCAATACTAAATGTACCCTGATAAAAAATCGGTCAATTGTGAAGCATCAAGAGAAGAAGTTGCAAGTATGAAGTCATCATCAAAATTAGTCTGCATGATATTAATCTCTTCAATCTTAACACTAGACTTGCTAGGGACAATGTTGCGATCATCATTTTTGTCCTGTACTTTACCCTTGCCATTTTCTTTGTGCTTGTCCTTGCGCATCTCATGGTACTGCGGCCGAATATGCCTTGCTTTTCAACAGTAATGACAAGTCAATGAGGACTAATGGCCATGGGACTCACTATGAGATTGTCCACATAATTGAGAGTGAAACTATTAAGAGTCTCTCCCATGGTGCTCATTTGCAACTAGCATTGAGAACTGTCAAAGAATCAGCGTGTCAAATTGAGATACATTCCATAGGCAAAACCATTGTGCATAGAGTGGGTCTCACAGGTAATAGAAGAGACCAACTAGAGGCACAATGGATTGAGCAATGTAACAAAGACTCGGTAACCAAGATGCATACAACAATGGCAACATTGTGACAAACATAGGTATCG
Source organism: Lygodium microphyllum (assembly GCF_053477565.2). Classification (NCBI taxonomy): domain Eukaryota; kingdom Viridiplantae; phylum Streptophyta; class Polypodiopsida; order Schizaeales; family Lygodiaceae; genus Lygodium; species Lygodium microphyllum. The sequence continues at coordinate 147,303,456 of NC_141145.1, forward strand.
ACCCAAAAGTAATGTCACATCAACCCACTAAGCATGACAAGGGCATGTATATGTCACCAAGTCCCATGGTCTCACCATAATACCCTCAAGTTCAAGTGCGTAACCAAATGATCAATGTAGTATCCAAATGTCAAGAAGTATCTCCCACTGGAATGAAAGTTGAATGCTAGATGAGCCAAGTAACTTGTAAAGCACTTACCGGAGTATCAAATAACCATACGTAATAATGAATGACAAGTAATGCCAAGATTCAAGGCTCCAATTTGAGCTCAAAGGCAATTCGAAAGTATAACCAAGCATATAACATGAACCATAAGCATCGGTACATCACCCAGAATAATCAGTAAGCACCTAGAAGCAAGATGCATATACTTTCATTGATAAAATAGCATTCAACCCTACTTATTACAATAGTAAAAAAAACCTTTGTAAAATTGAGTAAAATCAGTCCCATAGCATTCCAATACATTGACATAACATTCCCAGATGATCTGAATAGACATCCCGAGAAGCAGAAGTGACCTCCAGACAATGAATGATGTGCTATCCTAAACTATATGATAGCAAACTATCACAAACAGTGAATCAATGGTGGATGATCCCAAGAGATCCAATTGATGCCCAAACTCATTCCAAAGATTGCCAAGATTCGGGAGGAGTGCCAGGAGCTAGAGGATGGGGCAGATTGATCAGAAATGAGGGGCATCAAACATGCACAAATCATGCTGATGTTGCTACTCCTACCGCTAGTACTCAGGCTTTGGAAGCACTCTAAGGTGCTCAAATAAACTGAGTAATGCCTTGGACCAAGTTGCAAAAGGGGGGGGGGGGGGAGAAGTTGGGTAGAAGTTGAGCTTAATGCATTATCTCAGGGTGAAGAATCCATGGCTGCCATTAAAACTATGAATTGAAGCTTTTCTCCACTACGGGCTCAAGCTCTCGGGAAAGATGACTTTGATATTAGTTGAAGGGAGTGAGTCCTAAAGTGGAAGCATGAAGTAGAAGTAAGAGCCACGGTGGAAGGAGCAAGCGCAAGAGAGAGACACAAGATATGGGAACTCCAACAATCACAATGTGTGATTAGCCTTCCCTTTATTCAAATGTCACTGAAAGAGTAAAAAATGAAGTGATCGTGAAATGGGCGTTTGCCACCTACAATGTATAGGTGTGCATGTATGCAGGTATTGTCTGTGTAACTAATACACGTGTGGTTAGGCACAGGAGCCTTTATCCCCAACACATATGTGTAACTTACCCACTACTATTTAACTTTAGTTAAGAGGCCTTTTCAAGATTATATGTGTGGATATCTTACTTTTTGAGAAATAAGTTTATTAAAAAGAAAATTAAAGAAATGGGCTATTGTCTTTGTTAGTTAGTCAGTCAGCCAATCTCTCTCTCTCTCTCTCTCTCTCTCTTTGTGGAAAAAAGGGCAATGCTCTTGTGAGCGATAGTGTACCCTTGTTTTCAAAGCTAATAACTTGGTGGGGAGATTGTAAATTATCTAGTAGTTCTATTTCTATCTCATTATCTTATGTTCCTTCTCAATATGTTATTCGATTTTGTGCATGCTAATTGTTGTACTTGTTTGAGATATGTTTCACAATTTAGTGTTACTGGTATATTTTCTTGTTCATATAAAGAGATATATTGTAATTTGAATAGAGCTTTCATAACTAGTAATGGCCACACTAATCTTGATGTAAATGAATGGTTGTATTTCATTTTCTATTTAAAATTTAGTAAGACTAAGCTTGATTCATTTATAAAACATTGAAGTATGTGTTGAGTAGATGTGATATTTATCATGACATTTATAATGGTCCCTTGTGGTCCTTGTTGTTAGTCATAGATTAATGCATGAATTCGCATGAATAGAATACAAGGAGATATTAGTTTGCATTCTATATTATTCACGTTTTCAACCTCGTTGAATGTTCTTGTTTAAACCTAGTTGTGATATATGAATCTTGAAAGGTATTTTGAAAAAAAAGTAGTTTTTACACTTAATACAAGATCTAATGAAGTTATTGTTGTTTAAGAATGATGGGATTGTTTTGTGTAGGTGTATTGTTCCCAATTTTGATAATTTTCCTAACTACATTTAAAAGTATAATCAAGTGTAAAGTTTATAACTGAGAGTAGGTGTGTATGCTATATTGGACTTGAAGTGCATGATATATTTGACTCAAATTTTGGTAATCCCAAATTGTTTGTACTCTTTTTAGGCACTATTTGAAGTATGTTATTTATATATCATTAGTACATAATATTATTTTTATCGTTCCATGTTATTCAAAGTGAACATTATGCTCGACAATAGTCTATATATTTTGCTTTGTGTACACAATGCAAATAATGTGGTGACTGCCTTTTTAACAGTAATGACTTTTGAACTACTATTTTTAGAGAGGCATACTCATTGCTTTTTATTATTTGTTGTAGCAAATTTGTGTATTTTCTCTCCAATGCATAGTAAAATTATATGTTTTATGGTGTTCATTTTCTAGTGAGCCGTTTCGAGTTATTGAAATATGCTCTCATTTTCTTTATAAAGTTTAACAAGAAAATAGTGTCATGTAACAACCTTATGGATATCAATGTATGTATTATTAATTCCAACATATTTGAACTGATCTTCAATTAATCAACTATTATCAATTGATAAAAAAGAAAATCTATGAGAATATGACAATGCACGGGAAGGGATAAAATGTTCCCAAAAGTTCACAAAAGGTTTTATATAAAATTTATTTTGTAATTGTATGCAAGGCATATCCATAAAGTTTGTGGTACATTTTGTGATTCAATGATATGTATGTGTAGTCTATAGGTGCCTTGTTTTGCTTGTAGTATTTTGTAAGTATGTTTGCCTCCATTGCTTATTTCTTTTGTAACTGTAGTTGTACAGAAATACTACTTGAAGGTACTAGGTATTATTAGTGAAAAAGAGTTCACTAAAGTTTTAGATCACTTGTTGATTCCACTTTGTTCTGGTTATAGTCACTAGTCACTAGTCGCTAGTCGCTAGTCGCTAGTCACTAGTCACTTGTTGCTAGTAGCTAGTCGCTAGTCACTATTTGTTTTTACGACTCTAAAAATGCATGGATTCTAGTATTAAAAAGTTCAAAGTAAGCATAACATAAGGAAAGCTTTTCTGAACATGAAAGCATGCTAGAGACACACATGTAAATTCAAGTCATGGTTTTCATATTTGGAATAATTTCACAAAAACATGTATGGTAAAATGGCAAACTTAATATGCTATTCAAGTAATTCTCAATGTACAATACATGAGAGTTATCAATTATGTTGAACAATCTATACACGAAAATGACAACATCTAGAAAGCTTCATTGTTTGATGAACATAAACATCAAATGTCTCTCATTGCATTCTTTAATAGTAACATTTGACTTTGGAGTGCAATCTCTTGTTCAAGAAGGTTGGATCTGCAACAACCTCGAATATCCACTAAATTGAACAAAGTCAAGTTTGAAACATTTAATTCTATGAAAGCACAATTGTACTTACACAAGATGTGCACTTGTATGTAAGCTAGTATGTAATATACACACACCCCAAATAAATAAATAAATAAATATGGTTAGATGGATGCATGCAAACACCTCAATACACAAGCAAATGCCTGAATTGTACTCACAAACATTGTAGGTAGAAAGTGTTAGTTACCCAATTAAATAAACAAGTTGGCAGAGTCGATAAGGTTAGTAATTACCTTAGTCAAGCTAGTTAGTAATGATTAGATAGGTTACTAGGTTAGTTTGATTTTTACAAAAAGTTAGTGAGCTATTAGAGAAAGGTTAGTCGATTAAATAGGTTAGTTAGTAAAGTGACTAATAAATAATATATATTATAATTACAAAGAAAAAAAGAGTTAGTAATGAAAAGGTTAAAAGTGAGAGTAAGGAGGGGAGATGGTGGGGCCTAATAGGCCATTGACTTGCCACTACCTCATCCCCCCATTCCAAACCTCTAATGCTATTAACAGATTCCCTATTCAGTATATCAATTATTAGCTAGGTTAGTAGGTTAGTTTGATTTTAAAATGAAGTCAGTGAGTTAGTTTAGTAGTAGGCTAGTCAATTATATACGTTGGTTAGTAAAATAACTAATAAATAATAGTTAAAAAGAGAAAAATAGTTGGTAATGAAAGTGGTAAAAGTGAGTGTAAGGAGGGGAGATGGTAGCTTGATACACCATTGACCTATTGCTATCTCATCCTCCCCTCCAAACCTCTAATGCTATGATAGATCCCCCATTCCCCCAACCCTCTTGCCAATATTGTGCCTCCCACCCTCTCCCTCCTCCCATTGTTGTCATCCTTGTCCTCCTCCAGTCTTTCCCTACCTCATTAATATGCGTACACCTCCTTTTCATGAAGATCATGCATATGTTCCCCTCCATTTTTAAATAAAAAATTTTAAAAGATAATATTAATCCCCAATCTTCATTATATAAATAGCCCCTCCCCTCAAAAATGGATTGTGGGATTAGAGAGAGAGAGAGAGAGAGAGAGAGAGAGAGAGAGAGAGAGAGAGAGAGAGAGAGAGAGAGAGAGAGAGAGAGAGAGAGAGAGAGAGAGATCATGCTATTCATGCACAATGGGAGCAAAATAGGTACAAGTCTAGACTTTGTGTGGAGGATTATGATGCTTCTCACCCTTTTCTCATTTGATCTATCCTTTCATTCTTGTGCAATTTTGGCACCACAAAGACAAATAGACACATGGGACCATCCTAGGCTACGAACACCAAATCCACATGGGACCATCCTAGGATACAAACACCAAATCCACATATGCAAACATCACCCAAGAAATCAATGTTTTTCTTGTGTAATTTTATTCAAAAGTTATTTGAAAAATTTATAGAAATGTAATTATTAAAAGGTTAAGTGAAGAAAGAATAGAAATGACTAGGTAGGTACAAAGGGGCTCGACCTAAATGATGTCACTTCCCACAGAAAGAATTAAAAAATGCTAGTGGTATAATACTAAGACTAAAAATACATTTTACTCCTACAATGACCATAGGGGGACTAGCCTTGCATATAATTATATTATTCAAAAATATATAGTATATATTCAATAGCCCCATACAATCCATTTAATATCCTAAATACCATCTAATTACTAATATTTTGTATGAAAGATTCTTTTATATGAAAGAATTTATTTTGCACGAAGTACGAAAATAAATCTTTCATACAAAATATATACTCCCCTACATAAGTTGGAGCCCACACTTTACAATTTTGTACAAAAAATATTGGAATAATTATAATTTGAGCTCACAATGTTACAAACTTCAATAATATTAACAAGCCTATCTTTACATAATTAAAAGAATATTTTTATTTTAAAAAATAATTAAATAATTAAAGTAAATAAAAATTAAAGATTATTAACACCTTGGTGCTAGTTTACATGCATCCTACACCAATGTGTCTAGGGTTAGAAACAATTATGTTAAGGAGAGGACTGGAGAGAGAAGATTGTAGAAGAGAGAGAAGAAGAGATGCAAAAGAGAGAGACGAGGGGAGAGAAATACTAGAAAAGGAGAGAGAAAGACAAGGCCCAAGTACTCCAACTCAGTCAAAGAATTTTGACTACTTGGCAAAAAGTATGTGGTGCCTTAGTACATCAAACCTGCCTCATGTGTGAGAGATGAGCCTCCAATGAGTGGTTATAGATAAGAATATAGTCAAAGAAGACAAATACAAATCTAAATAGAAATGGCTAAAGTATCTTGTTCATTAAACTTTGAAAAGTTGCAAGTGCATTAATTAAACCAAATGGCATGACTCAGAAATGATAAAGCCCTTGATCAGTCCAAAATGTTGTTTTTACCTCATCCCCTTCAAGCATACGGAACTGATGATAGTTGGATCTCAAATCCTTCTTTGTGAAATACCTAGCCCCCTTGAGCTCATCAAGCAGATCATCCACCCTAGGTATGGGGTACTTGTTCTTCACAATAATCTTATTCAAATCTTTGTAGTCTATACACATATTGAATGAGCCATCTTTCTTCTTAAAAAGTAAAACATGTGAAACATACAGAGAGGAGCTAGGGTCTATGAACCCCATGTCCAATAATTATTTAATCTGCTTAGCAATCTCTTGTCTTTCACATTTGGATAATCTATAGGGTGATTTTTTCACTGTCTTTGAATGTGGCTCCAAATCTATGGGATAGTCAACTACTCTTTTGGGAGGTAGTGCTGTAGGTAGCTGAAAAAAATCCTTATACTCTTCTTCAAGGAGGGGTTTCAATCCTGAATTATTCATTGTTTTGTTGGATTGATAATATCCTTATTTAGCTACAACACAAAGATTTGGGAGCATCTTTTAAACTCTTTGGGAGTGTTGAAGGGCATGTTACCACCACCATAAATGGTCCCAAACCGTCCCTATCTTACAACAGCTCTTTGTGCTGTCCAAAAGATGATTGAATAGGCCCTCTTTGCTATCCAAAAGATGGTTGAGATAATCCCCTTTGCTATCCATAATGTGACTGAAATGAAGTACCCCTATGATATTTTCAAGAGTATCTTTCAATCAGCTCAATGGCCTTGAACAAATTTGAAAGAGATTGTGCTGAAACATCAGCTACTGATAACTAGGGATCCAACCCATATATGTATTTGTGTAGCTTGGCATCATCACTAATTTACTCCACATACATGGTGAGGTTAAGAAAATGATTAGTCTAGTCCCAAACAATGAAACCACACTGCTCTAGGATGTACCATTGACGAGCAAGACGAGCAAGCTTCTCTTTTTCTAGGGTGACACAAAAACTTGCACCATAAGTGTCTTGAATGCATCCCAAGTGTCTACTTGCTGATTTTCTCTTTTTACATATTGCCACCAAGTGTGCGTGAAGCCTTCAAGATGGATAGTGGCAAATGAAATTTTTTGATAATTAGCCCTTGGAAAAATTTCAAAATAGTCTTCCAATTTAGAGAGACACTCTTCAAGATTGGAAGGAGATGAAGACTAACCATTCCATTGTACTTGGAAAGGATGATTTTGTCTCTCAGCTCCTTGATCATGAAGGTGCTGCTATCCTTGATGGGGCTAATCATTGTGAGTTCCCAAGAGGCAACTGTTACTTGAGTAATTTCTACCATAAATGGGTTGGGTTCTTACTGGGGGTTCTTATTGAGGGTAAAGGATCCCTTGGTACCTTGCATATTACCACCCATAGTGGTATCTCCATAGTCGTCATGGCTAAAAGAAGGCTCTCTGCATACATAACTGCTCTTAGGTATTCTATACCTATCCAAAATGCCCTAAGAAGTGGCATTTACTGATGGGAGTGTCACTTTCTCAGCATGTACATGTGATCTTTCCTCTTGATCTTTTCCCTTCAGCTGGATTTCTATCCATTTAGTGAATTGGAATGTAAGTGTATCCATGGTGGCCTACATGTGTCACATTACACTCATCATTTTTGCATGATTGGCTATGTTTATTGCTACTTCCATTACAACTTCCTGTTTTTCCATCATAGCCTCATGTCCTTTAGCATGCCTTGTTTTGTGCAAAGATAGGGTGTGATTAAGAGCATTGAGGCTTCTCATATCCTGTGAATACTCTTCATATTCAACTTTAATATTATTTCTAGCTCTTAGTTCCCTAGCATCCTTGATTTGTTGCTGTACGTTCTCATTTGCCTTTACTCTTCCACTATTTCTAGCCATGTCAAAGTGTAGTCCCAATAGATCCCTTGTCCACGGAATCAGTAATAACTTTTGAGCTAGACAACTTCGATTTTAGAAGTTTCTAATTCAAATCAAAGATATAAATCCCCTTTAGGCAAGGAGTATAGGCATGCAATAACATGTATTATATAGAAAAGTTTATGATAAGAATTGTGCAGAGTCTAGCACCTTGTTTACAGATGTAAGGGGTCTGTTTGCATTCGTAGATGCCCTGTGGGATCCAAATAAGGATACCAAACTAAGTAGTAGCCTTAGTAACACCTTTAAACACCCTGCGAGACCTGCATTTTTATTTTTGGAGCCAAGTATACCTCTGGGATTACAAGGGGAAGCTAGAAAGTGATATGTACTTAATTGTATGACTGAAACCACTATCATAATAGCATAATGCATTGCCAACATAGCCCAAATTACTGCTTGCGTCAACATAGCATTGCCACCCTTAAACATGAGCATCCCATTGCCACTATCATAATAGCATAATACATTGCCAACGTAGCCCAAATCACTACTTGGATCAACATAGCACTACCACCCTTCAACATGAGCATCCCATTACCAAAGTGATCAAGAATATATGTCGGGCAAGCATCCCAAGCATAGGCATTCCACTACCAATGACTACATATACATTCTCAAGAGTGCATCTTCATACATCCTTCACCATGATACATCCCACACACGAATATATCAGTGACACATGATGGCTTGCCAATTCTCTATTATCCAAAGGGTACCTACACTTGCACCTAAACTTGAAAACGCGTGGGCCCTGAGATGTAGGGAGGCATGCAAAGTTCCTCGTCTGGGTTTGCACCCCTTTCGAATCTTTGATGTGAGGGAGGGTCACCTCTCTTTTGTCCCACATCTCATCGGGCATTCACTTTTCCTCACAGGAATATACAAGGAAATAGCATGCTAAGTTTAAAAATCAACGTGAAGTGCATGACTTGAAATGAAAATTTCAATTCATTCCATGAGATGCAGGGAATTGAGAATGGAATCAAATGAAAAGGGATAGGTGAAGGGCTTACCACGTAGTGACTCATACTACTTGCTTACCCTTATTACAATGGATTTCTCAATAATCTCTTATGCTCAGTCAATCAACAAAAGCCCAAATGGTTAAGATCAAGAAAGAGTGTCAACACCAACATATTTTCAGCATTAAACAACTCATTCCAATGCAAAGAAAGTATAACGACATGATTGAGGTATAATGGGCAGCATTTAAGCAATCAAGCCTTCACCTAATGCATCAATCAACTCTTGAATCTCTCCAAAAAGTGGCATAGGCTTAGTAAGAGGATGAAATGAGAGAGAGATCAAGCACCAAATACCTCTTAGTGCTTGATGAAGATAGACAATTCAACCAGTAGCCATAGCATCCAATATTACTCCCTAATGCTCCATAATACTCAATAATTGCAATGCTTAGAAATGGATGGCCCCTTGATGCTTGAAGATGAAGATTTATTCAAATGGAAAAAGGATGGAGCAATAAGATTCTCACTACTTGTAGTACTTCCATAGGGGTGCAATCTTCCAATAGGATGATTCATAATGGCTTCCAAGTGCTCAATGCTTGCAAAATCTCCATGTGTACATGCTATTGGAAGGATTCACGACCTCCAAGGAGTGGAAGACCCTGATCTTGAAGCCTTCTTGATAGGCATTCCATAGACATTGCAGTCCATACTTTGCTATGAGAGAATGAGGCTCAAGAATTGGAGAATGTAAGAAAATATTGGCTTGGGTGGAAGGGGGAAAGGTTGTAGATAACTCTCAGAGCCATTTAAAGTCAAGAAAAGCCTTGAATGATGAAGATTTTGAGAGATTTTTCATGTTGTCCAAAATTGTGATGAACTGTCAAAGCCTAGGGTTTTGAGAGGGAAGAACTTCAAGGTGAAGGACATGTCTCAAGCTAACTTTGTTTGCCTAGAAATTGAGCTTGCAAAGGTTGAGATGCCTGAGCTTATGGCTTGCCGCACAGAGTTTCTGTAAAATTCCACCTTTTGGTAAGCTTTTTGTCTACGATAGTCAACCAACCTATTTCAGTCTCTTCCAAGTCACATTGGCCTAGAAAGAAGCAAGTTCCCATAGAAGCATCAAAAGCATCATAATAGACCTAGCCAACAATCCAATACCAACCAAAACTTGTTCTCGAGCTTCTTCTTGTGTACCCCCAAGCCTAGAGACAAGGGTAAGGATGGAATTTAGGAGGGTGCCTAGGATCGTGAGGAGAAGGCCGCTGATGACTCTTGGGTCTAGCACTACAAGGAGGAGCTCACTACCTTCCAAGAGAAGCTTCGTGGCCGTGAAGAGAAGGTAGCCATAAGTAGCTAGCAAGAAGAGGTTGTTGACCACATTATCAGTGCAACGGAGGAAGCCATAGGGCTGCTCACAAGAGGACAAGGTGGAGAGGCTGCCAATAGTACCACTACTGCTATTGCTATTGTGGTTTGTGGTAGTGGGGAGGCCATAACAAGGAGGTCCTTACTGTTGCTCTACTATTGCCGCATGGATCTACTGCTATATGAATATCATTGGAGCTTGTCGAGCTTCATGGAGGATATTATCTTCCATTGAGCAGAAAGAAGAAACAAAAGCTAACGAGCACAATGTTAAATGGGATTAAAGAATATCATCACAAAAAGTGGAGGAAGAACTATCCAATATGTGCAACAATATCTTGATGATTATTGATGAGCACCTTATTCCTTCATCCAACATCACATAAGAGAATCGACAATATTTTATTACAAGATGAAAGGTGATTACTTTCAATATTTCGCCAAGTTTAAGATGGGTAGTGAAAGAAAAGAGGCTGTAGATCAGTCTCTTAAAGCTCAGGATATGCATCAAACACAACTCATACAGATTTGCCACCTACCCAAAGAAGTGAGAGTTGATTCCTCCATGGAAGCTCTCTTGAAAGCTTGAGAAGGAAGGACGAGCTCAACTTTCCCAAAAATTAATTGTGACTTAATCCTCCTCTAGCTTTTAAAAAGTCTTCAATGCTGCCTTTCTTCTTCTTGGAAATGTCCACTAGTCACTCTAGTGCTCTTTACCATGTCTGTACTTGTGTACTTCTTGTTCTTGGATTTATGTGATTGAAAAGGAAGGACTTAAATGAAATGTGGCTAACTGGATCAAGAACATGAGAGGCTTTGATACCAATTTTCAAGGAGAGGACTAGAGAGAGAAGAAGAGGGGAGAGAAGACTACAGAAGAGAGAGAAGAGATGTAGAAGAGAGAGATGAGGATAGAGAAATACTAGAAAAGGAGAGAGAAAGACAAGAAGAGAGAGAAGTCATCCATGATAATAATTGAGAGAGAGAGAGAAGATGAAGACTTGTATTATATAATAATAATCCAAAATTCAAGTCCCTTACACATTTTATATTGGCCAGTGTAGCTAGTATTTTATCCCCTTTATTTTATTCCTCTCTCTTAGAGATTATATGTTAGATAGAGACAAAGAAACATTAAAATTTAGCAACATCTTAGTGCTAGTTTGCACGTATTCTATACCAACATGTTCATGATTAGGTTTGAATAGACATTAGGATAGGAACACCTTAGTATTATGTTACATACATCCTACACTACTGTGTTTAGGATTAGAAAAAGGTATACCTTAATGTGATAGGGAACATCAGTGCAATATGCTTGCATCTTGCATCATATTTAAAACAAAGTGAATTCTTCTATAAACTCATAATAAATATCAGCTTGGAATAGTATGGGAGTAAAGATGCCAACAATTATTGTATATCATGTCTTTTGTCGCACTAGCCATGGTATAATATGTTTATTTTGAAAGCTAGCATGTTTGCATAAGAAACATTTTAAAATTTAATGCTTGACATATATTATAGATGATTTAGATATCCACATATAGTGATCCTAAATGATTGCTTATGAGATCACGAAGGACTAGTCTATGATCAAACCACAATATTTTATTAAATATGATTAATATCATAGTTAAGTAATGTAATTTTTACTTTAAAAAATAATTAAAGTTTATGTCCAAAATTTGGGTTTGTATGGTGCATGCTAGCGAAAAGTCTAATGAGAGAGAGGCACTTACAAAACAAGAGCGTAAAGCTTTCAGTAGTGGTGTCATCAAGAGAATGGCCAACATGCAAAAAGAAGACTTTGCACACTGCTTCTAGACTTTTGATGTGCACGAGGCCTTCATATAGCATCTAACTGATCAATAATATCAATGAATATGTAATTGCATCAGCTATTCAGGAATTATCCATGATCCAACCTCAATGACATTCATCTTTGAGTTTGGGTGCATGTTATGAAAACATATGAGAAAATACCAAAAGATATTCACACTTTTGTTCCATCTATAAAGGAGAACCTGCAACTAATCATGGAACTATGAAAAATCTACAAAGATAGTAGCCCTATCTTGGTCCTTACTAGCCCCATAGAGCAGTTTCCAGAATCCATAAGCTAAAGAAGTCATGTAACCTTGCATGGAGTATTCCTTCATGACAAATATCCATAGAAGGAGTGTATAGTGCCACATGAATGAAGCATTGGTATGGAGAGTACACAAGCAATCACATCTTTGGGGACCTATAGAGCCGCAGGGGTGGTCATGGGTGCACATGTGTTGGGTGAGATGATCTCCTCTTGAGCTTGAGTTGTGCTTGTGGAAGCCTTGTTGGATGCCTTTCAAATGGGGCAATACTTCTTGATTATCTCATTTTCCACCTTTTGAGGGATGTTTAGGCATGGATCACAATCTCCATCAAATTGAACAAGTGGATAATAAGAATAAGCATAGTCACACTACTAGTTTGGATCTTGCCACAATACTTGCAAGTCTAGCAATAGGCATTGGTTCTACTTGTGGCTTTCTCAATGTGAGAAAACTACAAGGCAAAGTTGCATGAAGAGGCTTAGATATTCTGATAGGAGTGAAGAGCAAATAGAGGTAGTCGAAGAGAAATAAGAGGAGATATAGAGCTGACTTTATTAAGAAAAAATCACTTCAACTGCCACCTCAAGCTCTCTACTATCCTAACAAGAAATAGAAGAACTAGCCTAGAATTTCAAACATCTCTTAATTTGTAGTTCTTCTCATCAATAATAGGTTCTTCAATACCAAGGCTTATGGATTAACACCTTTATAGAGTATTACAAATCTCAACGTTCCAAACCCAAAAAAAAAGGCGAATCCCTCTTGCAAGGCTGAAAGCCTTGTTATATTGCATTTTTATAAATTTTATAAAAAGAAAAAGAAAATAGAAAAGTAAAAAATACATACAAGAACATTGCACCACACCTAAGGATCCTCAAATTTGATACATTTGGTGGCCTGGGTTGGCTGCTCCATCCCTAATCCCCTAGCCCATTTATACGTTCCCCCACACTTGCTTCGACCACAACTTAGCTTATAGCAAGAAGCTTCTACCCCCATCAATGACCTAAAGGACTCCTCCAAGGACAACACAGCTATCCCTAACATCCACATCTTTGATGCAAGTTGGATTGTGCCATCTACAATTGTGCTGCAAGAAGAAACAACAAAAAAGAAGAAGCATAATTTGTTGGCACAAATGAAAAATAATTTTCAAATTGTGCCATAATAATTCAAGGATCATTGGTTACAATGGGCACAAAGTGGTTGCATTAATTGTATTAATTATGTTAGAGATGGTAGAAGTTGTCAAAGTACTTAATCTTGAACATTTGACATCAGATTGGCTCCAACAACCACTTTCACTTGCGATATTTCTTTATCATGTTTTGCCAAAATGTTGAAGCACACTAAGACAAAGGTTCAATCTCCTTCAACCTTCAATACAATCGCTATCAATAATGACCACCAATTCATAGAATCTTTTTTTCTCATTATTACTCTACAATCCATGCACAATTCATGTGAGAGCCATAATAAATTGAGAATGGGCTACCTTTGAAATTAGCTGCAAATTTATTTTCTTCAATTACTACATCAAGTACGGGGGCTTTAGCATTAACTGGGCATGGATCCTGAGGTCATGTTGTGCAAACCTAATTTTTGTTGTAAATTAGGGACTTAGCACTAATTTCTTCAATTATCCTTCAAGCTAAAGCTGGAAACTACTAAGAACTACTGAGGGATTATTGAGAGATAAGAGAAAAAGCTGTTGAGAGAGAAATTTTCCATTTCTATCAACGTAAAGTTCCTAAATCAACAGTCACTTGTTGTAAATCTACATTAAATGCAGTCACTTGATAGCCTAAGAGCTTTTGCTTTGCTATTGCTTGATCGAGAAATTAGCCACATGTTTTTGGTCAGCCCTTTGGGAGCTTCCCCCTATGTGGGAAGCCTCTCTAGTTGGTTGGAATTGGCCTAGATCTGCTATGCCTATTGTAGCAACTCTCTCTCTCTCTCTCTCTCTCTCTCTCTCTCTCTCTCTCTCTCTCTCTCTCTCTCTCTCTCTCTCTCTCTCTCTCTCTCTCTCTCTCTCTCTCTCTCTCTCTCTCTCTCAGTGCCTCCATAAGCCTCTCAATGGTAGTAGCCTATCCCCAAATAGTCATCATCTAGTTTTTGTAGGTAACTTTGACAAGGTGACCTTCTTTATGCCACTTGCAACCTTCTAGTTGCATTTTTTAACATTTATTGATAAATGTTTTGAATTTAATTTTTGAAAATCAATTAAATAATGTTTGACCCTACCCAAGAACTAGTTTTAGTGGCCATTCACAATTAATGTGCTAACCCACATGGGACATTCAATTGTTGCCATATTAATTAGCCATGAATTAGCATTAATTCATTAATGCCTAGTCCCCAATGTCATCAATAGACATTTAATGGCTCAATTGATGGCCTAGACCCAAATTGACATCGAGCACCCACAAATACCTATCTTGCATAATTTTAATATAACTTTTACCAATGTCACCCCCCCAATCACTTGGGGTACTTGGGCCATCACCATGACTTAATTAACATGCATTTCACTCATATAAAACTTAAAAATGCCAAAGCTAAGCATGAAAAATACTTGTCCTTGTGACAAAAAGTGGCTCCAGGAAAGGTGCACTTATTGTACCAACATTTTGACTAGCATGAAATGGTGTATTAACACAACCAGTAGCTATTCCATGAGTCCCAAATATACCAAGCTGCATAGATGCTTTATCAAATGTTATGTTGTGCCCCAAGCATCATCCTAACATTGCTATACATTGGGTTGGGCATTTCACTTTTCATACCTGAATACGTTTGGCCTTGCATACCTTGTATAGTTGGTTGCATACCATAAACATACAAATTCCCATAGCTAAAGTGTTTACATACATTTCTTAGAAAATTGAATTGCCTCCAAAGAACATGGACAACCCACATTAGCATGCATGCCTTGCATTCCAGAACCCATTGTCTAAGTTGTCCTTACATTCCCATCAATTGCCCCATTGGTACAAATTGCCTTTGCTCATTGTCTACATTGGGAGCATCATGAGGTTGTTTTTAGAATATCACCATTATATCTAGAAGTATTTAGAACAAATTGGGAAGGTGTTGAAGGTTGACATGTCTGTGTTTTTTGCTATTTTTGTTGGATTTTTGGGTGATTTTTGTATGGTTTGAATGATGATTGATTGGTTAGGAAGTGTTTGAGAGAGTTTTAGATAATGTTAAATAGGTTTGGAAAGCTCATGATGTTTTTTAGTGGAGATATGATGTGCTAAAAGGTTCTTTTAAGTGCATGATAGATTTTGATTGGTTTTGTTTAGCTTCTATTTTGTTCTGATTTCTTTTTGTATGAGAGGTTGAAATGATGATTGATGGATTTTAAGAGTGTTTAGAATCTTATTGAATGATTCTTGATGGTTTTAGTTGAGCTAAATGCTTTTTGATGACCTTTTATAGGGTACTATAGACCTTCTTTTGAGCTTCTGTAGATCCTCTGTAAGTGTTTTGTGGGATGAATATGTAGCTTGAGAAAGTTTTATAGTCTTGTGAAGAGATGAATACGAGTTTAAAATAGCTCAAAGAAGCAGAAGAAGTAGCTCCTGAAGACTCAAGTAAAGATTGAAGTGACAATGACACTGTTGGGTTACAAAAGGACATTATGGTGGCTTTGGTGACTCTTCATATTAGACATGCCTCTTGGAGGGATATCCACAACCAAAGAGTGATTATGGATTGTTATTCTTCATTATTTCAATGTACTATTAAGAGAGAGTATATGTGAGAGAGATAGAGTATGAGAGATAGCCAATTTTCTATGAGAAACATTGTTTCTATATGAGAGAGACTATGAAGACTATGCAGATGATGAAAGATGAAATCTATGTAATAAAATTCCATTCAAAGTGGAGCATTCTTTTGTCTTCTCTTTTTTTTTTAATGGTTTCTATGAAGAATGTGTTGAAGTTCTATTGTGATAAAGCCGTGGGAATATTGTTATATGATGTTGCATGAAGATTTGAGAAGATCACACACACACACACACACACACACACACACACACACACACACACACACACATGTATATGGTGTTGTTTTTCTTCTTGTGGTTGATTAAACTATGAAAAATATGCTTTTTGATGACACAAGATAGATTTTCTTATAGTAGATTTCCCCTTTTTCTTGGTATCTCTCATGGGGCTCCATATTTTTGGTGTGCAGTTGGGAAATTTGCCATCAATAAGTACAAACAGAGGCTGAAAATGGAAGAAATGGCACTGTTGAAGAGGAAGAAAAGCAATGGATGATTGGAGAATCCCTGCTCTGTTGAAGAATTGAATATCTTCATTACTAAATCCACTTTTTGTAAGAAGTGCATTCCTCAATGGCGGAATCATGTCACTATCTTGATGCAAGCTCTATGTGACATACTAAACCCATTGTCTTTTGAAGCTACAGAAAGTTGTATCAGAATGACCAATTGTTTTTCACAAAACTGAAAAGAGAAGCAACAAGAGAAAGAATGACCATCCATGGGAGATTTGGCCTTCATGGAAGAATTTTTAGACATTATCAAATGGAGATTGTGAAAAAGCTTCAAGAGTCGTGTCAATTGAAGTTCACAAGAATAAGAAAGAAAAGAGTTAGAATTTGTTTGTGGATGCTCAATAGCAAGATATGTGAGATTCTTCGTGCATTGACAACAATTTGTTTGTCCAATTGGCAACCCATTGGAAGCTAGTAGACAGAGTGTTTTTCACAACCTATGCTATTGAAACTCTCAAAAGTTGGTATTATCAAAACAATGGCATGATGGCGATCCTTAGAAGAATGAATTTTGATACTTTCAAAATTGAATATCTCCTCCTCTACAATGGGATGAAAGCTGAATTCACAGATGTTGAAAAGAAGAAAGTAGAAGAAATGTTAGCAAGAGAGTCCTCCAGAGACTAAAGCCATATTTATTTTGTTCTATTGAGTACAGACAAACTGGGTGGAGCTAACTCCATGATGAATGACTGGATCAAGAGACAACTACTAGAATGAGTCCAAAGATATGTGAGAAGAGAGAAGGGAAAAATCAAAGCTGAGAATAAGCTAGGAGTAGAAGCCTCCTTTGGCGCCCTTGTGGCACTCTTTATAGAGTCCCCATGCTGACTCAAGGTCCCCTTCCTAGTCAGATTCATCCTGAAAATATTGATGATAAGCTAATGAATGT
Organism: Lygodium microphyllum; assembly: GCF_053477565.2. Classification (NCBI taxonomy): domain Eukaryota; kingdom Viridiplantae; phylum Streptophyta; class Polypodiopsida; order Schizaeales; family Lygodiaceae; genus Lygodium; species Lygodium microphyllum. Next base: position 147,320,861 of record NC_141145.1, read on the forward strand.
AGTCTCGTTGCCCATCTTCAAGGGAGAGTACAATGAAGACCTTGATCCTAATGTAGTTGAGTTCATGGTAGTGTATGTAGCCAACAATGCTAGAACCCTTGAGTATTGGTTGGAAGTATTTCCCATCACTTTCAAAGGTGTGGTATTTCAGTGGTATGAGAGACAAGCAACAGGGACTTTTGGCATATGGGATGACTTGAAGTTGGCATTCCTCACTAAATTTAGGCGTAAAGGTTTTGAAGAGCGAATATGAGAGGAGTTCATGAACTTAAGTTACGTCTAGTGAGCGGGTGGAAGCATATGTCTCTAGAATGGAATCCATATTGAAGAGATGGACCAACCATCACTTGGATGAAGGCATCCAGAAAGGAGTTTTTCTTAGAGGCCTACAACTAGAAGTTCGCAAGTTTGTGGAATTGAGAAGATTAGTTAATCTGTAAGCTGCAATGGAAGGTGCGAAGAGACTGTATGATGAAGTTGAAGTAAGATTGTCAATGATCTAAGGAAGACAAGTCTTACTCAATAACAACAATGGAACCCTATCAACTGGAACCAACAACCACTAGTCTCAACATGAGCTCTAAATTAGAATTGGAACAAAGGACCCTCTGGATTAACCCAACCAGTCTACGCAGTGATTATAGACTTTGCAAAATACTATTGCGAGTACTCGAGGAGGAGGAGAAAATTTGAAGGACTATCTGTCCAATTTTTAGTTGCAAACATCAAGAAAGAGTTGATGGATGTGATTACAGAACAGCTGTAGACACTGAAGGTGAGTACCACCAACATATCAAGTCTCCTACAAGAGTTGATGTGATGCAATCTAATACATGGTGCGGAAAGTGCCATCAGGAAGGATATTTAGCCACTGAATTTACCTGAAGACCAACTATCACTAGGGCCTTTTGTTTATGCTGTTTAAGAAAGAACTATATAGAGAATATCTGCTCCCTAAAAAAGATGCACGATAGAAGGAAGAAAGATAAAGAAGCAAGATTCAACTTATTGGAATCCAAGATAACCACCCAGGATATCTGATAAGAGCCTAGAGAGTTTTGTCCTAATTTTGGCCAAGGAGGTTTCCCTCTCAAAGTTACAAAGGACGATAGTTTAGTAGTGGCTAGAGATTAGAAGTTGAGTATTATAGATGTGAAGAAAAGGGACATATCTCACTAAATTTTCCAAACCCTTGAAGGTCCATGGACTACAAACCCTTATGCATTCAATGCAAAGGAGAAGGACACACTGAAAAAGATTGTCCCAATCTACCTCTTGTGAAAGCTACCACCACTGATAATCAATAAAAGACCCAAGAACTTACCTCCAACTTGGTGGAATTAGAAGTTGCTGCAATAACATGTGCCAAGAAAAGAGAACCCACAATTTCAAAAGAGAATGTTTCCTTTGTCAAAATGGTGAAGTTTAATCTTCCAAAATAGAAACAAATGAGTACAGGAGAGAATGATACAGTATAGAGTAATCCAATACCACAAAAGGGTATAGAGGTAGTTATAGAGACAAGACCGGAGGTCCAAGAGATAGAGGATGCACAAGTACCTCCACTGATAAAAGAAGTGCAGATGCTGCCACTACTAGAAGAAAGAGGAAAGATAAAAGTGGGTATTTCCACATTTCCTAGCCGATTGGAGAAGCCCATTGTATGACTTGGTTAAAGACCTAGACACCTTCAAACCAACCTAGCATTTTGATAGTTGTTGATGTTGTCCCCTAATTGTTGAAAGAAATTCAAAAGTATATTGACAAGAAACCTAACAAAGTGGTGTTGCCGCAACCCCAATGAAGTTACAGATGGCACATCTCAACAATAGATGAAGAAGTTGTCAAACAGATCTTTCCTAAGAAAACAAAGGCACAATTCTTGATAGTGGGCACTGTAAGCCAACTCCCAAAAGATGCAAAGTCCTTGTCAATGGGTGAATACCACTCCTACTTGAACCATGAATGACTTCTGAAATCAACTCTGACAGTGAGATAGAGGCATGGATGTACTGCTCTCCCTATTACATGGCCATAGCAAAGTCAGAGAGATAAAGGCAAAAGATGATATAGAGAATCTATTTTTCTCTTGTAGAGCCCCTACAGAGGTAGAGATAGAGTCTAAAGAGGATGATGATAATGGGGCATAAGAAGATTATGAAAGCAAATCAAAAGAATCTATCCAACCTAAAGATGATACAAATGAAGAGGAAGTTCCAGAGGCTACAGAAGTTGAAGATCCCATGCTGTTGGATGGAATGATAATGGAACCCTTTGGACTGGTAAATGGATCTTATCATATTCAAAACCTTTATAAGAAATGTATGAATCAAAATAAGCCTTCCTTCAGTAATGGCTCTTGTCACCCTAATCTACCCTTCTTAAGAAAGGATGATGATGATGCACCTTGCCAACAATCACCAGTCCCACGGCCCCAACAAAACTCCAAGACTAAGAATGATCATTTTTCAATTTCTTTCACAGACTAACTATTGGACATACTGGTAGGCCATGAGCTTTACTCCCTATTGGATGGATTCAATGGATATAATCAAGTCTGGATCGCAGAAGAAAATCAATCCAAAACAACCTTTACAACAGAATGGGAAACCTATGCTTATAGAGTGATGTCATTGGGGCTCCATAACAACCCTGCTACCTTTCAACGAGTGATGATGGCCGCATTCCAAAATCATCTGCATGATTTCATTAGGGTATACCTGGATGCTTTTTGTGTCTATAGCCTAATCCGTGAGTATTGGGGACACCTAGAGTAGTGCTTTGACAGATGTTTATGAGTATAAGATTTCTCTCAACCTCGAAAAATGTGTCTTTAGAGTCTCTTTAGGAGTTCTTCTAGGCCACATTGTCTCTACACAAGGGATAGCAACATATCCTGCTAAGATTGAGAAAATCAAAGCTTTAACAGCATCAACCAACTTCAAATAGTTGAGGGGATTCCTGGGCCATGTGGCCTATTATAGACAGTTCATTGCATGCTTTGCAACAAAGGTAGCTCCCTTGTATAAGCTCTTGAGGAAAGATGCAGAGTTTAGGTGGATTGCTAGTTGTAATGAAGCATTCAACACTATGAAGCAATGTCTAATTGAAGCACCCATCTTGCAACCTCCTGATTGGATGAAGGAATTCCATGTGCACACTGATGCATATGTTGAAGGGTTAGGTACAATCTTATGTTAAAAAGCCTGACAGAGTTAGAATGTCTTGCTATGGTGTTTGCCTTGGAGAAATTTAGTTACTACCTACTATCGACACACTTAAAATTTTATGTGGATCATGAGGCCCTATCCTTCTTGATGAATAAGGCAGATATGAAAGGTTGAATGATACAATGGCTCCTTCTATTCTAGGAGTTTTGACTTTAAAGTGGTTACCAAGCCTAGTCGCTCCCATGTCCTAGTTAGCCAGACCTCCCTGATGCTTTCCTCTTTCTAGTTGAATCTGTAACCTCATGGTATGCAGATACAACCAACCTCTTGGTCACTCAACAATATTCTCCTGGCATCTTCAGCCAAGAGAAGAAAAAGCTTCGATTGGAATCATCTCCCTACACCTTGTTAGGTGCGGCGTACTATACAAGAAGGTCAAAGATGAAGTATTGAGAAGATGTATTGTAGGAAGATGAGATTGGAACAGTTTTCAAAGCATGCCATGAGGAGCCCTATGGGGGACACTTAGAAGGATAAGGAACAGCTAAGGCTCTGCTTGCCAGCTAGGCCGACCCTCCACAAGGATGCCTATGATTACTTCAAACATTGTGATACTTGTTAGTGGATGGGAAAGCCTACCAAAACTAGTACTATGCCACTACAACCTATCCTTTCCCTAAATCCATTTGAGAAGTGGGGCATTGGCTTTGTTGGCCCTATCAATCTACCAAACAGAAGGAAGCGGAACAAATACATTTTGGTATGTATAGGCTACGTGATGAAGTGGTGTGAAGCCAGAGCTCTAAAGCGAGATGATGACAATATGGTGGCGGCCTTGTTCCTATATGAGAACATCATCACCCGTATTGGCAGTCCCCTAGAGCTAGTAAGTGATAGAGGTACTCACTTTCTAAATAAGATTATGGAAGAAATAATAGAGCTTTACAAGGTCCACCACCATCACAAGTCCAATCACATCACCATCACAAATTACCAATCTCATCCTCTGTTCAATCCTGATAAGGATGATTGCTACATATCACCATGATTAGGATGATCGACTTACAAAGGCCCTATGGGTATATAGAACCTCTTATAAGGCTGCTACAAGACAGACACCTTTCCAATTGTGGCACAAAAGTGGTCTTTTTTGTCGAGTTAGAGCTACCCTCTCTGCAAGTGGCTATCAAAGAATGCCTAGGCAATGATGAGTCCTTGCAACACTATCTTTAGCACTTGGAATGTTTGGACGAGACTTGTAGGATGGCCCTACAATGTACAGAAGCCACACAGGCTCGATGAAAGGCCTACCATGACAGCTTCATCAAGCATAAGGAATTCAAGGAAGGTGATCTAGTCCTCACCTATTATTTGAGATTCGGCAAGTTCCTAGGCAAGCTCCTAGGCAAGCTCCAACAATGCTGGATGGGCCCCTATATTAAGGTACTTGTTGTCAACCCTAACGGCTTTGTCCAAGTGTAGGCCATCGATGCTTCTGATGATCCCTTTCTGATTAATGGCTATTGCCTTAAGAAGTATCTCCCTCCCTTGGGATCCTAACAATCGCAATCGACCGACCCTTTTCCTTTTGGGTGTCGCACTGTAATCCTTGTCATCTTGCTACTGATAACCATTATGCTTATGCTGATGAGGTGGCCTCGTCCTTCTAGCCCCTCATAGCCATCTTCCACCCCTACTTTGCTCCCTTCTCATCTAATCCAGCAGAGGTGGCGGGATGGTTCTAATACATAGTATTAGTACCATTCTCCTCTCGAAAAATTTTTAAATTAAAAAAAGAACAAGAAAAAAAATATATAAATATATATCAATCATGGGCAAAGAGGACTTCGGTCCTTATCATGCCAGCCTATTCTTCGAGAAAAGGTAAAAACACCCTCACGAGTAGGGAAAAAGAGACAAAACAAAATAAAAAATAAACAAATAAAAACTATTATGGGAGAAAATGAATAAATTTTTAGTGATAACAAGCCTCGTTCCAAGAAAAGGTGGCAAACACCCTTGGACATGAAGCTTGCTGTGGAAAAGGTGGCAAACACCATTGGATCAGAAGTTGGCTGTAGAAAATGTGGCAACACCTTGCAATTACAGATCAATTGAATTATTAGTCAAACTTTCTAGGATGGAATTCCAAAGTCGTCTCTCTTGGTGCACTATATCTTATAAAAAATAGAGAAAAAATAAAAATCTTACAAAAACTTAAAAAGTACACTAAAATTTGTAAAAATCCATAACAATACCTAAAAATTTACCTAAAAATTCAAAAAAATCTAGCAAGTTATTATGACCAATTTTCAACATTTGTCTTGTTGATTGAATAACGTATATATATTTATTAAAAAACTAAATCCAACACGTCCAAATAAAATTTTTAAAAAAATCTTATAAACACAAAAATAAATTGAATAAAATACACGTGGTGTTGTGGTATTGTTCCTTATGCTGTAAGTTTTTTAGCTAGCTAGAGTATATTTTGAATTGTATTATAGTTGTGATATTTCCTCGTCATATTAGTTGATTTTTTTGGGTGCGCATTCAGACACAGTTGCATTCACATCCCCTCTAGGTACCTTATTTCTTTTTCTTATTTTCTTTTTTGCTGCACCACCTTTCATGTAGCACGCACTTCGTGCACAAAACATACATTTTTAATTTGTAATAAAATGAATCCATCGTCATAAATGTAGGTGCTAAAAAGAAAGCACTCCTCCACACACATTAAATTTCTAAAAATGAACATGCATTTAGAGACCTTGAGTTGGGAACGATATCTGGGAAACGTTAAAGCAACGTGAAACTTAATAATTTTTAATTAATCGGTAAAATTAACTATTACTTTTTTGCTAAGGTTTATCACTTAATAAAACTCACCTATTATTATTTAATTATGAAAAATTTATGCTCAATTAAAATTTTCATTTCCCTCATATTGCACAGTTCCCCTTCTAAATGAAGCAGCGCTACGTGGGTGGGTGACATAGTTGTTGGTCTCAATCCTTGTTGACCGTCTTAGTCAGGTGTGGTCTAGTTATCAGTGTGTTGTAGTTTGGTTTAGTCCAGTTTTCTTTGGTCATGTTGTTTTGAGTTAGGGTATGTGTGTATTATTATTGTTTTTTTGCTTGATACGGGGTATTAGGATGCCTGATGCAACATATGCTTCAAAACAGGGCAATAATTTCAAATATAATGCTGATCCAAAAGGAGAATTCAAGAGGGTTGAAGGTGCAATCAAGCAATATCCCAATAAGAATAGCAACAAGGCACTTCCCAATGACAAATCCAAGGGTCTATGCTATAAACGTGGGGAGAAATGGTCTCATGAGTGCAAGCAGAAGTGCAAAGTCTAATATGTTGAATATTGAAGACTCTGACGAAGAGGAGACACAAGAAGGAAATCTTTTGCAAGTAGAGGAAGTTCCTACTTGTGATGAGATGCATGAGCATGATGATTAGGACACACAGGAGGAATTAGAACCCGTTAATAGTTTCCTTTATGATCCAATTGGTCCATTTGATCCTGGTGGATCGCAGATTGATGATCCTTTTATGGTTTCTTGTTAGCCCATGTTATGTTCCATATCTCAGGATGCATGGATGGGTTGTAGAGGTAAAAATACACTTTGGCTCAAGGGTGCAATAAATTCAAAGGTTGCTTATATTCTCATTTTGATACAGGCAACACATATAGTTTTGTCAACGTGGGAGACACCTAAAAGCTCACCACCCTAGGAGCAAGAGCAATCAAGTGAAAGGATAGTGAGTGAGGGCAAGAAATTGGAGGTACCATCTCACCAAGGGGGGCCTAGGAGGCCAAAGAAGATGACCCCTCAAAAGTAGCGGCAAGAGACTACAGAAAGAATGACCAAGGAAAAAAAGCCTGAATTGCAAAGAGTGCACGCAGAATCGATGAGGTCTAAAGAAGAGAGAAGGAGGAATGCAGAGGTAGAGGTGGAAGAGATGCACATAAAGGAAGAGGAGGATTTAACTTGAGCCATCCGGAATAGCCCTTGAGGGAGAAGGAGTTAGCCACGATAAGTCCACCAAGGGAAGAAGGCATAAGCACCAGCACCAAAGTGCCAAAAATCAAACCACCACTAATAGTAGAAGACAAAGGCAAGGGCCTACTATATCTAATCCCGCATGCTCTACTGCCCCAATGTGCAACTCCCACCACCCAAGTTGTCACTAGTACAAAGTATGCAAGCAACCTCATGGCCTGGGTGCAATGGCTAGTAAATGAGGTACAAGAAATAGCCCCAAATTTGAGTGGGGGAGCTCCGACGGCTTGGACGAGGAGACCGGCAATTGTAGATACTGAATCTAGGCAAGACCCTAAGAGCAGAGAAAAGAGGCATTTGCAACAACCATATTGATAGTAGAGTAGTGCCACCATCCATGGGCTATGACAAGTATGTCAAAGAGCTTCTCACACAACTGGATAGGGAAAAGGCAGAGAAGAAAAAAAACACTAGGTGGACTTGAAAGCCGAAAGAGAAGCATTAGTAGCCTTCAAGTTGGAAAGGACTCGCCAGGTAGCAAGATACCAAAAAGAAATCTACAAGCTAAAGGAAGACCTCAAGGCTAGAAAAGAAGAAGAAGATAATTGGCAAGGAAGGTTCGAAGAAGAATGATAGGAACTGATAAGGCTGCAAAGGGAGTACAAGCTCATCCTCATGCAACATGAAGAGTTAAGAGAGTAGTTGAAGAGGATAGAAAAGGCAATAGATGAACTTGAGGTGTAGATGTAGAAAAATGTCAAAGATAGGAAGAGCATCAAAGAGACATGGAGAAAATGGAGTATAGGTTACTGACAGAGTGGGAAGAGCAGGGAAGGCTAGAGAGGGAGATTGAGCACCTGGAGAAGGATAAAGAAGAAGTGATCTAGAGAGGTGGAAAGAGATGGAGCTGAGGATGGCAACCTTAGCACAAAGGCATAATGAAATTCCAGAGGAAATGAAGCAAAGAGTAGAAGAATGGGTTGCCAAAAGTGAGGGAAGAGTGAGAGAATTGGCAGGCTATCCACCCCATGTTGAAGGGAATAGGGTATTGGTCGAGAGTAGGGCGGCAGAGGTTGTAAAGTTGAGCATGGAAGCCCAACAACATACCTTCCTCAGCATCATCTTAGATGTCACACATCCAGAAGAGGAGGAGGGCATTGAAACCTTAAACCAGAAGCTTGATATTACACACACTAGGGCCATAAGGCATGCCCTATGTGTCCAAGATCACAAAGTAGAACCAAACCTAAGCCAATGAGAGAAAAGGGAGTACATGTTAATAGTAGGACTAACAGTTTAGGAGATGGAATGGCTAGGGTATGCGGAGGAACTGAGACCAAAAAAGCCATTGAGAGAAGAAGAGCAGCAGAGATACCGCCACGTGAAGTGGGGCAGGATATTGAAGTGAGGCGACAAGATGAGGAATAAGTCCCCCAACCATCCTCTCCAAGACTAGAAGCTCAGTAAGAAGTGCTACCAGAGGATGCAATTGTAGAAAGAAAAGCAGAGGTCATGAAAAGAAGGAAGACGATGTTGGAACAAGCACGAAGAAGACTAAGGGCATGACCCCTAGCAATTCTAGAAGCTTCCATCCCTCAAAAAGAAGAATGCTTCCTTGTCACATGGAACTCAAATCATTGTATGAGCTAAAGTTACTACCTCAAGAAATAGATGCCCCACTGAAGGTACAAGTGGCTAATGGTGCTCAGGAGCTGAGCAAAGAGATATGCCAACAGAATCTTGTTGAATTATCACAGTCTTGCACTATTATGAATGACTTGATTGTCCTAGATATGGGTCCTATTGGCATCATCATTGGCTATGATTGACTTAAACAAATTGGAAAATTTTATTTAAACCTAAATCAGATGTTCATGGAGTTTACTTGGAATGGGCAGCAAGTAAAACTTAATGGCATAGAGAGAAAGCAAGTGGAAATAATCATCAAGAAGAAGATGAAGAAGAAAATTAATGATATATCTTGCATTTTCACACTTCTTCTATCAAAGGCAAAGGAAAATTAGCAATCTTCTTCACCTAAGGAGCAAGATCCATGTCTATGTAAACTTTTGGAAGAGTTTAAGGGCATATTCCAGCCACCTACATCATTGCCTCCTCAACGAGAAGTGGATCATCCTATTGATTTAATGCCTGGTACTAAACCCATCAACAAACCTCCTTACACGTTATCCAAGTATGAGAGAGAAGAAGTAGAGAAACACGTTAAAGACTTGCTAGAAATGGGGTTTATTTAGCCTAGTCAGTCACCTTTTGCTTCTCCCGTACTACTTGTCAAGAAGAAAGATGGGTCATTTAGGATGTGTATTGACTATAGAGACTTAAATAAGAGCACCATAAAGAATAGGTACCCAATTCCCCGCATTGATGATTTGTTGGATGAACTCAAGGATGCAAGATTTTTCACTAAGATTGACTTAAGGTCAGGGTATCACCAAATCAAGATGAAAGTAAGGGATGAGTACAAGACAACTTTTAGGATAGAAAGAGGTCTCTACCACTTCCTAGTTATGCCATTTGGACTTTCAAATGTACCAGCAACTTTCTAGGCTCTTATGAACAAGATTTTGCAACCATTCTTGTACAAATCAGTCTTGGTATTCTTTGATGATATTGTCATATATAGCAAGAATAGAGAGGAACATCTAAAGCATGTTAGAGAAGTCCTTCTTACCTTGAGAAGACATAAGCTTTTTGCAAAGGAAAGCATGTGTACTTTTATGGCTGATGAGGTAGAATACTTGGGTCATATAGTTGGTGAGAAAGGAATTATGGTTGATCTAAAGAAGGTCCAATGCATCAAGGATTGACCCACACCACATAATTCTACTTCATTGCGAGGATTTCTTGGATAATCTTCCTCCTATAGGAGATTCATCAAAGATTATGCCCATGTAGCAGCTCCTCTCACTGACAGATTGAAAAAGAAAGCTTTCTTTTGGGATGCTACAACCACTATGAGTTTCAATGAGCTGAAAAGTCTTCTCATCTCAGCCCCTATCTTAGTGTGCCTAGACTTTTCCAAGGAGTTCACTATATTTACTGATGCTAGTGGCAAAGATATTGGGGCTGTTTAATGCTAAGACCATGGTGTTATTGCTTATGAAAGCAGGAAGTTGGATGATAAAGAAAGAGATCTCCACGTCTATGAGCAGGAAATGTTAGCTATTCTTCATGCCATCAAGAAGTGGCACCACTACATCTATGGCAGCCATTTTAAGGTGAAGAGCAACCGTGAGTTGAAGTATTTCCTCTCTCAGCCAAATCTCTCTCCCAAACAAAGAAGATGGTTAGCTACACTTCAAGGATATGATTTTGATATTTCTTATATGGCAGGCAATGATAATGTAGTGGGGCAGATACCTTATCTAGGATGTGGGCATGTTTTATTTCTATAATCTCTACCATACAAAAGGATTGGATCCAGGACATTCAAGAATAATATATTTTAGATGAGCACACATCAATTATTATGAAGAAATTATAGCAAGATGATGGATCTGAATTTTCCAATTTCAAATGGCAAAATTGACTTCTTTGGTTTAAAGGGAGAGTATACTTGACCCCTTAGTCATCATTTAGGTCTCGAATTTTATAGGAGATGCATTCTTCTCCTTGGCAGGACATATTGGATTGTTTAAGACCTTTGACAAGATCCATAAATGTTTCTATTGGAAGGGACTTTGGAAAGATGTAAAGGAGTATGTGATGCAGTGCTTACCATGCCAGCAGAATAAAGATTCAAATCTATTGCCTAGTGGTCTACTTTGGCCTTTGCCTATCCCACATGGTAAATGGACTTATATCAGCATGGATTTTATTACAGAACTTCCTACCACTAAGCAGGGCTGGAATAGTATTTTTGTTGTGGTTGACCATCTTATAAAATCAACCCACTTCTTACCTACCAAAGTCCAATATTCAACCAAACAAATCAGTTCATGGAAGAGATTTTCAGACTTTATGGATTACCTATGAAGGTTGTTTCTGACAGGGATTCCAAGTTCATGGGGAATTTTTGGAAAAGCCTTTTTACTTCCATGGGTATCAAACTAACTCCAAGTACTGCCTACCATCCCCACAAACAGATGACCAAACTGAAAGGGTTAATAAATGGTTAGAAATCTACCTCAGATACTTTTGCCATGATACACAGAATGCACGGGATCATTGGATTCATCTTGCGGAGTTCTATTACAATAATACTCATCACATGAGTATTGACATGTCACCATTTGAGGCATTGTATGGATATAAAGTCCAAGTACCTTCAGCATTTTTTCATGACGAAATGAATCCTCTTACTCGAGAAGAGTTGGAAAATATGGAAGCCTTAATGAAGAAGTGCAAAGAAAACATCAAGAAGGCACAAGAGACAATGAAATTATATGCAGATGATAAAATAAGGCATGTGGATTTTGAAGATGGAGAATGGGTATTTTTGAAAGTACCTAAGTCCCATTATACTTCTCTCAAGGGTGGACATAATAAGCTTGCTCATTGCTATTATGGTCCATATCAAATCACAAGGAAAGTTGGAGATCTTGCTTACCAACTTGATTTGCCTTCAAACACACGCATTCACAATGTTTTTCATGTGACTCAACTCAAGAAATACATTGGCCATAACATACAAGTCCTTGAAGAACTACCTTCTCTTGATGAATATGGATTAATCATCTATGAGACCAAAAGGATTATTGGTAAGAGAGAGAAGGTTCTAAGGAACCGTATTGTTATGGAATATCTTGTCAAGTGGAAAGGATTGCCTATGGAAGAATGATCTTGGCAACATGCTTCATATTTAGATAAGTTTCCATGGTTTCTTCAAGAAGATAATTAGTTCATTGCACAGTGGATAGCTTGCTATTATAATTTTTTGTCATGAAAATAATTGACCTATTGACATCAAAATTGGATTTTGATGATATGGATGGATACCTTATGAAGTATACTTCTATATCTCATATTTGTCATTCCAATAGTTCTATCTAAAGTTATAGGTCATTTACTATCACTACCATGTTCAGGACAACATTCTAGATTTCCACTATTTTGAGCTTATTTTGGAGATTCTTTTCAATGGAAGATTATCTTCTTCAATGGAAAACTTCAACAAGGATATTCAACATTGGTCTCTCATTTCTTCACATTCACCATTCACTTGTCCTTTCAGTTTTCAAAGTTTTGAGGACAAAACTTTTGGGCAGAGATAAATTTTAATAAAGCAATTTTCATGCTACCTTAGTTAGGTAATTAGCCTATTTTAAATTGGAGTATAAAAGGCAAGAGGGTGCCAATGTAAATCATATTTTTAGTCATTTTCACATCTCCACTTCTTAGAGCTTGAAGGTAATTACTGCCCCACCATTGTAAGGGGTGAGTTCCTTACGTCAGCTATCATCAATTGATTCTCAAGCTACCATGGCTTCAACATCTCTTGTAATTCTTGGTTGTCAGTCATCTTGAATAAAGAAATGGAAAGCTATGGTTCTCAAAATTTCTTGTTGTTTAGCATTTCTTGTTAGTCTTTGTGTAATTTCTTGTAATTTCCATTGAAGAGGCAACTTTCATTACATTGGCGGATCAATGGGACCCACAAAATAGATTCCCCACTTCTCGAATGGCTTTAGGGGAAGTGTGGATTGTAGTGGCATAGTGTTGGATTTGGTAGGCTTTCCTATTTGTTGACAAGCATCACAACATTTGTAGTAGTCATAGGCATCCTTGTGGAGGGTCGGACACCAATAACTTGTGAGCAAGGCCTTTCTGGTTGTTGCTTCTCTTGCAAAATTTCCTCCACAGGGATCATCATGGCATGCTTTTAGAATGATCCCAATCTCATCCCCTGCTTCTTCTTCTCACGTCTGGAGATACTAGGGGGATACTATTGAGTTTCCAAGAGGTTAGCTATATCTTCATACCATGGGGTTACAATTTTAACTAGAAAACGGGAAGCATCAAGAAGGTCAAGGTCGTCTTGCTCTAATTCGTTGCTTTGAGGGATTCGTGACAAATGATTAGCTAGGACATGGAAATGGTCAGGTTTAGTAACCACTTCAAAGTCAAACTCCTGAAACAAAAGGAGCCATCTCATCATTCTTCCCTTCACATCTACTTTCTTCATTAAGAAGGATAGGGCCTCATGGTCCACATAAAATTTAAAATGTGTCAACAAGAGGTAGTGTCAAAACTTCTCTAAGGCAAACACCATTGCCAAGCACTCAAGCTCCATCATTGTATAGTTTCGTTCTCTATCGGTTACTTTTCAGCTTGCATAATAGATGGGTTGATACAACTTTGAGGAGCCTTTTTGGGCATAAGACTGAATCTAGACCTTCAACTGATGCATCAGTAGTGTGTACATGGAACTCCTTCATTTTATCAAGAGGTTGCAGGATGGGAGCTTCAATCAGACACTACTTCAGGATGCTGAATGCTTCATCACAATCAACAATCCATGTGAACTCTGTATCTTTTTTGAGGAGCTTATGCAAGGGGGCTGCCTTTGTTGCAAAGTGTGAGATGAATCTTTTGTAGTATCCCATATGGCCAAGGAATCCCTCAACTATTTGAGGTTAGTTGGTATTGTTAAAGCTGCAATATTCTCAATCTTTGTAGGGTCTGTTGCGATCCCTTGTGCAGAGACAATGTGGCCCAGAAGAACTTTGTTATCTTAGAACAAGAAAAAAGCAAAAAAGTGGAGAAGTGCAAGTCGGGAGCTAAAAGAGGCAGCCTAGAAGGAAATCGTACACAACGAAAAAAGCAGGAAGGGAAATGGCCAAAAGGGCAAGGGCGGCCTCAAAAGCTAAGTCAAAGAAAAAAACACATTTTTAAATGCAAGGCGCCACTAAAACTTTTTGTAAAAGAGCGCTAGGCTCCCTCCTGTACAAATTGTAAAGGTAGATGGGCGGTAGGAAGAAAGCTAGGAAGATAGGAGGACAATGGGAAAGAGGGCCTGGTGGTCGGCCATGTAAAAAAGGGGACAAGGGGATGACCACCCAAAGCAAATTAGGGTTAGCGTTTTGTATAACAAGCAAAAAGTGAATGAAGAAGCTCATTCTTGTGTGTGGCCAAAAGTAGTCCTCTTCTTCTTCTCGCTCGCTTGAGCTTATGCTTAAGAGAGGGAGTGTAAGAGTGTGAGGGTGAGGGATTGTGATGGAGAAGCTCTCCATCTTCTCCTCTCTTATTCTCTTCTCTTCTCTTGCTCGCAAAAATGGAGCTTGGAGCATGGAGCTGGAGGATGAAGCTTGCACTTGGATCATGGAGCTATCAAAGTGCTCGAGAAAGGAGACAAATCTATTGGGCATGGAGGTAAGCTCACTACACCCCGGTAGGATCGAAGGTGTGTTGGTTAGGTGAGAGATAGCCATAGGTGTTCACTTGAAATGCTTGAAAAAATAAGCAATCTCCGTGGGTCTTAGCGATTGAGCATGAGCTCACCTCTACATTTTGGTTCCATTGCCGGGACCAACAGATTCAAGCTTGAGCACTTGCGCACCTCAAATCAAGCGATGAGGTAAGGGTTTCATCCCTAAATCGGAGCTTGAGATAGGTAGGACATTTTGGGTTTTTTATCTTTTCAACAAGTATTTTGGTTTTCTGATGATTAGCCAAGTAGGAGAAATCATTTTAGTATTTTTCTTTCGATTTTTGTTGCATTTAGAGTAGGTTAGGACCAAGAAATCAAAGAAAAAAACTCTAGGGTTTCTATTGTGAAACAGGTCCAAAGAGGGCACAAACATGGAGAAAAATGGGAAAAAAGAGTGCTTAGAGGTGTTACAATCACACGGGGAGTGATTGGGGATCCAACAAGGGTGGGAAGCAAAGGGAGACCTCATTTTTAGGTTCTGCAATAGAAAGAGAGAGAGAGAGAGCTTGAGAGCTTGTGTAAGACTCAGAGCATCCAGCTAATCGATCGAAGGCCACAATAGTATTTTGCTTGGATCAGGTGTGTAGAAACCTTTATGTGCATCTAACTTTGGATACTGGTGAATCTTGGTAGCGTGCATGGCCAAAAATCGTTGGCACCAAGAGATTTTTGTTGCCATTTTTTACGTGCCACGGAATCGGACACAGTTTGCAGGGGTCCGATTCCTAGAATTGGATACTTGGATCAACCCATCCTATCTGATTGGCCACACCTTGCCCAATTCACACAATTGGAAATCCCATAATCGGACACGAAAACCAAACCATCCAGAATCGAACACTCCAAATTGGACATTGTCAAATTGGACTTCCGATTCCTAAAATCAAACTCCCAGAATTGGACGCACGAAAATTGGACACACAAAAATCGGACCTACCCATAATTGGATCGACCACTCGTCCCATTGGCTGATCGAACCAACCCCAAAATTGGATGTTCGATTTTGATAATCGAACTTTTGAGAATCAGACCTCTGAGAATTAGACATAAAACTGTCAAAATTGGATAGGTGAACAGAATACAAATTTGACATATCTAACCCCCTGAAACTGACCTGGACTGTATAGAGCCAAAAGCACATCATAGATCTATCACTAGGTTGAAACGTAGAGCAAGTAGTTCAAAACTTGGCTATGAATAGTCCCCAAGTAGGCTGGAGAGAAAACATGCATCGTGATAGGTCCTCCAAATTAGATCCTAATGTAGTAATGGCTCTGCACAAGCATAGATTCTCACTTGCAAAACAACAACCAGAAGCCCATACCCGAATAAACAGAGACCCTAGAACCTCAATGGGTCAATCCGACCAACAAGGGCAAAAAGGTCACACCACAAAAACATGTATATGTTGCATTCGAATTGCATCTAGTCAAAGCGGAATGCAATAACATCAAGCTACAACTCCGAAGATGATAGACATGATTGTCCTGATGATAGATGCACCTTGAACATCACTGTACAGACAACCCAAGACATCCAGTAGAGAATCCACATTTGGTTGTGCAGTTGGAGACCCTAAGGCATGTATCAAAAGGCTTGAACTTATAAGCCAAGACCTGGAAGATGATGATATAGTACCGCCTGCTTATCTTAGGATCAAACTCATTGCAAAAAGAGAGCACAGTGTCGATGCTCTCATAGATGAAGGAGCAAATTTTAATATCTTGACCTATGAAGCATGGACTCGACTAGGCCAACCAGAGCTCACATCAACTAATGTAACTCTTAATCCTTACAGGGGACACCCAAGCACTTATAGGGAACTACAAGATCCTCATAACTATTGAAATTGAAAGCTTGTCTATCCTATTCCATGTTCCTCCAAATAGTGCAAATTATGGAAAGGAAACCCTCCTAGGAAGACCCTTCAAAGGGTGACAAAGTGTGAGGTCGATTATGTAGCACATAGGATACACTTGACACTATTGGGTGTGAGGATAATCACAATCTTTAGCAATGGTGACCTCATCAAACCTCGAGGGAAAGACAAGAAATATTTTGACATACCAGGCAAGCCCAGTAACAAGAGCAAGGACTTGTTGAAGGAGTTGATATAAGCGCATGTTGAACATAGAGAATTAGTAAGGGAGGCCATGCTTGAAATAAGAAGGTTAGGAGACGATGCCAAGGATAGGCTTTGGACTTACAAATATCGTAGAAGACCACAAAAGAAACCCAAGCCTTATAGACAAAGGTATCGATGGAGAGCTAACACAACGCCGCGATGGATATCCAAAATGCTGGTACATGCTCAAGGGTATGAGATAGGTAACCGATGGATTTGGGTACCACAATCCCCTGTGGATTTGGGTAGCAAAACCCCCTACTAAACCACCTCTGTTAGTTGAAAACCAGATCGTATCAAAAGCAAAGAAGCACATGAGGAAATCTAAATGAAAATCCAAGTCTCGAGTCAACAACATTTGAGTGAATAAGTCCCTCACGATTGAAATCAAGAAACCAAACATGACTATTTGACAGGTAGATCCTCGCCTAGCATGCTTAACAAGCAGATATCAGATGTAACCATCAAGTGTGCATAAAGAGCACTAGTGCCCAAGGAGCCTTTGACTTCCCAAGAGGATAATGAGCACCACAGGTGCAATGTTTCTCATGATAAGGCTGATTTCTCAACAAAGCAAATGGCAAAATCTTTTAATAGCCACCATGAGCAAATCTTCCAGCCAATGCCAAGTCCACCCAGGAGTCCCAAATCTCCTACACCCTCTTTCCCTAAACGACATAGGGAGCTAGAGCCCCGAGAGGAACACCAAGGAAAAGGGAATTCTCTTGCAAGAAAATCTATCTTGTAACATCAACAAGCTTGTTTATCATGTTTCATATGATCACAATGAAGAAAAGAACACCAGGCACAACAAATCTTCATGCAGCATCATGTAGATCTCCCACGGTTTTAATAGAATCAATCATATTCTTCAATATCTTCAAAAATCCATCAATAGAACAAAGAAAGCCAAGAAGTACACCATCTTTGAATGGAAATACATCACATAGTATTCATCTTCAATATCTTCATAGTCTTCTCTCTCAATCTCTCATATACAATCACTCTGTTTGAGTAGAATTAGCTATCTCTGACTCTCCCTCTCTCTCTCCATCAATAATACATCATGTCCTCACTACAATCTCTCAAAAATCACTCTCAATAATCCTTCTTAGGTCGTGGATACCCCTCCCAAGAGGTATGTCTGATATGAAGAGTCACCAGAGCCACTACAGTGTCTTTTCATAGCTCACTACTGTCACTTCACTCTAGTCTTCACTTGAGTCTTCAACAGCTACTTCTTCCACTTCTTTCAGCTCTTTTGCACTTGTATTAACATCTTTCCAAGGCTAGAAAACTTTCCCAAAGTCACACATACATTCCACAGAACACTTACAGAAGCATATAGAACAGTCTACAGAACAGTACCAGAACAGCTACAGTACAGAACAGAACAGAGACAGAACAGAAGCAGAAGCTCTACAGAAGACCTACAGAAGGTTACAGAAGGTCATCAAAACCTCATAACTCATTCTCAAATCATTTCAAACTCTTACAAACCATTCAATAAACTTTCACAATATCTCATTCTTCATCAATCAATACTCCATCCCTCTTTACAGAAGACAATCAGAACAAAACAGACCAAAACAGAGCAAAATAGAAGGTATATAGAACCAATCAGAACCTATCAGAACATTACAGAACCACCAACAAACATCATGATCTTCCAAAACACAATCAATATCATCCAAAACATTCTCAAACCACTTCCAAATCAATCAATCATCTCATAAAATCAACCATTCAGCTCTCAAAAACAACAAAAATCAGCCAAAAAACAAGTCATTTCAACACTCAACATATCCCCACACTTAATAAGGAAGCGTCCTCGCGACCCAGGAAAAAGGGAATACAAGTTCAGTTGAAAAGCTCAACTTTGATCGTCAATATCTTCTCAAAAATAATCCATCCACCACGATCCCAACTTATAACCTGGTTCTGATATAAAAATTCAAAGAAAGGAAAACCCTTTATACATTAACACCGCTTATCAAACAAGAAAATCACAACAAATTTGTAAATGATATAAGAGTTTGCTTCGTCTTCATCAGCATCAGCTTCAACTCTGCAACCACGACCCCAGCACCACAATTCTCCAAAATGTAGCTCGTACACGAAATCCAATAGGAACCACCACGTTCGTATTACATAAATAAACTCACAACACAAACACTAATACACAACACAACCATCTGAATGACTCCTTCAAAAAGAGAGTTTTGCATTAAAAGCTTCCACCATACATTGGAAAGGTATCAATGAAGATGATCCCTCTTAAAAGATTGATGTTGTCGGAAGCGATCCATAGATAAGGATTCATCTACAAAGTTTTTGGGAGGATTTTGAAAAAATTGGAGACAGCACATCCTTTCCAACAGGACCAAGTATCTGCTAGGCAAACAAAGGGCATGAAAATACAATATCTCCAGCTGGTGGGAATCAATGCTAACATTGACATTCATGCACAACTTTGGAATAGGCTTGGAATCATTATGAGAGTGCCTATGCATATACGCCAGGTACCAAGCAAAGTGAGCAGTTAATCTCACTGAGGGATCTGCAGACTGTGAATACTGTTGGGCAAAATGAACATAGTTTTGATAAGCTTGACTGGAAGCTGTCCATTCTCCTGGAATTACTGGCCAATTAATCTGCGGTCCTATAAGGCAATCATCCGAACTCCATCCCCTTCTTCTAGAAATCTGATTATCAAACCCGTCACAGTCACTAACCAACTAAGGTGGTTGAGATATGGAAGTGTTAGGAGAGGGTAGTGGAATAAGGGAAAGTGGATGAAGGGAAGGATAGGAAAAATCATAAAAGGAAGAAAAGGTTAAAGAAAGAGTGGTAGAAATTTGTAAGGAATCACTAAGGAACGGTGTTAATTGATAAATAGGAAATGTAGAGGGTACATTAATGGAGGGAGAAGGACAGGGCGGAGAAGGGGAAAATACCCTATCCTCAATAAAGGAACAATAAGTGAAAATAGGAATTTGAGGGAAAGATGAAGGTTGGAAAAGAAGGGGTAAAATAATTGTGGAATTAGACTGACAAAGGGAAAAATATATAGCATAGCGGTGAGCCATTTGTTGGTAATAGAGGAGGGTAGGAACAGAAGGTCCTAAAAGAGATCGTCTATGATAGGCATCAAAGAAGGTAGCATCAAATGGACTATGTTTGGAAAGATAGGTTAAGAGATCCATCCTCAGTTGGGTAGTACTCTGGGCAAAGGTAGGAGCTGTGTTTTGTCTTTGATTGAGGACCACCGAATCAATCATGGGATGCCACGAATTATCATGACAATTAGCTACTTTGGAGGAATAACTCTGGAACATGTCAGCTATGCACAACTCCAAATGATTGACATACAAAACAGCCTGTAAGACCACATCCCCCACATACCATGCCATATCCACCTCATCTGGAATTAACAAGTCTCCTCGGAGATACATGTATGACATCAACATGGTATCTGGTGTGACAGAATCTTCAAAGACCATTCTGACTACCTCTGTCAACAACTCAGCAGACCAAGCCCCACTCCAGCCATCCTCTGGAAAAGGTAAATCCATCGTGGAAAGCTTCATGTAGAAGACCAACTTCTGTAAGTGGTAGTGGACAAAGAAAGAATGGTCTGGTAAGACATATTCCTGAAACTGTTCAAAGGTAGACCATAATAAGTCCATTCTGGACTGCAATCTTTCCACTTTATCTTGGAATAGAGGGCACAAAGTAGCCTGTCTCTGAAGAGCAGCCAAGTCCTGCTGTGAAAGAGAAGGAATCAATGGAACAGGAGGGCTTGGAGGAACAGAGCGGGACTTTGCAAGCTGATCTTGCAACTGCTGGATTTGGGAGGCTTGGTTGGCCACTGTGTCATTAGCCATCTGTAAAGCTGAAAGCTTGTCATCTAAGATAGCGTGGAATTCTTTCGCTTCTCTGGACATCCTCTCCTTCTCCTCTGAAAGGCTAGTAACCTGGGATTGAGCCTCGAGTAACTGGGTCTTCAATGAAGAAATCTCATCGCTTTGGGTGGCAACCAGTTGGGTTTGCTGTTCCATTTGCTTAAATAAATCTGCTAGGGTATCCTTAGCAGAAGCTAACTCAGATGTTGCCTTATGCAACTGGTCTTTGGACTGCATGAGCTCTTCATAGAAAGATGCGTACAGCTGTTGAACACAGGCTGTCACGGACAACTCAATGGAACTTTGAATATCCTTGCAGAGGAAAGGAATGGCATCTCCTGAGTCGAGACTGTTCAGGGAAGGAACTGAGATCTCCAATGATCCTTCTCGATGTGCTCGGAACAGATTATTATAAGTGAGATACCCAGGGAGTTCACTGCCAGAGGTAGCAGGGATAGGCACTGAGGGAAGTACAGCAGGGGCTTTATCCGCTACCCGCTTCAAGCGTTTGCGCTGTATGACCAGGGGAGGCGGAGAATCATCATCCTCTATGTCAATGGGTTCTGACTCTTCTGAAGGTGGAAGAGGAGGTACTGGATCTGATGGAGGAGGTGGAGGCACACTCTTCTGTAAACCTGAATAGATCAAGAAGGCAGACAAATATGATCCGTAGGTAACATTGGTAACATTACCCCTAGTGACTTTAACAAAATGCTGATCCATTTTAGTGAGGAGGTATGTGCTCCAATCAATAGCAACTCCTTTCAGCACCATCCTGGAAGCTGTGAAAAGCTCTTTGGACAAATAGTGGGATGGCGTTTTGGCAGGCATAAACCTGTCCTGAAGGAACTGACACATCGTCTTCCATACGGGATCAGTGATCATAGAAAAGGAAACTCCTAAAGAGTTTATCACTTCTTAACATCAAGGATTTCCCTTGTCTGCTTCTGCAACAGCTTGAGAATCTCTTCATTAGAGAAGAGCTGACGAGTGGTCACAAAAGGTTCTCCTTTAAAGGGAAGAGACAGAGCCTTCCCTAAGCCTCGAGATGTCAAAGTCATAGACATGCCCTGGACAATGCCTGTCTTCTTGTTGTAAGAGGCCAGGAACTCATCACATAACGACGGATCCTTTGGAAGCAAGGGAAAAGGAGTGGCCACAAAAGCAGCAAGTCCCGCCTTCGTGAGAGGCTCAAAAGTAAGTAGGGAAGAGTAATCCCTACTAACTAATGGGACGTACTGGATAGGGGGAGGAGCATGAGAAGGCGCCATTCAGATGGTTACACACACACCACAAACACAGACAATCAAGGAGAATGCCTGCAAAGCAACAGACAAAAACCAAGGATAAGAGAACAATCAATAAAACGTGATACGACCTACGAACCCCAAGCAAACCACATCCTAGAAAAAAATTGACATGACCTTGAGACAAATGTGACCGAAAGCTTCATGCGATGCATCAGACAAACACCCAGAACCCCGTATCAGGCAACAAAAGAAAAAAAAACTGCATACCGTACCCGTAACCGTAACTAAGACAGGAAACCAAAATAATACCACATCCGACACATATCAAAACTATATATGTGATAAACCAAGACTGGACCATGGAAAACAACTTTAATGACTGCGCATACCCATGCCACGAAACGGTTCATTAAAAAGGGGAAGTAAGTGCAGTGAGGGGGGAATGAATTTAATGAAGGGTTGATTTTAATAAATTATTAAAAATGGGTGAATTTTTATTAGGTGATAAACCTTAGCAAGAAAACGACGGTTCCTTATTATAAATTTAATTACCAATTATTAGGTGAAGCAGTGCAGTTATTCGATTCCCGGACTTCGATTCCCGACTGGGTCTCTAAATGCAATTCATTGATTACAAATTAAGGTGATATGGAGCGCTTTTTTGCCAGCGCGTGCTCATGTGACGGCTGGTTCTTTTTAATTAAAAAATTAAAGTGCCTCTTGAGCGCACGTAGCGCGTGCTAAGTGAACGGCGGGTTTATTTTAATTAAAAAGTATGTGTGTTGAGCGCGAATGCGCGTGGAAACTGTGGGTGAATTAAAGGGTTCATTTTAATAATTAATTTGTGATTAAGGGGGAAATGAAAATAAATAAAGCACATAAAATAAATACCTGGAAGGGGTGTGCATGTAATGCAGAAATGCGCACGGAAGAGTCTCCCAAAAGAAGTGAATCCAGTAAAGGAAAAGTAAAGATCACTGATGAAACAACAACGACAACACCTTAGCGGATGGGTTAATTTGGTTTTTGTGGCCACGTTTTTTATTTTTATTTTTATTTTTATGTTTTTTTTTGTGTTAAGTTGGGAGTAGTTATGGTTGAATAAATGGAAAATGAGCAAAGGAGTTGAGGGGAATTTTGGAAATTTTTTTAGAATTTTTTTAGAATTTTGTACTATTTTTAAATGAATTTTCTACATTTATTGGCAATTTGGGGAATTAATTAGGAAATATTGAATTTGCAGAAATTTTAGGGTAGGTAATTTCCAGCGGACAAACTCCCAAAAATTGGCAAAAAACAAAAGGAATTTTTAGAATTTTTTCTGAATTTTTTTAATGGAAAAATTAAGTTAGAAATTAATTAAATCACATAAATCATGTTAATCAAATAAGTCAGTTAGAAAGAAGTCAGTTAAGTCTGGTTAGTGTGGGTAAGTCATGTTAGTCTAACTAAATCAAGTCATGTTAGGTTAATCAGGGTAGGTTAGTCAACTAGGTTAGTCAACTAACCTAACTATGGTTAGGTGGTTAGTGGGTGGGGTTAGGGTTAGTTAACCAAGGTTAGGGTTAATAAACCTAGTTTGGGTTAATTTAGGGTTAGGGGGTGGGGTTAGGTTAGTTAACCAGGGTTAGGGTTAGTAAACTAACTAGGTTAGTTAACTAACTAGGGTTAATAGACTAATCTAACTAGGGTTAGTAACAACTAACTAAGGTTAGGTTAGTTAGCTAGGGTTAGTTAGGCCAACTAACCTGAGTTAGTGAGGAAGGAGGTGGTGGAAGAGTAGGAGGAGGAGGAAGGGGAGGAGGGCGGCGGCACGGCCGGGAAACGGCGGCGACGGCTGCGGCAGGCTCCAGATGGCGGCGAGCTCCGGGCGCGGGGCGCGGGCGCTTCCGGCGGCGTGTTCAGCGGCGGCAACGGGCGCAGAGGGCGGCACTACGGACGAGGTCGAGGGCAGTCGAGAGGCGGCAGTCGGCTGCTAGAGGGCGCCGTGGAGGGCGAGGCGGCGTCGCGTGCAGATAGGCGGGAGGGGAGGAGCACGGGGAGGAGGAGCACGGGGAGGAAACAGCGAGGAGGGGAGGTAGGAGGAAAGAGGGAGGGGAAAGGCGTGGGGGTGGGAGAAGAAGGGAGGGCGCAGGCGTAAGGAGGAGAGAGGGAGGAGGAGGAAAGGAGGAAGAAAGGGAGGGAGGGAATGGAGGAAGGAGATGGAGGAGGAGGAAAGGAGGAGGACGTAGAAAGAAGAGGGAGAGGGAGGGGGTTGGAGGGAAGAGGTCGGGCGGTTGGGGGGAAGGGGTGGGCAGTTGGGGGGAAGGGGTGGGCAGTTGGGGGTAATAGGGGAGGGGGCCCATGGGGGGGCCATGGGTTGGGTAGGGGTAAAGAGGGTAAGGGGTGGGTAGGGACAAGGAAAATAGGGGGGTAAGGGACAAGGGCGCGTACCCCCGTCCCGCGCACGTGCGCGGGGCGGGGTAAAAAAATTTGCCGTGATGGGATTGAAATGGCACCGGGATGACGATATGGGTCATGCAGACACGACCGGGGCGTGTGGAGATACGTAAAATCGAAAAAAGGGCGCGTTCACACGCAAGACGGACGCGCGAATATACGTAAAAATAAAGAAAAATTAATAACTCCCAATTCGGATGTCAAAACGAAATAGCGTAAAAACAAAAAGTGGGCAGGACGGCAGGCAAAAAATAAGGAAAATATGGGACGGGGGTTCCGGGGGGCGAAAGGGCAGTCACGTGCAAAAAACCCAAAAAACGAACCAAAAAACGCAATTAAAAATTAATATCGAAAAATCCGTCCATCGGAATGAGGTGCAGAAAAAAGGAAAACTGTGCAGAAAGATATGCCCGACAATCCTATCACATCAAAACATAATTCCGACGGAGATAAGACGCGTTCACATGGGAAAAACCCAAAAAACAAACTCGAAAATGGGATCGGAAATTAATATCGGACAAACCGGTCACCGGAATGACATGCAATAAGAAGGAAAAATGTCCGCAGGGAGGAGCGGCACAGGGTTATCACATGAAAACGTAGTTTCGGTGGAAATAGGAGGGGTTCCTATGCGAAAAACTCCAAAAATACACCCGAAAACTCATTTAAAAACTAATAAGTAAAAATCCGGAAGTCAAAAAAGGGTGGAGGAAAAAGGAAAAAGGTAGGGGAAGGCACAGGGGACACGGCTGTCAAGTCAAATTGGAATTCCGATGCAAATAGGGCAGGTTCACATGGAAAAATGTCAAAAATACGCATGAAAAAGTCTTAAAAAACCGAAAAATTAATAACGGACAAACCGTGTAGCGGAATGATGCGGAATAAAAAGAAAAAATGTTAGGGAAAAAGTGGTGGTCAGGGCTATGATGTCAGAGCATGGTTCCGAAGCAAGAAAAGTGCGTTCACATGGAAAACCGGCTAAATTGCGCAAAATGCTTCAAAAATTAATAACTCAAAAACCGTGCACCGGAACAAAGGTAGGTAAAAAGGAAAAATGATCAGTTCAAAGGGAGGAACATGGCTATAAAGTTGGATTTGGACTTCAGTGAACGTAGGATGCATTCACATGGTAGGACCTCAAAATCAGGGAATAACGAGAAACGGCAAAGGAATAACCCCAAAGGTGTGTGGAACATAACCGGGTGGATGGGAAGGGATCCCATTAGGGTAAAAGGAAGGCAAGACATACATGCATGAGCAGGGTAAGGCATATGCAGAGGATATGCAATGTAGACGTGCAGGGACGCGTCCCCACACTTAAGACCTCAATGGATAGGGTTAACCGAGCAACAGGGACCTAGGACCACGCCATAGACCATCCACTAATTTCCCCACACTTAAAACATGAACGCCACGAAGAACCCGAAGTGTAGGGTTAGAAAAACTTGGCCCGTTTCGTCAAGAATCAAGGTTGAGTGTCGACGGCACGTCCAGTGTGGTTGTCGGTGCTGGAGGGACCAAGGCATCTTCTCGACACACGTTCGTCATGGCAGGGCCACGCGGCAGCACCCAGGGAGGTAGCTGATGGAAGGAATCACAGGAAATTCGTCGATGATGAGGGATACTACACTCAACTCACAGTCACTTAAACGAAATGAAAGAACAGTCACTCGCCCCATGACTAATATCACTCGAGGAAGAATGATTAAAACCCATATCTCATACCCGATTGAGGAATCGACAAGGGGGAATGGTGCAGAAGGAGTATGCCAGGGTGCACAGTTGATGGTGCATTAGTGCGTCCAACCCGTCTGGCATAGGTGCAAGGAGGAAGGCAAGGGAGCCTTACAGTGCAGTGTACAGAACAGGGTGACGTGTCTTGTGATGACAGTAAAGACCCATCCCGTGGGTGCACAGGGAAAGTGGAACATACCTGACTCCAAGTGTCGTAACGTCCCTCAAACGCACCTCTCGGTAAATGATTGAAGAAACTCCAGTCAAACTCAACCCACCCTCTGTCTCACTCTCTGTTGATAGATACAGGAGGGCAGCCTTTTCCTAAAACCCATTGATGTAATCCTCACAGTCACTTGTGCAAAGGTTGTATGCCTTGTGCGCATTTGATGGTGCAACTGTGCATCCCGCCCTGTGCCGGCATACGGTGCGAGAAGGAAGGCCAGGGAGCCTTATGGTGCAGTGCACAGAAACAAATTGTGCTTTGTGCTTTGAGAGGCCCATCCCGTGCATGCAACACTTCATTCACACTTCTCACCTCTCATTTGACTTGAAGGGAAAAGATTGGTCACTCGCCCCACCCTCTGTCTCACTCGTTGTTGATAGATACAGAGGGCAACCATACTCACTTCCCCATCCGGTTAGGATGAAAGCTCACATCACTCGATCGTTTGTCGATGAAGATCGCGTCATCAGTTGTTGAAGAGGCGTACCCCGGGGAGGTAGCCATCACATCGAATATTGTATTGGACAGGATCATGTCGTCTGCTGGAGGACAGGTAGTCACTTTGCAAAGAGACCCAGGACGCAGCGTACCAAGGGAGGCAGCTTCGGAATTGGATCCTAGGGATATCAATTAATGAATCCGCTTTCTGGACTGCTGGGTGTTACCACCTTTTCCACAGCCAGCTTCTCGCCCAAGGGTGTTTATCACATTTTCTTGGAACGAGACCTGCTATGACAGGGAATTTATTCCTTTTCTCTCATAACAGATTTGTTTTTTTTTTAAATTCTTTTTCTTTTTCTTGTTTTCCCCTATTCCCGAGGGTGTTTCCACCTTTTCTCGAAGAATAGGTCGGCATGACAGGGACCTAAGTCCTTTTCTCCCATGACCGATATGTTTTGTTTTGTTTTTTTTCGTTTTTTTTTTTTTTTGGCAAATTGAGCAAGGGAATGGTAGAAAAACCATGTCTCAAGACCAACCTCGCCACTGTCGCTGGTGGAAAATAGAGGATAAGAGATCAAGGCTGGAAGGGGGGTTTAAGGGGACAGAGGGTTGCGTCCACTTCATCAGGAGTGATTGAAGAACGGCTATCAGAAGTAGCATCATAAGAAGTACAGTGCCGCGCCAACGAGGGAAAGGATCAAGTGTCCGTAATTGTCAAGATCCCCAAGGAGGGAAGTACTTCTTCAGGCGATATCCATTGATCAGAAAGGGATCATTAGATGCATCAACGGTCTGCACTTGGACAGAACCATTAGGGTTGACTGCAAGTACCTTATAGGGGGCCATCCACCACTGTTGGAGCTTGCCAGGAAACTTGCCAAAGCGTGAATCATAGGCTAGGACCAAATCACCTTCTTTGAACTCCTTATGCTTGATGAAACTGTCATGATAAGCCTTACGTCGAGCTTGCGTGGCTTCCATGCACTATAGAGCCATCCTGCGAATTTCGTCCAAACATTCCAAGTGCAGGAGACGGCGTTGCAGTGAATCATCATCCCCCAAACGCTCTTTGATAGCCACTCTCAAAGAGGGCAGTTCCAATTCAACAGGAAAAACAGCTTCTGTTCCATACACCAATTGGAAAGGTGTCTGTCCCGTTGCTGCTTTATGGGAGGTTCTGTACGCCCAGAGGGCCTCTGTAAGTCGATTATCCCAATCACGACGATGTGCGGTAATTGTTCTTGTCAGAATCGAGTAGAGAATGCGATTGGTGACTTCGACTTGGCCGTTGGCTCTGGGATAATAAGGAGTGGACTTGCGATGGCGGATCTTATACAACTCTGTCAACTCTTCCATGACTTTGTTGAGGAAATGAGTGCCTCTATCACTTACCAGCTCTAAGGGACTACCAAAACGGGTGATGATATTCTCGTACATGAACAGGGCCACGCTGTTACCATCGTCCCGCTTTAGAGCTTTAGCTTCACACCACTTTGTAACATAATCCGTACATACGAGGATGTATCTGTTCTGTTTCCTTCTGGTAGGAGGATCGATTGGACCTACGAAGTCAATGCCCCACTTCTCAAACGGCTTCAAAGGAAGGATAGGTTGCAGTGGCATGGCACTTGTCTTCGTGGGTTTCCCCATTCTTTGACAAGCATCACATCTTTTACAGTAATCATAGGAATCTTTGTGGATGGTAGGCCACCAATATCCCGCTAGCAGAGCCTTCCTGGCTGTAGCTTCTCCTGCAAAGTGACCTCCACATGGCTCGTCGTGGCAAGCCTTCAGAACAATCCCAATCTCATCTCCTGCAACACATCTTTTGAGCACTTCATCTTTGCCTTTCTTGTACAGTGCACCGCCTAGCAGGGTGTAGGGGGTTGATTCTAGCATGAGTTTCTTCCTTTCCCGACTAGAAATACCAGGAGGGTACTGTTGGGTTGCCAGCAGATTGGCAATGTCTGCATACCAGGGAGTTACAGTCTCTACCAAGAATAGGGAAGCATCAGGGAGGTCTGGATCATCCTGCTCCTCGTCTGCAGTTTGTGGGATACGCGACAGATGATCAGCCAGAACATGGGAACGACCAGGCTTAGTAATCACCTCAAAGTCGAACTCCTGGAATAGAAGGAGCCATCTCATTATTCGTCCTTTCACATCTGCTTTGTTCATCAAGAAGGACAGGGCCTCATGATCCACATAAAATTTAAAGTGGGTAGATAGGAGTTAATGGCGAAACTTCTCCAGGGCAAACACCATTGCCAAGCACTCCAGCTCGGTCACTGTATAGTTCCGTTCCCTATCAGTGACTTTTCGGCTTGCATAATAGATCGGTTGATCCAGCTTCGAGGAGCCCTTCTGGCATAGGACTGCGCCTAAGCCTTCAATAGATGCATCAGTGTGTACGTGGAACTCTTTCGTCCAATTAGGAGGTTGCAGAATGGGTGCCTCTATCAGACACTGCTTCAGAATGTGGAAGGCTTTGTCACATTCTTCCGTCCAAGTAAACTCTGCATCTTTCCTCAGGAGCTTGTGCAAGGAGGTTGCCTTTGTTGCAAAGTGGGCTATGAACCTCCTGTAGCAACCCACATGGCCTAGGAATCCCCTCAACTGTTTGAGGTTGGTGGGTGCTGCCAGAGCTGCGATCTTTTCAATCTTTGCAGGGTCTGTTGATATCCCTTGTGCAGAGACAATGTGGCCCAACAGAACTCCAGAAGAGACCCCAAAGATGCATTTGTCGGGGTTGAGGGAAATCCCATACTCCCGGCATCGATCAAAGCATTGCTCCAAATGTCCCCAGTGTTCACTGATCAAACTATAGACACAAAAGTCATCCAAATATACCTCAATGAAGTCATGCAGATGATTTTGAAATGCGGCCATCATGACTCGCTGGAAAGTAGCAGGGGCATTGCAGAGCCCAAATGGCATCACTCGGTAAGCGTAGATCCCCCATTCTGTGGTGAAGGTTGTTTTGGATTGGTCTTCTTCTGCGATCTGCACTTGGTTGTATCCGCTGAATCCATCCAAAAGGGAATAAAGCTCATGTCCTGCCACTGTGTCCAACAGTTGGTCTGTGAAAGGGATAGGAAAATGATCCTTCTTCGTCTTGGAATTAAGCTTTCGGAAATCCACACATATTCGCAATTTGCCATTCTTCTTGGGTACAACCACGATGGGTGAAACCCATTCACTATTTGCCATTGGATAGATGAACTCGGCTTCTAGAAGCTTCAGCAGCTCCGCTTTCACCAATGTGGAATAATTCGGGTTCATTCGCCTCTGTCGTTGCCGTACTGGCTTGGCATCAGGCTCCAAGTCAATATGATGTTGACATATTGTGGGATCAATCCCCTTTAGGTCTTTGTAGGACCATGCAAACACGTCCAAATTTTCTTTCAACAAGTTGTACAAGGTTGACAACTCCTCTTCTGGGAGGCTGCTACCCACCTTCAAGTGGCGTTTAGTGCCTTCTGCATCCACAAAGGTTAACTGCCTTTCACCTTCTACTTCACGGATAAAGGTCCCGCGGACTGCTTCTGGGTAGAGATCCGACTCCTTCAAGGGAGTGGTGTCCTCTTCTGATGTCCCACTAGAACCAACTTCTTCTTTTGGTGGAGACTTAGGTTGCTCCTTAAGACGTTGGAATGGGATAAGTGCCGTTTCGGGTTTGGTTTCAAAATTAATTACCTCTTGGCTTGAAGACTCCTCTTCTGAAGATGACACATCCAAGAACGTCACATAACAGGGACCCTCTGATGCCTGTTGGGTTTGTGGGATTGGTGCTTGTTGGCACGGTGCATCATCATCATCTTTCTTTGGCAAGGATGGGTTAGGACGGCAGGAGCCACTCTTGAAAGACGGCTTGCTCTTCTTAATCCATTTCTTATAAAGGTTTTGCATATGAGAAGATCCATTTACCAAACCAAATGGTACCATTGCCATTCTGTCCCGTAGAATGAGCTCGTCTGCTTCTGATGCTTCTGGAACTTCTTCCTCAAATGTATCCTCTTCAGGTGGGATAGACTCTTCCGTTTCTCTTTCATAACCTTCTTCCTCCATTTCATATCCAACCTCTTCTGTCTCTGTCTCTGCTTCTGCTTTTGCTTTTGCTTCTGCTTCTGCTTCTACTTCTGTCTCTGTAGGAGCTCTGTAACAGAAGAACAGATTCTCAGTTTCCTCTCCTGCCTCTGTCTCTGCTGTGGCCATGTAACAGGGAGAGCAGTACATCCATGCTTCTATCTCACTGTCAGAAGTGATTTCAGAAGTCATGCCCGGTTTAGGCAGGAAGTATTCACCCATTGATAATGGCTTTGCATCTGTTGGAAGTCGGCTTACAGTATCCACTGTTAAGGAATGTGCCACTGTTTTCTTGGGAAGTATCTGTTTGACAGCATCTTCGTCTGCTGATGTTCCATCTGCAACCTCATTAGGGGAGTCAGAAGATAATTCCAAGGAGGTGAATCCATGTCCTTTTTGAGAACCATACAGTTTTAGCACCACTTTGTTGGGTCCTCTACCCAAGGTCAAGGTTCCTTTGAACCAATCCATCCTTGCTCGGGCTTCAAAAAGCCATGGTCTGCCCAGTAACAGAGGATAAGATGTACCATAAGAGTTTGGCTTCACCACCAAATAGGTCAGCCAATAATCTTTTCCAGCCACTATAGTCTTCACATATGGGAGAATGCCCAAAGGCTTGATTCTACTCTGATCCGCCAGTCTGATGAGCCATTGGGTGGGTTGCACACCTTGTAGGCCTAGATCCTTCATTGTCACATCCGTCATAATGTTTACTGATGAACCACCATTAATCAGTGCGTTTGCAATGAAGCAGCCTTCTATCCACACGCCAGTCTCTGGAGTACCCGGATCTAGGAAAGCATTAGCCACATCCACTTCTTTTACAGGCTCTGGAGCCTTTTTGGACTTTGTTGCTATTGAGGGAGCAATCCTTAAGCCACGTCTTCTTGTCAGTATACTTTTGAACCTTTTCCGGCAACTAGGAGACAACATCAATAATTGTCGGAATGTGAGGTTTGGTTTAAAGGTATCTAGATCTCCGACCAGATAGTATTCCTTAATAGGATCCACTGGCTTCTCTAAACGATTAGGGAATGGGGCAACACCCATTTTCATTTTCCCTCTTTCTTCCATCAGAGGAATCATGGGAACTTCTTCTGCCACCTGTGGCACTTCCTCCTCTTCTGTATCCTGGACCTCTGGTCCTGTCTCTGTAACTGTCTCTGTAACTGTCTGTGGCACTGTAGGGCTCTGTACGGCACTGTTAGGCTCTGTTCTGTTCTGTTCTTCTGGTGGAAGATTGAACTTCACTGTTCTGGCAGGAGGGTTATTTTCTTTCTGGATAGGTGGTTCCTTCTGCTTTGCACGCGTGATGGCAGCAACTTCCAATTCCACTAAATTGGAGGTAGGCTCTTGGGCCTTGGCTGGACTATCAGTAGCACTGTTTTTCATTGGGGCTGAGCTCGGACAGTCTTTTGTAGTGTGGCCTTCTCCTTTGCATCGACTGCATAAGGGCTTGTAATCCACTGACCTTCGAGGATTTGGACAATTTGGTGAGATGTGTCCCTTTTCTCCGCATCTGTAACATTCCACTTCTGATCTCTGACCACCGCCAGACTGTCTTCCTCTGTAACTTTGGGAAGGAAATCTTCTGGGTCTGAAATTAGGACCAAACTCTCTAGGCTTGGGTCCAATATCTTGTGTTGTCATTTTGGATTCCAGCAAGTTAAATCTTGCGTCTTCTTCCTTCCTTCTCCTATCATGCATCTCCTTCAGAGAGCAAATGTCCTCTGTATGATTCTTCTGCAAACAGTAGGAATAGAAGGCTCCAGGGATGGTTGGTTTTTGTGTACATTCAGTGGCTAAATGGCCTGCTTGATGACACTTACCACACCAAGTATTTGACCGCATCACATCTCTTCCTGCTCCTACAACATTGGATATGCTTACGGTATTCACTTTCAGCGTCTGTAGTTGTTCTGTAATCACATCCATCAACTCCTTTTTGATGTTTGCAACAGAGTTGGATAAATAATCCTTCAAGCTTTCTCCTCCTGAGGCACTAGCAGGAGGGTTTTGAGGAGTCTCTGTAATTACTTGTAAATGCCCCGAACAACGTAGTATGCTTAACAATTATGATATTTGCTTGTTTTCGAGATTTAATAGAAAAGAGAATGAACACTTAAAGCTGAAAATGAAAATTACTCACAAAATTACAGCCATAAAAATGTAAAAGTAATGGAGACAAGATTGAGGGTTGAAGATGGGCAACCCCCCCCCCCCCCCCCCCCCCCCCCCCCCCCGAAGGAATGTATTTCTGCTCAACCCAAGTCCCTTAGGGAAGAGCTCAGTTACAATCAACCTGAGAGTGAGAAGAAGTAATTCTCACTCTCACAAGATCATGCAAAGATGTACAAACACACATGCATTATCTATTATGCAATGATAAGAACTGATTTCTTTACAGTATGAGAGAAGAAAAAGGGGAATTCAGCCTTTCTCCATCGTTGATCAGCAGTACAGGGATAGAGCTTGCTTCTTGTAGCTAAAATGGAAGAAAGAGCTCAAGAAGGAGGTGCTGTAATGAATTTACAGGCTTGCTGTCTTGTAAAACAGCAGTGATAGAAGAGGGAATATGGAGGAATTTGATAATGGAGAAGTGGGGGATGATGATGGGGATGGATGGGGCCAGTTTCTGGCTATCTGTGGGTGCTGTACATGAGTTTACGACAAAGAAAAATGATGCTCAATGAAGAAAAACGAGCTCTTATTTATAGGAGAGGGGAGAGCTAGTACAAAAGGGGAAAGTGGAGTAGCACAAGACAAGTGTCCAGCCACATGTCATGAGATGTGACAAGTGGTGGGACCCTTGGAAACTTGTGTGACAAGTGTCTTGACACTTGTCTCTTCTTTATGGCCTTCCTTTTTGGGTTGAATACTGTCAAGAATAGAAACAACCAAATTTATAAGCACAGTCAGAGTACAGAACTTACTATTTTTAGAATGACATCCCTATTTTTTAGGACTAGCATTTTTAGGCTAATTCGAGGCTCCTAAAATTTAGGGACCTCCTAAAATTTACGGATCTCCTAGAATTTAGGGACCCCCCCAATATGGGTATCATATGAAAGCTTTTTTCGTGTACATCGCAAAAATGGTATCCGAATCTTCATGTGACTTTCCTATGCAAAGAAATGTGCATTTCAAGCTTTCAGCCCACACATGCACATTATACAAGCATTTCATGATCATGCCATCTTGTTGATTGTAACTGTCTGTTCTAGTGGATCTAGCCCACACTTCAAGGCATCAATCCTTTCTGTGTGTGAGTCTAACCCTGATATGCGTGAGTTCTAGTCACAGGCGCCCAATCGGGTCATATAGGTGGAAGTGTGAACTATCTTTTCTCTAACCCACCGTGTGGGTCCACCATAACCTGTGACCACTCATCAGTGGCCAGCTCCAATGCACTTTTCTTTATATCTAATTAGTGCAAAGGAAATAAATTTAATAAATCATTATATAGATAAATTAATGAAAAAGGATACAAATTCTGTTTCTATAGAGTTGTGACAGCCCTCTGGCTTTTATTTAGCTGTCCTCAGCTGAAAATCTTCTTGATATTGTTGTAGAATATTTGGGTAATCCTTCATGAATTTTTCATCTACCCACTGTGCATCTGTGGTGGGTAGATTCTTGAATTTTAGCAAGAATTTTCGTGTCACAAGGCCACTTCTCGTGGTTCGATCCTTGAGAAACAAAATCTTTTCAGGTTCCAAGAGTTGCTCTGTTTCTTCAACTTCTGGGGGATCTTCAGTAATGGGTTCCTTTGGTTCTGGTCCTATGTAAGGTTTTAGCAAACTCACATGAAAAGCATTGTGTATTTTCCAATGAGTAGGAAGCTCAAGTCGATAAGAAACTTCATTTATTTTCTCAATCACTTTGAAGGGTCCAAAGTATCTATTGGAGAGCTTTGGAAAAGATGAATTTTGACCAGAACCTTGTTTGAGCCTGCTTTTATCAAACTTTAGCAAGACATATTGACCTTTTTCAAAAGCCAAAGGTCTTCTTCATTTATCTGCTTGCTTCTTTTGTCGCTCTTGCGCAACTTTGATAGTGGCTCGAACTTGATCCATTGTTGTTTTTAAATCTGAAGCAAACTCATCAGCAGCAAAAATCTTATCTTTAGTGCGAATAATTGGAGGAGGAATCACTTTACCCTGTACTATTTCATTTGGAGCTTTCCCTGTGGATGAGTGCACTGTATTGTTGTAAGCAAACTCCAATAATGGAAGATATTTCTCCCATTGTGACTTATGTTCACTAACATAAGCTTTCAACATATCCAAAAGAGTGAGATTCATCACCTCTGTTTGGCCGTCAGTTTGAGGATGAAAAGCTGAGGAGAACTTTAAAGTGGTTCCCAAATTCTCAAATAAAGCACGCCAAAAGTTACTTGTGAATTTGGAGTCTCTATTGAAATGATCTCAGAAGGCATACCATGTAATCTGAAGATATGTTGAATGAAAAGTCTTGCAGCTTGTGCGGATTTCAATGTTTTATGACATGGAATAAAATGTGATTGTTTACTGAATCTATCAATCATGACCCAAATCATATCATGACCTTGAGGTGTTCTTGGAATACCTGAGATGAAATCCATTGTGATAGATTCCCATAGATCTTTGGGCACTGGAAGAGGTTGCAACAATCCTGGAATCTTCTGCCTATCATATTTGGATTTTTGGCATACCAGACAAGCCTCAATGAAGTTATGTGTATCTTTTCGTAATGTTGGCCAATAAAAGTAACGCTCAATTGCACTTAGAGTGGCTGCCCTCCCTCTATGCCCTGCATAAGGGGGTTCATGACTTTCTTTAAGCACCTTTTGTCGAACAGGAAGAGTGACACAAAGGCGATTGTTCATGAGAAGGTAACCATCTTTGATGGAATAATCTGGATGAGAACCTCCTTGCTGTAAATTTGACCAAATTGCTGCAAAATCAGTATCTTCATCATAAGTATTCTTCATTGTTTGAAAATCTTCATGATGAGCCACTGTAATAGTTGCAATGCGAGGCACTCTAGAAAGTGCATCAGCAACTACATTTTGTTTCCCTGGAGTGTACATAATTTGAAAATGAAACATAGACAAGAAATTTTCCCATCTTGCATGTTTCTCCTGCAAATGCTTTTGAGTCTTGAAATACTTCAAGCTTTGATGATCGGTTTTAATAAGGAATTCATTGCCTAAAAGATAATGTTTCCATATCTTTAAAGCATGAACCACTGCTAAGAGCTCCTTTTCATAAATGTCATACCTTTTCTCCACATCATTTAGACGGCGGCTTTCAAAGGCTACGGCATGGCCTTCTTGATTTAGCACTGCACCAATACAATCACCGCAAGCATCTGCTTCCACCACAAATGGTTTTACCAGATCTGGAATGATAAGAACAGGTCCAGAAGTAAGAGCTGTTTTCAGCCTTGTGAAGGCTGCCTTCTCTTTTTCCTTCCATTGGAAAGAGATCTTCTTCTTTGTAAGGTCATGAAGTGGAGAAGCCATATGTGCAAAATGCTTGATGAAGCGGCGGTAATAAGAACATAAGCCAAGAAACGATCGCACCTCATGTACATCACGAAGATGAGGCCATTCTTGGATTATCCTGATCTTTTCAGGATCCATCTGAATCCCTTCAAAAGAGATGAAATGCCCAAGGTAATTTATTTTATGCATGAAAAATTCACTCTTTTTACCATTTATCAAGAGTTGATTTTGTTGTAGTAATTGTAGAACAATTTCCAAGTGTTGATGATGCTCCTCTTCATTCTTGCTAAAGACAAGAATATCATCAAAGAAAGTACTGACATATTGTCGATGCTCTCTAAAGATGCGCTCCATCATTCGATTAAAGGTGGATGGTGCATTGGTTAATCCGAAAGGAACCACCAAGAATTCATAAAGACCGTATGAAGTGCGGAAAGCAGTTTTGTGTACATCTTGTGGTATTACCCTAATTTGATGATAACCACTCTTTAAATCAATGCGGCTGAAAACCTTTGAGCCTCCTAGACGATCCAAAATGTCGTCAATTCTCGGAATAGGAAACCGATTCTTCACGGTGATTTTGTTGAGGGCTCGATAATCAATGCACTTCCTGAATGTGCCATCTTTCTTTTGCACAAGAAGAACCGGTGAACAAAATGGTGAGCTACTTGGCCTAATTAGCCCACGGTTGAGTAGGTCT
The DNA here is from genome assembly GCF_053477565.2 of Lygodium microphyllum. Lineage (NCBI taxonomy): Eukaryota > Viridiplantae > Streptophyta > Polypodiopsida > Schizaeales > Lygodiaceae > Lygodium > Lygodium microphyllum. The sequence continues at coordinate 147,357,831 of NC_141145.1, forward strand.
TCGACTTGCTTTCTGATTTCTTCTTGTTGAGGACGGCTCACACGGTATGGTGCTATATTAGGAGGAGAACTGCCCGGGATAATATCAATATGATGGTCTTCTGGCCTTTCTGGGGGAAGCTGATAAGGAAGATTTTCCAAAAAACAATCTTTATACTTTTCCAAGAGCCGAAGTTGCTCTTGGTTTTCAGCATTCATATTATCTTTTACATCAGTGACATAAAGCAGACAACATTGAACACAATCCTTAATTGCTCTAGAGACTTGCATATGGCTTACCATAGGTATGGTGTCTCCAGAAACTCCAGCTTGGATCTCGTACTTCTTGCCTTTGTTGGTGAGTTCTACCTTCTTTTTCTGAGAGAAGATGGTTGAATCTATTCTATGATTCCAGGGCATGCCAAGAATCACATCGCAACCCCTTTTTATTTGCTTAAGGACTTGACATTGTAGTCTACTAACAGTAGCCATTCCTCTAAACTAGCCGCTACCAGTTCCAATGAGGAATCACAATAGTCACAGCCTTTAGCTGTGATGATGCCCCTTGCGGAACGTGTCCTTAGTAATTTACTTGAGGAAGATATGTCACAACCAACATCCTTGACACCTCCAACACTTTTGAAGCACCTAAAGCCTAGGCTTGAGGAGAAATCTCTCGAAGATTTGGCCAAAGTGATAGCACATTTGACCAATGAACCAAAGATGAAGTGCATGATGAAGCTTGATCACAAGCTGAGAGCCATCATATGTGCGTATGTCCATGTGGACATCGGAAGGCCAACACCAGAGCACACAAAGATCATAGTCGAACCCCTGACTTGGGACGAGTAACAACATGTTTACTCCTGCTATGTAGCTGTCGTGCTGAAGAAGTCATAAAGGACATCCTAAAGGCCACATCTAAGGAATTCTGCTTGATACCCTCACTCTATATTGCTCAATGTGAGACAAAGAAGGAAAATATTGAAGTAATCGAAAGGACAAGGTATCTTTGTGCAAAAATGGTACTCCAACCAAAGTTTGGTAGCCAAAATCGACCATTGAAGCAATCGAAAGGACAAGGTAACTTTGTGCAAAAATGGTACTCCAACCAGAGTTCAACAACCAAAATTGGCCATTGACTAATGACATCACTGAGTAAAGAAAAGCCCTTTGGACATCAATACATGATCCCACGGACGTTGCCCTGACCTCATTAAGAGTGTTGGCAATGGTCCATGAGGTCCACTTTCTACCACACTTTCTAAAAACATTCCTTGTATGATAAATTACTTCTAGAAGAAGATTTACATGTGGCTAGCAGGCTAGTAGTAGAGAGCATGGTACTTGATGTTAGCGCATATGTCTTCTACCTCACTCAAGACCCTGCAATCCTAGATCTCTATGCTTCCAATGGAGGCATACATGACAAGAACCCCAAATTGTCTCTTGTTTCTACACTAGAGTCACCTGAACCTCCAGAGCAAGAGAAAAATAGCTCTAAACACAACACCCACTCTAATAAGAAGCAACGGAGGCATGTTCCAATGGGTAAGGACAAGAGTTTAGAGCAAATGCCTAACCAGGAGCAACTGCCAATGCAATCAAATGAGGGGCTAAATGGAGGGGAATTAGCTGAAGAGCTAGGCTCTCCAAGAAGAGAGGCAGTTGTATCCTCACAAACTAGCGAGGCTATTCAGTAGGCCGCGGCTATATCCCATGTGAGGACACACAAGAAAAAGAGAATGTTGAGGCCCAACCCAGCTGACCTTGAGGGTCCTAAGACTTTAAAGCATACACCTTGATTGCCCAAGAAAAAGAGGAGAAAACAACAAAAATAATGGCAGTTGCAAGTGACTATAGATGCCAAGAAGTTTGAGGCCAAGAGTGCTAAAGAGCTATGTCTCCTAACGGCAGTGAAACCTCAGACACATTGTGTATTTTGATAAATCAAAGAAACCATTACCATCAATGGTTACTTGCAACGATCAATCCATTGATAGAGCAAAACTTACATTGACCAATCAAGAGTGGATACAACAATGTCACAACAGGTTGATGAAACTATACTAGTCATTCGAGGAGAACCATGACATAGTAGTAGCAAAGCCTCAAGAGAAACATGGAAATCCTGAGGACATGAGGAATCCTAGCATTGACCAATCTTTCTCATCTAGGACTAAGCCCCCAGCTATGCTAAAGCCTAGGGAAACTCCTAGAATCTTGCATGAGATAGCAACCAAGAAAGCCCTCATCGAACATAGAAGTGTCACTGAGTGCTTGACTAAGCTGGATGCTAAACTCAAATTATTCGCACGTGCCTACATCCTTATAGACATGGGCACATTTCCTAGGAAGTAGCTTGAGGATTATTTGTCATATCTGCTATCCTGCGAAGAGTAAGAACATCTTAATGAGCACTATCACAAGCTCCTACATGAACGCATGCAACTCATCTTTGACGAGGAATCCGACGAACTATGCTTAACTATGACATTCAATGAAGCACTTTGCCAACCAAATCTCTTAGAGATAGAGTAGCTAAAGCAACAATTAGAGGGTCGAAGTCAATTTGGAAAACATTGATTTTAAAACTGTGCTACAATGGCCAAACTTAGAGCCTAGATTATGCTCATAGGAGCGACTGGCCCAATGGTGGTCTCAAAGAGACCCGACCTATGTGACTCCAACTTCCTTTCAAGTAGTACTGTCTACCGTTCAAGGTATGGACTTAGCTGAAACTAGCCAAGAGAACTCTCAGATTGATAAAATTCTCACTAAGGAGGAGCTACATGTTGAGAGTAGACCTGACAAGGCACCATGTTACTTGATGTTGCAAAATATATGTTGTTACTGAGTAGGCTACCATGATTACAAGATACATATGCCATACTCCAGTACAATCTTGAGTTCTAGAATTGGTTCTTATCCTCATGAAGTGACATGGATTCATAAATGTGTACATAAATAAAAAATGCGTTTTGTGACTATGTATAAATAAAACCAAAAGAAGCAAAGCCAACACACACACAAGCAATGTTAATCAAGCGCAAGTGATATGCATTGAAGTCAACACTATGGGATTCAAATTAGTGATGTCTCTTTGAGCTGCACTTTTTCATTATGGTTGAAGCATATGACTTGCATGTACTCTCACAAGTTGCCAAGTGAATGCAGGATGACATAGGTCTCTGTATGAAAGCATTCAATGTCCAAGTCACCACACGACCACCAACCCCACAAAGAACCATTATGGAGAAAGCAACATATATACCAAGAACAAAGAGCCATGATAGAAGCCTCGCTACTGGAAGAGAAAATCACCCCTGTAGAAAGCACATATTGCATTTGAGCATGGCCCAAAGCATAGTCATTGGCTACTCTCTCTCTCTTGGCCAAACTCTATATCTGGGTAGTAACCGCACTCTCAAAAATGACAAGCGTTTCTTCATCAGCCAGGATTCAATTTGCCAAATGCTCTATCCCTTGTCTATACACAACTCACTCCAATTGCTACCTTAATTGGTCTAATGCCTCACATGTTACAAAGAGGTTTGCAAAATTTCAAGTGTATCTCTTCATCTCAACGATTGTTCCTCTAGCATCGAGGCTAGTAACACAATCATCTTTGTAATATCCATTTTTCACAGTCTTTGGATCTCAACATTTCTTAATCCAAATGAAAGGCTGATAGCCTCAACGTATTGCATTGATTGTATTCATTTTATCCAAAAAAAGAGAGAAAATAGAACAAAAAGAAAATGAAAAAAAAGACACCCACGATCATAGCACAGCACCTAGGGGTCCTCAAATTAGGTACATCCAGTGACCTTGGTCGACTGGCTGTGTCCCTAGTCCCCTAGCCCTTTATACATGCCCCACAATTGTTCAGGGCACATTTAAGGGTAGGACATACCTAGGGATCTTGTCATCGGTCACCTTGAACCATTTGCACAATTCTTTTTCACACTCCATCTCAGTGCCATCGCAATCAATAGTGGTAAGCAAGGCATGGAAGACCATGGAAAGTACATCGTACTCTTCAAACACTACAAGTAGTCACTAGCTACCAAAAGCTAAGGCATCAATGAGCTCAATTATACTACATCATTTTGTCAAAATCACAAACGATTCCTTAAGAAGTCTTCAAGTGTACTTCTCTCAAAATCGACAATCTTTTCCACCCCATTGAACCCTCGCTTCATCCACACATTGCTACAAGGAACCGGACCATACGTAATATCTAAGTATGCACGTGCACTCACATAATATCTACACCACAATCTATACACAGTTTGGATCCTCAAGTGCAAAACAATACTTTTGACTTGCTTAGAGTTTTACCTCTCTCGCAAACTAATCAAACCACATCTTGTGCACTATAAGAATACTAGCATGTTACCCCTAGGGAGAGGCCATATGAGAGGTTTTTGATTGCAGGTATTGAAGACTCCAACAAAAGTACCGTCAGCTCTTCATCAGCACTCAACTCTAAACTCTTGTCCTTTATCATCATGCAAGCCCACCAAAGAATCGTCATGCCAGAATTTCCAAAAACCAATACTTGTGCTAGCCATGAGTGCAACTCCCAACAAAAAACATCTCTATTTTAGTTTGCTCCAATTTGCCACCAAGATGCATGTCTTTGTTGCTTCAACACGGAGAGGAAATAGTCCACCACATAGAGCTTGCATCATGATGATAATATGTTTCCACCATTGTGGGATGAACTTCATGTAGAAAGTGGCTTTGAAAATGAGAATTTCCAATTATTCAATGGTTGAAGGAACTTTGCAAGCATCCATTAAATTCTTCTCCTCTCAGCAATGCCATTTCCTTCATTCTCAGCCTCTTCTGATGCTTATTGATGGCAATTTTTCTCGGCTTGCTACCGAAAACATGGAGTCCCAAGAGGAATACCAAGAAAACAGGGAATCTAGTGTAAGAAAATCTATATTGTATTATCAACAAGCATGTTCTTCATATTTTATGTGACCACAACAAGGAAAAGAACACCAAGAACTAGAAATCTTCACGCAGCTTCATAGAAACAATTCTCTCATGGTTTTAATTTGAACAAAATTGATTATGCTCTTCATAGAATTCATTAAGATACCACAAAGATACAAGAGAATACACCACTTTGAATGGAAATCATCACGTAGTATTCTTCTTCAATAGTTCCATAGCTTTCTCTCAAAATCTCTCACTCATAAATACATTGTTTTGCATAGATTTGGCTATCTCTCATACTCTCTCACACACATGCATGCTCTCTCTCAATAATACAATGAGATTATAAATAATAATCATCCATAACCCCTCTTTGGTCATGGATACCCCTCCCAAGAGGTATGTCTACTATGAAAGCTCACGAGGACTACTACAGTATCCCTTGAGAGCTTACTACAGTCACTGTCACTTCACTCTTTACTTCAAGTCTTAACGCAACTACTTCTTTCACTTCTTTGAGCTATTTTGAACTTAGATTCATCTCTTCCCAATTTTGGAAAACTTCCCCAAGCTACACATTCATCCATCATCACACTTACATAGTCATACAGAACAGAACAAAACAGGGGCAGAGGCTCTATAGATGGTTCAATAAAGGGTTAACAAACAGATATTAGAAAGCCTTTAGCTCAACCTATATAATTCAAAACCATCAATAAGCTTCCAAACACTCTCAAACTTCATCAATCATCATTCTAACCGCTCATACAAAAGGAAAACAGAATAAAACAAAAGCCCAACAGACCCAAATAGAACCAATCAAACACTAACAAGACATCAACAAAACATGTGAGAACATCATATCTCCACTATAAACCATCATGAGCTTCCAAAACATAATAAACCTCATTCAAAACACTCCCAAAAACTTCCAAAACAACTAATCATCATATGAAATCCATAAAAAATCAACCATTCAGTCCACAAAAACAACAAAAATCAGCAAAAAAATCAATCATTTCAACCCTCAACAGGTCTACATGGCATTTTTTTTCTTTTGAGTGTTTGATTATAGGGTTTTCAGGTGCTTGTATGTTTGCATAGCATAAAGTTTTTGGTCGCATATGTGTGTAGGTCATGTCAAATTTTCCATAGGATGTGGACTGCTTGGGGAGGTTTGGTCTAGTCCAATCAAAATTTTTTAAATTGTTGGTTTTGTTTCCTCATTATCTATCTCAGTGCTGGTATGTGTGGGTTTTGTAGGAATACTTTTCTCTTTTCTTGGTTTTGTATGTGTGTGGGTGATCTGGTGTGGTCTAAATGGCATCTTCTTCAACACCTCCACTTATGATTCAGCATGTACCGTTACTAGTCCATGATTACTCTCTCCTTTTGGATGCTGATTGTATTCACTAGGTTGGTCTTCATCTCTTTGTGGCCTTAAAATTCCCTCCAGTGGATGCAAAGATTTGTTACTCTTTTTTGGAGACTTATAAGAAGCTTTCGGGCTTGGTTTATGGCCGTTGGTTTTGTTTATCCATGCTACTATCAACAAGGTCTTGTTCCTGCCTTTTGTAGCTTCCCCAGTGCCTAGTGGTAATCATTTATTGTCCATTGCATATACCCTTGCCTTGTTGTAGAAGGAGACCTCTACTCCTTTGGTAGTGCATAAGGTTATTACTAGTTCAAGAGTATTAGTGACATATATTTTCTCTCCCTTATGGAAGTAGTTATGCCGATTCCTTTAGGACTTAGGCAAGCCTACATCCAAGTGTTTGTCTTGAGAATTATTTACGGTAACTATCAGAGTCACAGAGGGGGACTAATCTTAATTGGATAATATTTTTGTTGGCTAAAATGGATCAACATTTTCAGCATCTCACAAAAGGTTAACTTAGTATCGTTTCCTATGGGATTTTTCTGCATAAGATCATTCAATTGGCACCTCCCCCAAGCGGTATTCTTGTGCCTAATCATGTTCCACTTCTGTAGTAGTCTCCTCCTTATCAGAATAATTTGCAAGAAGTGCCTCACAGAGGGTCCTAATCCTCTCCCTGTTTTTCAACCTTTGTGGTACAGATTCCGATGCCTGAGGTGTTTGGTAGTTCCCTTCCCTCATTCTTATCCTATACCAACCTCTTTGCAGTGCAATGGGAAGGACAACTAGATCCGCAAATTCTTCCTTCCTTGCAAATAGTGCTTTTTGGATCTATGCTTTTGCAGATAATTTCTAGTGTTCAGTCTCTGCTTTGAAAACCTCCATGACCTCCTGTCTTCAAACAATCTATACAAGAGTGTACAGCTCATTGCAAGACAAAGTGGACTCTTTGACCAGTCAACTTAGCAAGGCTCTAGAGGATTGAACTTTTGAAAAGGCTACTTTGAGTGATATTCATATACAAATGATTGCAACTACCGCTTTGATGGATTCATAGAAATCCATGATTAAGGAGTTAGAAGCTAAAGTTGCCACTTTAGAAGAAGAGAATGTGTCCTTAACTAACGAGAAAAATGCAGTGCTTCGGAAAATGATATAATTAGCTCGTAAGCTTGGTATATGTGAGGGCTAGTTGTTGCAGCATTCTCGAGAAATTGTAGAATCACAGAAGAAGTTCATTGAAGAACTTAACCAGAAAGTTGCTACTCTTTTTGTTCCTCCTCCAGTCCCAATGATATCTTCTCTATTGTCTTCTAAGGAAGAACTAGATCAGTTGCATCAGAAAGCTAAAGTGTGTGATGGGTTCTCTGCCAAGGTAGAGCACCTTCATTAGTATGAATTGTGCTCAAGAAGATTTTGTCCACTATGCTGAATTGGTGTCACCTTCATCATCCTTTTGGATTAAGTATCAACAAGAGCACTTTGCAATGTACATTTCCTTGAGTAATATGGACTTAGAATCTCTAGAGGATGGGTGGCAGAACATGTGGTCTGTAGATTTACTCAAAGTAGTGTTTGATAGATTTGTTGATGAGTTAATCTCTCATGAGACCTAGTTAATATCTTTTATGTAACTTTGAGGAGATATGCACATCCTTGATGAGGAGGACATGAATCTTTATGTAGAAGATGTGATTTTGCAAGCAATCATGTATACACATTCTGCTGAAATGACTTTGGTTGATGACCTAAAGAATTATCATCAAATGGACATTGTGGTGTAGAGGCTATGCTTGGCATCCTACTTTGGAGGATGATGTTTTGGATCTTCACCGTCAAGGGAGTGTCTTTTATAAGTCACATATTTAGCCTTTGACATCCCAAGTGTTGAGCCATATTGTTAATAATCCCTTGTTCACTGAAGATTTCTTTTCAGCCTTTGATTTTTTATGTTCCATTTGTCCATATAATCCTCATGATATCCTATCTTATTCTTTAATAACTTATTATCCATTATCCTTGTATATTGCCATCCTGAATTCTAATCTAGATATTATCCCTCTCTTATATTTTACCCATGCAATTTCCCCTCAAATTCCAAGTTTTACTATATGCCCATTTATTGTTGATCCTATATCTTCACCTACTCCTATTGTCCCATCTATTCCCTTTGTTTTTCCAGTAGAATCCCTTTAGAAAAATTTACTTTCTTTTTCTTCTTTTTCATCATCATTATCCCTTCAAATATCTTCATTTTATGATTTATGTTACCCACCTATTCACTATTCCCCTCTTATTTCCTTATCATCTTCATCTGACTATATTAATCTTCCTCCATCAGTGACGGATACTCTTGGGTATAACAGTGATATCCTCCATCAACAACAGTGGACATTGAATGATTTGTTGACAGGACCATTGTTTAAATGGCCTATCATTCCTGGTTCTTGGGACACTTCTACATAATGTTTTACTTCTTATCTTCAATTTGCTAGAGCACATGCTCGTTATGAGGATACCTTGGTATGCTTGGCATCTCATTTTTGTTGGTATTTTGCTTTTATGCATCAGCAATTTCACCTAAATACTCGCAAGAGTATTCCAAACTTGACAATTAATCCTAATGAGGATGTGACTATTGCTCAAATGGATGTCTTGTATCATTTTACACAAGCTTTTCCTACCAAGTTTATTATCATGTTGGAAAGGATGTGTTGTTCACAATTTCTCCACAATGTGCCTCTACATTTTGTGGATGAGAGTAAGAGTCTGGAATGTCTCAAACCGAGTATGAAGTTCAAGAAAAAATATCTTCATCCTACATAGCCTATGGAAACTCTCTTGGTTATATTGATATTTTTAATGAAAATCTTTCTCTTTGCTCTCCATTTTTTGGGGAGCATGTGGCATTTAGACTACATTGTCTTATGTTTATGTGAGTTTTGTGTATGTTTTATGGTGTATATGTGGTGTTTTATCCTTCTTGCGTGGAGTTGAAGTTGAAGATGGACCTGATTGAGAAGTTGATTGATGGTGGTTCATGATTCTAACTGATGGATGGATGCTTACTGGAAAATGAACCTCTTATATCCTTTAAAAGTTTGTCATGCTTTTCTATTTCTAAGATGTGTTGATGGATAAAAGTGTTTTCCTTTTATCGCACTTCTTTATTAGATGCATGTTATAAGTTGGGGCCGTGCTTGGATGGTGCTTCTTGAAGTTGCTGTGAAAGATCAAGCTAAGCTATTATTAGTTTGAACTTTTATTCTCTTTTTCTAACATCATGAGGACGCTCCTTGATTAGGTGTAGGGATATGTTGAGGGTTGATATGATAGTGTTTTTTATTATTTTTGTTAGATTTTTGGGTGAATTTTATATGATTTGAATGATAACTGATTGTTTTGGAAGTGTTTGAGAGAGTTTTGAATAAGGTTGGATAAGTTTGAGAAGCTCATGATTTTTTCAGTGGAAAAATAATGTGATGATAGGTTCTATTGAGTGTTTGAGAGATTCCGACTAGCTCTGTTGAGTTCTGTTTTCTTTCTATATGAGAGTTTGGAATGATAATTGATGGAGTTTGAAGTGTTTGAAAGCTTATTGAATGATTCTTGATGGTTTTAAATGGTTTTAGTTGAGCTAAATGCTTTCTGATGACTTTCTATTACGCCGTTGACCGTCTATAGAGCCTCTGTCTCTGTTTTTTTTTTATAAAAAACTTTGTATGCCTCTGTAAGTGTTTTGTTGGATGGATGTGTATCTTGGGGAAGCTTTATAATATTTGGAACAGATGAATAAAAGTTCAAAATAGCTCAAAGAAGCAAAATAACTAGCGAAAGACTCAAGTGAAGATTGAAGTGACAGTGACACTGTTGAGCTACGAAAGGACACTGGAGTGGCTTTGGTAACCTTTCATAGTAAGCATACCTCTTGGGAGAGGTATCCACAACCAAAGAGGCGTTATGGATTATTATTCTTCATGATTCCAATGTACTATTGAGAGAGAGCACGTGTAAGAGAGTGAGAGATAGCCAATTTTTCATGCAAAAAAATGTATCTATGAGTGAGAGATTATGAAGACTATGAAACTATTGAAGATGAACACCATGTGATGATTTCCATTTAAATTGGAGCATTCATTTGTGTTCTCTTATTCTTTTGATCAAAAATATGAAGAACGAGTTCAAGTTTTGTTGTGATAAATTCGTGGGAGAATTGCTATATGATGTTGCGTGAAGATTTAAGAAGATTGGTGTGGTTTTTCTTCTCGTGGCTAATTAGAATATGAAAAACATGCTTGTTTATAATACAAGATAGATTTCCTTGCAATATATTCCTCAATTTTCTTGGTGTTCCTCTTGGGGCTCCAAGGCTCAAAAGGAGTAGGAGAAGATGTAGGATCGTCAAACAATGGATGGATAACTCATGAAAATAAGAATTTGAGGGGAGTTAGCAGGAGTGAAGGATAAGAAGGGAATGGTATCAAGGTTAGAAGGGAGAATAGAAATGTACAAAATAGGCGATAAGAAACCAAGGAATAGGAAAGAAGGTCGTCATTGGATCATATGGGTAACTAAAATAACAAAATTTGAAATTTTGGAAGAATTCAGTTGTGAACAAGGGATTATCCGCCACATGGGTTAAGTCTAGAGAATGTAACGATTGGATATCAGACTTATGAAAAACGCTCTGTCAACGGCATGACACCATCCTCCAAAGGAGGATGCCAAGCATGTCCTCTACACCAAGAAATTTGTTGATGATAATTTTTAAGGCCATCTACTAAAAGCATCTCAACTGAATGTGTATACATGACAGCCTATAAGATCACATCACCCACATAGAGATTCATGTCGTCTTCATCAGGAATCTGTAAATCTTCAATATCCACCTAATAAAGGTTATCCATTAGAAGGAAACTACATAGAATTAGAATTGATAACGAGATTTCAAACTCACATATACATTTTGCTTACTTTTGCACATTGATTAAGCTTAAAAGACTAGTATATTTCTAATAGAGAGAATTGAACATTGCACTTTAGAGGTAATATATTGTTGAATCACTCCAAAAGTAGTAGTTTGTCATAAAGAAATACATTCTCTTAAAAACCACACATGTAATATTTAAAAAGTGTAACAAATAAATATCTTAAATAGTAAAAAATTCATAGAGTTATATTAAGATATTATCAATTAAATTCAATAATAAGTAATTTGATATGATCTATATGGCATAACAAAGTGATCATATGCAAATTGGCTCCATTTTTTCAAAGGGATGTATGGCTAAGTCACCACATTCATACATGATGCTTGTAAACAAGCTCATTTATCTCCTCAAAAGAAAGCCTACTTGAGAGATTTTCATTCATCATTTTATCTTCAAATATCTAAGACAAGCATCCAATGATTTGAAGGGAGAAATATATTTCCTCAAGTCAAATTAATCTAATGCATCCTCACAAAAATTACAAATCTCCCTTAAAAGACATCCAAGTGCATAAACATATATTTGTGGTATATACCAATCATTGAACGTGATATCTTGCAACTCCGAGCCAAGCCATTTCCTTCGTGTTTGTTCAGCCTTGAATTGATTAAATCTTATTGTGTATGTATAATCATTATTGTAACACTCTCTAGGTGGCATTACAAATACCCTTATTTGCTCTAAGAAGTTTAGAGCTCTACCCTAAGCTATTATCTCCACATGACACATCATTAACAAAATATGGAATACTATTGCAAGAATGTAAAAATGTGTACATCCATTTTGCTAGAATGTAAGTTTGTGTACATCCATTTTGCTAGATATAAGCAACACATCCCCAAAATTAGTGCATGCATAATAGAAAATATTCATTTACAAAATATAATAATGTGCCAAATTCAAACACTTGTTAATTGATTGTCTTCATCACCATTTTTTTCCACTATAAGGATATAAAAATCTTATGAACTATCCACATGATGAAGGAATTTGAGACATAAAGTGTAAAAGGCTTTTCCACAATCAAAGTACAATGTAATAGTCTACAAAGGATATTTAATAGTGGGAATTGCAATGACACACACCAATACTTGGTGCCTAACTTACTTGCAATCTTCCATTACAAGATACATGCCTCATACTGACGTTCAAAGCGATGAAAATGTTCACAAAAAAAATTGCCTCGTCATCGCTAAACATGTCGGTATTAGTGATGTCATAGAACAATCACTATTAGCGTCGCTATTTGCAAGTAAATAACGACGTGAATAGCAACGCCAATAGCGATGCTTTGCGATGCAAACTACAATAATAATAGCAATGCATGCAGGTAAATTTGTGATGCAAATTGTGATGATAATAGTGACACGTGTAGGTAAATTTATGAAGCTAATAACGATGGTTACAAAAAAAAAAAATTTGTGGCAGGGCAGCAAGCTACCTACCACATGTTGCACTATGTGCTATATTTGGGCTATACAAAGGGTTATAGTAAAGTGTACAATGGTTGTCAAAATGAAGGCAAAGTGTACTTGAATCCACAAGACTGATACATAAAATAAATACAAGATCACTTAATGAAAGCGCTCATGGAATCATGGCAAGATATAAAGGATGATAATAACATGGTGCATAGAAAATAGCTATATAAATCACAAGACCAAAAAAGAAGAGGATGTATGCTCCATGGATCCAAGTGCAAGCTATAGATCCTTGCCATCTGAAATCATCCCGCCATAAAGGAGCATCGAATGAACTCTGCAAAAAAAAAAACAACTACACATCAATCCACCATATAATAATGCATTTTAATTAAAATTAGTAACTACGAACAAGAAAGATGAGCGACTTACTGGGCTATCGCATGCATAAAATCTATTGATCAATGCAATGAGACTGTGTCTCTCTGCATATCGAGTCTCTAGGCTGGTGGGATCACGGTTTGTAATGGAGTGCTGCAAAGTAAACAAAATACAACTATTAGAAACACGATTATCAATACAAGCGATACTGCAAAAAAATAAGCAAGAAGAACAAAAGAAAAACTTACAAAGTCCTCTAGATAAGTCCTATGGCTGCCACTCCCAAGATGATGGATCACTCCTATCTCTAGTCGTGCCCTTGCTACCTCACTCTGTTGTCTTCAACGTCCTTGTTGAGTGCTGAAATGATATGCTTTTTGGGCTGATTTTTTGTTATTTTTGTTGCTGAATGTTTGTTTTTTATGATGGATTGTTTGAATTTGAAGATGTTTTGAAGTGTTTAGAATGATTTGAGTATGTTTGAAGGGTTTATGATGGTTTTGATGAGGATATGTTGTTCTGTAGGGTTCTGTAATTTTTTTTGTTTGGTTCTGTAAGGTTTGATTTTCTTCTATTTTGTTTCTGTTTTGGTAGTTGAGATGGTTGAATGAATGTATTGAGAGAGATGGTTGAGGTTGTGTTAAAAGGTTTATAAAATATTGAATTGGTTTTGGTTTGGTTTTTATGGTTTTTATGGTCTCTGTTAATCTTCTGTAAGGTTTTGTGGTTCTGTTATTCTGCATTTTCGTTGCTCTATGGTTTGTTTTGTTCGTTTGTGTTGAGTGTTACATTGGATGTATGGATGTTTTGGAAAGTGTTTTTTGTTTTAGGAAATGATGAATGGAAGCTCTATTCAAGTTAGTTAAAGTGAAGAAGTAGCTGGCTGAAGATTCACAGAAGGTTGCATAGGAACATTGATAGAAGCCAGATCTCACAGGACACTATGATGTCTTTGGTGCCTCTTCGCATCTGACATACCTTTTGGGAGGTGTATCCACTAACAAGAGAGGAGAATTGAGTGCCATTCTTGAGTATTGTAATGAGGCTATGATGTATTATTGAGAGAGAAAGAGTATGTGAGAGAGAGAAGTGAGAGAAACTCAGTTCTATGCCTAAAAACAATGTATCTACTATGAGAGATAGAGAGAGAACTATGAAGACAATGAAAATGAATACTATGTGATTATTTCCATTCAAAAATGGTGTATTCTTTTGTGTTCCTTGTTCTATTGATGGATTCTTTGAAGATGTTGAAGATTATGGTTGATTCTATTAAATTTGTGGGAGATATCTATATTAGGAAAAAAATGAACTCGCAAATGGGCATTTTAGCCCTCCCCTCTCTCCTCCTTAAAACAAGGAAAATAGGAGAGAAGAATAGTAAAATAATCCTCCTCTGTCTCCAGTTTTGTAATCTCATTTTACCTTTTTTATATTATCTACAAAGATATACTCAAATTCCTTCTCTCTCCTCATTCAAGAAGTCTTTTTCAACCAAATTTTATACTAAAAAATGAGTTAGTTACGGGAGTGTGGTGCTTCGTTTTCAATGCAAAATGACTAGTAGATATGAGATAATTTATTTTTTAATCAGGAACAAGGAAAATGAAAATTTGAAGTTCCTTTTAATATATTTTGGGGATTTTTTATATTCTAGCTTTTGGTCAAAAAACAAACAAACTGGTCAAATTTTGTGTTTTCTAGAGATGTTTTTGGAGGCAAAATAGAAATATCTAAAATACGAAAAGTCTTGGACATCCCTACTCTTTGAGCTATTTTGCCCCATATCTATACTCTCTCATGGCTCTATTGTGACCTCTTCTCTGTGTTTATGCAACCTTCATTAACAGAGTGGATTACTTACACCCTCCTTTCCCTTGGCACCTTTGTGTACCTCTCTGTGCATCTCCACTCTACCTCTTGTGATAAACAAGTAGGTTCCCCATTTCTATTAATAGTAAAATGAATATAGGAAAGAAGGAGCTGCATATTGAGGTAGAGATTGAATATGCCCCATTATTCAAAAGAACCCAGCATACCAGTGCCAACCCTCAGGTTTCGCAAAGTTACAGGCAAATGGAATTGAAACATGTGGATTTGTGGGTTGATGGGGGAATCTACCCAATTGACCCCTTAAACAATAGACCTCCAACTTTCTCAGGAATCACAAATTTGCTGAAGTATGTGTGCGAGGGTGAAAATGGGTTACTTGGTTATACTAGGCGGTTCAATGATCAGGCATTCAAAGTATTTACAACTTGCCAAGCAACCATAAAAAATTACCATGATGTGATCGTTGCACATCAACTTCATATACAACAGCTCATAAGACAAGTAGTACAGCTGAATGACGCTATAATTCAACGAAACAATCAAATTTTTTCAATGCAAGACACTATCCATGACATTGGTATCTCATGTAAGGAGGCAAATGCACAATTGGACGACTTGAGAAAGATCAATAGCAAGCTAACACAGGAACGCAAACAAAAGAAGAAGCCAATCAATGAGTTAATTATGAATAGTGGCTAGTGGAAGCGACATATCAAAGCATGTAAGGTAGCTCAGAAAGAGAACCTAGGTGAGGGTGAGGTTGGATTGTGTATTATTAGATTGTTGAAGGCAAGTACATTGAAAAACACTTTGAGTAATCCTAAGTTTAAGGCTATGAAGGAAAATGTGATTGAGTGCACATTAAAATATTGTCAAATGAGTTCTCAACTGTGGATGCACAATCTATTTGTGATAGGGCCAACATTAGCACAATGACTTACTCAAAGATATTCAAAGGCATGAAGGTTGGGTTTGGTCGTGTGCTGAAGAGAAATAGAATCGTGCCTCTTCCTCAACCTTCAAAGTTAATAGCGGCCCGACGACAACTTAATACAAAGGTTTTGGAGTTGACAGGAGTTCCCATACATGTTCAATGTGTGGAAACACTAAAGGTTGGGACCAAAAATGCATCTGAGGTGAAGTTCACCGAACTCAACAATTACTATTTAGATTTGAACAAGGTGCAATTGGGAATGGTAATGTACTACAATATGTCTGTTGAGGAATGTAATGGTAAATTGCAGTTTGTTATAAAATTAGATGAAAGTGAGGTCATCAAAGGAGTAAAGCTTGAAAGAGTTATTGTAACTCTGATGAATAGAGCTTTACAATTCGACAAGAACAACCCAGGGAACTTTAATGTTCAATCTGAGCGCCATGTGTGGTGGCTCGCTGCATTTGAAGTTCTTAAGGAAACATTTGAGATGATGCAGCTATTCTTTATGCACACAAGCATTCCAAGCATCATCGATCGTCAGGAACGTGGTGAGATGCTTTGGGTTGAAGGATATGGTCAATACTTGGTTGAATGGCATCTTGCAGGAGACTTGAAAACTTTAAAATGCATGTGTGGAATCTCCAATGGTGCAAATACAAAGAATCCATGCCTATATTGCTTGACAGAGAGGGTGGAAGGAAAGGACAGAAAGAAGAACTGGCGAAAGGTGACAAGTGTTGCATCGACGTACAATAGAGAAGATCCCACTTGGAAGCCCATCTTCAACATTCCCTTGGATCGTATTCACATTTGTTCATTGCATGCTTTTGTCAGAATCATGGAGAAACTTGTATATGAATACATTTGCTTTGCTTATAGGATGCAACCAGAAAAAGAAGCCATTGCAACGTGTAGGAATGTGGAGTGAGTGCTATTAGAAATTGGGCTACACAAGCATTAAGTGATGATTGAAAAATATGAGAAGAGATCAGGAAAATCTAGTAACTAGACAAAAAAGCCTTGCTTTGGAGGAGCAAAGGCTAGGAAGTTTCTCTCAGTACCCATCAATGAGAAAGGGAATGTCATGGTTCGTAGGCCGCATGACTACGATGGGTGGAAAAATGTACATTTTGCAGTTCCTGATCGAAGTAATGGAGGAAAAACAAGATTGGCCAAAGCTAAGGTTTGGATAAGTCTTAACAAATTGGCTCCCTTACTTTGCAAGATAGTGTTTAACAATGAAGATAAGTAAGAATTTATCAATGATGTGCATAGCTTCTACGAAAACATGGTGGAAGCATGGGGAAAAAGCTCTATCACACATTACATGGTGTGTACTAAGATAATATTTTAAAATTGTATGAATTGTATAAACTATTGAGTACAGTTTTACTCATGTGTGATATATGTCTTTGCAGCATTTCCTTGAGGCACATGGGCCATACTTTGCAGAAAAGGGAAGCATTAGAATTTGGTCCACATAAGGGATGGAAAATTCACATTGGATAGCGCGTGGTGCATATCAAATAAAAACCGATCATGGTGGAGGGGTAAATGGTAGCAATCCAATGATCCAATTGCTATCTTGGTGGTATAGGATTATAGTAGCAGATGAAGCTAAAATCTCGCAAAAGAGAGCAAATGAAAGTGCTGATGAATCGACTACTACAGACATGATGGAATCACGTTATGTCACTAAAAGAGTGCGTTATGAAGCCTCAAGTGCCAAAGAAAACCATACCAAGTGGCTAGAAACAAGGCTTCGACAAGGCAACAAACAGGTTCGAAGAGAGCTATGATAGTAAGATGAGCAATGTGAGTCAGTTCATAGTTTAAGAGAGAAAGAGAGAGTGTGCATCTATGTGAATGAGTCTCACAGATTAGGGTTATATAAAAGAGGGTTTCACTTTCTATCTTATTCATTGAGTTCTCACATCTCTTGTACAGGAAAGATGGCTAAGTCTAAGGTAGTTGCAAATAAGCTTCCACTCAAAGCCCCATATCGTGTTCAGCCCCTTGGAGCATCTACTAGCTCAGATGTACCCCCTTCTCAACCTAATCCACCTTCCTCAAGCGGCCCTCACAAGGGTCCTCCTCAGCATCCCCACAATAAACGCAAGTGGAAGCTAGGTACAGTGGCCTTGAGAGAAATTAGAAGGTATCAACGCTCTTTTGATCTCATCATTCCGAAGGCGAGCTTCTCGAGACTTATTTGCGAGATTGTGCAAGACCTCTATTGTATAGAAAGAAGGAGGTGGTTTTTGGCACAAGGTTAGGATAGACCTGATCGCTTCACAAAAGAATGTCTTCATGCTCTATAGTGTACTGCAGAGGCCTTTTTAATTCACTTGATGACTGATGCTCAACATTGTGCAATACATGCGAAGCACATCACTGTAACTCCCAAGGACTTCCAACTTGTAAGAAATCTTCAAGCAATGAAGGATGCATTCGTTCCAATGGAATGAACACAGTTTGTAATGTTATCTTTTTTGGCATAGTGTTATCCTCGTGCATTGGACATATGACTATCTCCCAATGCAAAACTATTGTATTTGCCCTTAAAATATGAATTAACATTTTACACTTGTCATTCGCTCTCAACTTTGACTGTGCATCTTCGCTATATTTTCAATTCTTACTTACAGTTTTTGTTAGCACTGTCAATTTCAATAGGAATAACATGCAAAAATTTACCATTTCTTGTTGTAGACTTTACTCATGATGCCTCTGTATAGTCTATGTGGTGCGAAGTTTCTAAGTGCCAGTAGTTGCGATGTTGATTTCTCAATTATCAATCTATCCATAATTTTGGTGTGGGATAATTTTTAAAATACTAAACTATATCGGAATGCAACAAAACTTCACACGCACACTCGTTAGGCTAGGAAAGTGGCTCCGGACGCCAGACTTCGGACCAGGGGTCTCTAGGCACTTTTTTTTCAAAAACAAAATAATTTGGGCTCTTGGCCACCTAACAAGTGTGCGTGTGAAGTTCCATCGCATTCCGATAAAAGGTTATGGATTTACGATCACACAATGGACAATGCGTATGAAGCTGCATTAACCCGATTTTGGGGTTTAAATGGGTTAAAAGTTCATTCTGCTTCTCATTTTCACATCTTGATTTCTTTGCTTCCTCCATTTTTACATCCCCAACCTCTGTCTCTTCTCTGTCTTGCCCTCCTTGAGCTTGCATGGCACACACGAAGTAAGCATGTCGCCATTTTGGCCCCGGGAAGACATCACGCCAAGGCCCGCCACCTGGAGCACAAGATGGAGCCTCCTCTAGTGCAACAACAGGTGCTCCCCATAGAGCACAAGGACCACCATAGAAGAAGAGGAGATGGAAACTGGGCACTGTCGCCCTTCGAGAGATAAGGAGAATCCAACGCGGATACGAGCTTCTCATCCTAAAAAGTTCTTTTCGTAAGGTTGTTCGAGAAGTCATGCAAGACTTGGAGCTGAAAGGGACGGGAAGATTTTGGGCACAAGTGCGGGATGGCCCACCAGTAGGAAGGTGGACTGGTGCAGCTATGGAGGCCCTACAAATAGCTGTAGAGGGGTTTCTCATCGACTTGTTCGATGATACATAGCTTGCGGCCATCCATGCAAAGCATGTCACAATCACATATGTGCTTGGCTTCATAGAATTCAATATGTCTGCTGAAATTTTATGCTACACATGTGCAAAATGTCACTACTACACAATGGCCATTCTATGTTATTGAGATTTGATATGTGCATAGACTCAAGGGTTCCATATTCTTGACTCCCCTTGGGCAATATGTACTTGGAGTCATATAAAAAAACAAGGTCCTTACGTAGGTATCATGAAATTTCTCATTCTCAATGAGTTGCAAATACTTACTGTTTGCAATGTTTCGTTGAAAGGGTACAGTGGGCGCAATATGTATTTGTTTTTGCATGAATACATGTTGTATAAATGCCTCTGTTACAAGGTGAGAATCAACATTCATTTGTCTGAGAGCTAAAATTTTACCCTTCCAGTGCTTTGATACATCTGCAATTGCAGATGCTTTCACCCTTGGATGCATATGTACCCAAGACGAGCAATGATACGCATTAGTGATCCAATTCCCTTCATCTTTTCTGTTACGTAATTTTATCGAGAGAATGCTTTTTCTTCTCTGAGGCATTATAACCTACGCATTAGATGTAAAGAAGTATGTATTAACCCCTAAATAATAAGCATTTTAAGTCTGTCCAATATTCACCAATATGCCATACAAATCAACAAGGGATTAAGAGATGTTTACACTTTTGTAAATAGACATAAACATCGATATCGAAATGCATGTGGATATGTACATCAACAAAAGTATAGATTTAATTTCAAGACATCACTTTAATCATACCATTTACATGAAATATAATAAAAAGAATAGCACAAGAATACTCAGAGAATTTCGCCAAAATAAATTTTATTATAATGAAGACGAGTCTGATTTGACTTAATACATTGTATGAAATGTGGATATTATAGAGTAGTTGTTACAAGGATAGCAGCCACATGGCATGCAAATCTTAATAGGCACATTGGATTGACACTTGAGATATTCTAAGACTCAACACATTGTGTGTTATATGGATGATATGATACAAGAGTTTCATGGATCATTGCCAATTGGCATGGAGATCCAAATGGACACTTAGCACCAATAAAGCAGAGGATTTTTGAACCATCGACTTCCAGTAGATCCATATCATCCAACACAAAGGAATCACTCACCACATCAAAATAGTTGATCGAGAATTATATGCTTCACCTAAACCTTGTACAATACTTGCATGTACAAAAAAAAACACCTGCAAGAATCCCTTTTAGCAAAAATACTTGCATGAATCCCTTTTAGCAAAAAATATCTAGATAACTGCATAAATAGAAGCAATACATAACAAAGCCAATTTACCTATAAGCTGATCTGTTGAAGATAAGATTGAATCATTGCTAATCAAAACCCATTGCAAATGATGGACATAAGAAAACATCAGTCCCATCAAACATAAAAGTCACTAATTAAATGAATAAATTTTGGCGCCACAAAATATGGCAGATTTACTTGTAAATTGAGCTACAAAATCTCTGCTCTACCTTGTATTAAGTGCTGTAACAACAATTGATCCTTAAATTATAACTAGCATCAAACCCTTTTGTAAAGTTAGTAGAAAAGGGATAATGCAGAGAGGAAGAAAGAGAGAGTGTGTGAGTACGCAGGAGAGAGAAAGAAATGAGCACCTATCCAATCTTTCCCAAATTGATCTCTGCAAAAGACAATTTTGCAAGAGTTAGTATTTACATGAAGGTATACTGAAAAAACAGTAGAAAAGAGGGAATACAGAGAGAAAAAGAGAGAGGGAGAGAGAGATAAGCACTTATGCAATGTCACCCAAAATGATCTCTGTAATAAAACAACAACAAGGGTTAGAACTAACATTATGTTGTATTGAAAAGATATCAGCAAAAAAAAAAAACAAACAGAGAGAGAGATTAAAACCTTTGCCTCTTGCTCCAAATAAACTTTGCAAGAAAACAACAATTAGAACCAACATCAAATTCTATTGAAAACACAACATGAAAGAGAAACAACACATAGAGAGAGGGGGGAAAGAAAGGAGAGAGAGATGAGCACCTTTGTCACCTACCCCAAACAACCTCTGCAATAAAACAACAACAACAGTAAGAAACGACATCAAACCCTATTGAAAAAATAGCAAACAAGAGAAAATGCAAAGAGAGATGGGCACCTGTGTTTTGTCCAAAATCTGGAGTTGCATGAAGAAGAAAGTGCAGAGGTAAGTAGAACGCTCAAAACCCTAATTACTCTCAGCAAGGAGCTTCAATGGAGACGAAAATTCACGAGTATAGAGAAGAGAGGGAAAGTGGTATGTTGCTCAACTTTTGGGTCAAACTGATTTCGTGAGAGGGAAAAAAACCAAAATTGAAAATTTTCCAAAAAAGGGGGGAAATACGAGGTGAGAGAAACTCAAATTTTGTATACTATTCGTTCTCCCTTTTTTAATCCCCACTACCCCTTTTTTTAATAGAAAACCCAAGATTTGGAGAGAGAAGATTCACCCTCCATGGATGTCAACATCTAGCCTTCCTATTGGAAAATCCAAAAGGCCCACATCTTAAACTATATTATTTTTAAGGGCCCATTTGTGAGTTTATTTTTTTCCTAATGCTATGATGCTGCGTGAAGATTTGTTATTTTCCTTGTTGTGATTCTCTAAAGAATGAAACAAAAGCTTGTTGATGATACAAGATAGATTTTCTTGTAGTAGAAACCCCTTTTCCTTAGTGTCTTTCTTGGGGCTCCATGTTCTTGGTGCAGAGCCGAGGAAGCTTGCCATCAACAAGCATTTGAAGAGGCTGAAAATAAAGGAAATGGCATTACCAAGAAGAGGAGGATTCAATGGATGCTTGCAAAGTTCTTTCTTCCACTAAAGAGTTGGAGATTATTATTATTGCCAAAGCCACTTTCTACAAGAAGTTCATCCCACAATGGTGGAAGCATATTATCGTGATGATGCAAGCTCTGTGTGGTGGACTATTTCCTCTTACTGTTGGAGCAGCAAAAACTTGTATCTTGGTGGCAAATTGTTTAGGAACAAACTGAAGGGTAGAAACAAAGAGAATGACCATCCATGGAAGATTTGGCATTTATTGAGAAGTTTCCAGACATCATCAAGTGGGAGATCGTGAAGAAGCTTCAGGAGTCATGGTCAATGGAGGTTCACGAAAACAAGAAAGAAAAGAATTGGAATTTGTTTGTGGATGCTCAATAGCAAGATACGTGGGGTGCTTGGTGCATTGACAACCTCCTATTTGTTCAATTAACAACCCACTAGAAGTTGGTAGACAGAGTGTTCTTTACAATATACACTATTGAAACCATCAAAGGCTGACATTATTATGATGATGGCACAACAACAATCCTAAGAAGAATGAGTTTTGATACTTTCAGAACGGAATATCTCCCCCTCTATAGTGGTTTGAAAGCTGAATTCAGAGATGTTGAAAAGAATGAAGTAGAAGAGATGTTGGCCAGAGAATCCTCCAGAGACTGAAGTCCCCCTCTTATTCTATTATGTTGAGTACAGACCAATTGGTTGGAGCCAACCCCTAATGAATGACACAATCAAGAGGCAAGCACTAGAACGAGTCCAGAGGTACGTGAGAAGAGAGAAGGCAAGAATCAAGGCTGAGAATGAGCTTGCAGCAGAAGCCTCCTTTGACACACTAAAATAACTCTTTACAGAAGTCCCCATGGCGACTCAAGGTTCCCTTCCTAGTCAAATTCATCCTGGAAATATTGATGATAGACCAGCAAATGTAGTCCCATTGCCAATTTTTAAGGGATGGTACAGTGAAGACCCCAATCTTCATGTAGCAAAGTTTATGGTAGCATGTATGCCTAACAATGCTAGAACCCCCGAGCATTGGTTAGCAATCTTCCCCGCCACTTTCAAAGGTACGATTTTTCAATGGTATGAGAGACAAGCAGCATGAACTTTTGGCACATGGGACGACCTGAAGTTTCCTTCCTCACTAAATTCAAGCATGAAGGTTTTGAAGAGCGGATGCGAGATGAGTTCATGAACCTAAGTTAGTCCTCTGGAGAAAGAGTAGAAGCTTATGTCTTGTGAATGGAATCCATCCTAAAGAGATGGACTAACCATCATTTGGATGAAGGTATCCAGAAAGGAGTGTTCCTTAGAGGCCTACAACTAGAAGTTCTCAAGTTCGTGGAATTGAGAAGACTAGTCAATCTGCAAGCTGCAGTGGAAAGTGCAAGATTGTATGACAAAGTTGAAGCAAGGTTGTCAATGACTCCAGGAAGAGGAGTTTTACCTCCTCCCATGTGATGATGCCCATGGATGCTCAAAATCTAGCACCCTAACACATCTGAATCAAACATATAATATATCAATATAGCCTTATTATATTTTGTAAAATGATAGATTTCTAAAAGAGGGGCATAACTTTTGAAGGCGCGAAAGCAATGGTGGCTAAGGCCAACATATATTTAAAAATATTATTAATCAATAAACTATTGCATGAAGGGGTGCATGTGGGGAAAGATTGGGGTGTGCTTCTTCAATATACCCCTCTCTCTCTCGCATGTACTTCGAGAGCATTTGATGTGAAAAATTATCTCTCTCTCTCTCTCTCTCTCTCTCTCTAGCATGGAAATAGAGAGTGATGAAGAAGGAGAGGACGCTGATTCAGATGAATGTTTCTCTTTAGTTATATTCCATGAGCAAGAGATGAAATCTCAACATAGACTTTGCTCTTGTTGTGTTCCCGGGAGAGTTGTTATTTCCTTGGTTCATTTTTGGTGCACTGGCCGGGAATACAATCGCTCGTGTAGGAGATATTTAGCGAAAGATATTCATGAAATGTATGGCAGGGTACTATTTAATCCAGAAAAGGGAGGAGGAGATGAGTCGGGGGGAGAGGCAGAGTAGCAACATCAGCCGCAATAGCAAGAAGCCAATATTCATGAGGTCGAGGGCTCGACCGATTTCTTGGAGGTGATGTTGATATTGGCACAGGGCCTCAAGGACGTGGGCATGTTCTGGACTGGGAGCATGAGTGCCTACGTGATGGTGTGGATTGACCCCGACCGCAAGCACCACACATGGGTGGCCCCCAGCCCGCGGGCTCCTCTTCCGTGTGGGATCACCAAGTGTGCATACCCCCTCCCAGACACTGACATGTGCGAGCGCCTGAACATGTGCATCTAGATGTACAAGCACAACGCCGTCTTGGACACCTTGGTGGGCAGCATCCACATCGCGCTCTCTGAGGCCACGCGCAACCTCAGCTGTTGCTACGTGTTGGTGTGCCCTCTGGTTGCATCCAGGACCTTGTCAATCCATCATTGAACCTCTCACTACAGCACCACTTGCAGCTCGGCTGCACAACTCTTGGTTTTTTCCCACCCTCGCCGTTGTTGATCACGACTCCCTGCCACGCCACCAATGGATCATGGTCGTTCCTATTAGGAAGCATAGCAACTGTCAATTATCACCAATTAATTATCCTTATTGGGAGCCTTTCATTGTCACTATTCATTATTCCTTATAATTTCCAATAATCCTATATATACACAACTAAAAGGGTTTATTGATAGAGAATGTTTCTATGCAAAAGCATTCTCTACACACTATTGACTGAAGCATCCTCACTAGCATGAAGAAGATGGTGTTCGTTTTCTTTTGAAGTGTGCAAGCTCATGGCAAAGCAGGGGATAGCATCCTTGATGTGGTGGTCCCTAGGTGGTCTTCTATGGCTCAGCTTCGTCATCGACACTAAAGACATGTTCAATGGTGTTGAGGTTCTTTTTCTTTGTGCTTGCCGAGGACGGCTTTGCAATTGTGTTTGGGGAGAATGATGATGCCCATGGATGCTCAAAATCTAGCACCCTAACACAACTGAATTAAACATATAATATATCAATATAGCCTTATTATATTTTGTAAAATGATAGATTTCTAAAAGAGGGGCATAACTTTTGAAGGCCCGAAAGCAATGGTGGCTAAGGCCAATGTATATTTAAAAATATTATTAATCAATAAACTATTGCACGAAGGGGTGCATGTGGGGAAAGATTGGGGTGTGCTTCTTCAATATACCCCTCTCTCTCTCGCATGTACTTCGAGAGAATTTGATATGAAAATTTATATATATATATATATATATATATCTCATGGAAATAGAGAGTGATGAAGAAGGAGAGGACGCTGATTCAGATGAATGTTTCTCTTTAGTTATATTCCACGAGCGAGAGATGAAATCTCAGTATAGACTTTGCTCTTGTTGTGTTTCCGGGAGAGTTGTTATTTCCTTGGTTCTATACCCATCAAATGTAGTCCTAGGGACAATTCCCTACCCCTATTCCCAGATGCAAACAGTACCACAGTACAATGCACCTAATCCATAATGGTCACTGACAACAATGCCTCAAATTATGGTTCAACCACAACAACAGTGGCCTCAAACAGTTCCTCCAATGGTGACTCAATACGAGTGAAACCCTACCAACTGGAATCAACAACCCCAAGTCTCAACAGGAGCTCTGAATCAAAATCAGAATAGAGGACCTCCTGGATCAACCCAACATGTATATGCAGTAATTATAGGAGCTTCCCAAAACCCTACTACAAGTACTTCAGGAGGTGAAAATCTAAAGGACTACCTCTCCAATTCAATGGCAAGTATCAAGAAAGAGCTTATGGATGTGACTACAGAGTATCTACAGACGCTGAAGGTGAATACCACCAATATATCCACTCCTGTGGGAGGTGGGAGAGATATGATGTATTCTAATACATGGTGTGGAAAGTGCCATCAAGCAGGACATTTAGCCACTGAATGTACCCGAAAACCAACCATTGCTGGAGCCTTTTGTTCATACTGTTTGAGGAAGAACCATACAAAGGATATCTGCTCTCTGAAAGAGATGCATGAACGAAGATAGAAAGATGAAAACGCAAGATTCAACTTGCTAGAATCCAAAATGACAACACAGGACATTGGACCAAAGCCTAGCGAGTTTGGTCCTAATTTCCGTCGAAGGAGGTTTCCCTCTCAAAGTTACAGAGGAT